>NC_056046.1:27081293-27410595 GCF_004379255.2 Salvia splendens
TAATGAACTAGTTTTAATTTTATATAAAGTGTGTTATTCTATGCAAAATCTGTTTATCATCTCTGATTTATTATTATTTTTCGCTTAGTTTCAATTAATCTGTTTTTTTATGCTGTTGGGATGAAACCTTTTAGCTATTTTATGTTAATAAAATCATTATTATGTGTTAGTCTTATGAAAGCTTTTAGTTAATAATGTGAATATTTATTCTGTGTTTTTATATATTGATAAACTGAAAATTTTTTAATTTTTCTTTTTTTTGTTTTTATCTCAGTGTCATATATCCCTGAATGTCCTCCCTAAATGGTTCAGGAAGACGGCCTCTCACACGCCTTGAGCAAGCTATGAAGTTGAAGGCGAAGCCAGGTCGTCAATGTGCCGAATGCTGCGAGGTTGGTAACCATGATGCCAGAAATTACAAAAAGATTAAGAAGGAGTAGCACACAAAAAAGTAGTTCATGATCCATTTTGTTACTATGTCTTGATGTAATGTCTCAGTTTTTGAACTTCTTTATTTTTACTTAGATGATTCTATTTTTTAGTTTCAATGAAACTGATTTCAAAATAAATGAAATATTTAGGCTATTCTTTTTATGGTTTAGGTGGATGAACGAATCTAGCTGTATGATGAATATTGTTTTATACAAAATGATCTCTTTATGTTGTTTATTTATATTTTATTTATCTCATAAAATATTTTGTTCATATTATAGTAAATTTAATTCATCTTATAACCATATTTATGCATCCAGCAGCATAATAATCCCATAATATAATCTACTCATTATGTATTGTAATCTTTTCATCATGTAATCACAGTACTTTATCTTATAAAATTCTAATAACTGCACTTGACAATATACTAGTATTGATTAGTTTGAGCTAATAATAAAATCCATGGAAAAAATTGTGCCATTCCCAAATTATTACATCACTTCTTCTTTAGGTAAATTGCTATCATTTTTTCTAACATCAATGTCCATGTTTCTGCTTGCCTCTGCGTAGTATCCTGTTGTTATGCACTTGTTGTTAAGGCATTCTGACTGGATATTAATTCATCAAAGCTTAATAGTATTTGGCCCTCAAGCTTTGCAGTACTCATTTGCTTGTTTTTTAGCCCACAATTCCAATATTCCTCGCGCTCGCCCCTGTACGTTTCCATATGTCTCATCGGAAAGACACCACAATCTTCAGCATTAGTTGTTGTCCTCCATGGCATTGCCATCCTCTCTTTTTTGGCACCTTCCCCAACAAACTTTTCATCCGTTCCCCTATTTCTCTTCGATCCTAAAATAAAAACTTATGGTCAGTATGGATAATCATACATAATGTATTACAATTATACGTTAATAAAACACACCTTTGTTCCCATCATTGTTTATATTGTCCTTGCCTTTCTGTACTCTGTCGTTGTTCCGTTTAAACCTCCCTTCTTCATTAGCTCATTCTTGATCAAATTTTGAAGCTCCTAAACGTATCAGATAATAAACATTAATGTAAAACCACTTCATTTAAACATTAATGTAAAACCACTTCATTCCCAAACCACATATGTGCATTTTATCACACTAACAATTTTTCAGTTTTAAATGAAATTAATTCGGTTAAATAATCAGAGTAGGAAATTATCTAATCTAATAACCATCTTACGTCATTATATAAAGAAATCATTTCACCCCAAAAATTTATCAAATTTCATACAACAAATTACTTACAAGAATTACTTCATGTTATGGTATAATTTATTCATCTTTATACAAGATCACTTCGAACTAAACTTCACTACATATTTGACCAATATCACTCACATGTCTACCTCTCTATGTTTGATCAAACAATTGTGGCAGATTTTCAAGACAGCCGGAAAATAGTGAAGAGGGTTAAATTAAAAGACTGGAAAATGGCTTTTAGGGTTAAACTAAAAGACTAAACTTTGTACAAGACTTCAGCTGTTGTTAACAAGACTTCATCTTATAATTTCATAATACTTCAGCTGTTGTTGACAAGACTTCATCTTATAGTTGTATACATTCAGTTCCATCTTTAAAACCTTCATTCAATAAATATCACCACTAACTTGAATGAGTGAACTTTCTTTATCTCATGAGTTCCAAAATTCCAGTACGAAGGAGTGAAAACAAAGAGAATTCAGTTACATGAGTACATATTTAATCCAATATTGAGCACTTCATTATATGCTTTACTAGATTCACCTTCACACGTCACTTGATTACACATTGTGATAAATCCAGAGCATCATACAGTCAAAATCAACTCACCAACTCAAGTTTATAATGAATGCAGAACTGATAAGGATACATACATTACACAATACAACAATTTCACTTGATTGAGGAAAAAAATACTTCACCGGATTATGAACATATTTCATCTTATAATTTGATAAGTTCAGTTACATCAGACAAACATATTTGATCAAACAAATTCAACCAAATTTGAAGGAAAAACAAGAACTTTAATCAACTAAATTAAACAAAAATTAGTGAATAAAGAAGTAAATTCCAGAATTGGGATTAGCTTACCTGGAAGGTTTGGTTCAATCGGGTTTGGGGCGGACCTTGTTTTAGGATGGCGTCGCGGTTTACTTGTTCCAATTGAAGGTCGTGGTTGTACTAATTAGAAGAAAAATGAGAATCTGAAAACAAAAAAGCTGAAGTAAATTACTGTAGTTTGTAAGATTTGGCAGACTGTAACAATTGTGAAGACAACAAATACCATTCAATTTTCCCCGCCTCATGTCCACCATGGTAATAATAGGCGCACGGCTAGGGTTGAGAAGGAAGTTGGAAGGAGGGAAGGCGACTGAAATTTTGCGCCGCCGCGTTGGGGGAGAAGAGAGTGGGGGAAGCTGAGGGGAGGTTTTTTTACCCTAATTCATTTACCCGTGATTTAAGCAGAATCAATTTACCGTTTTTGACTTAAGTTATCAAATG
Source organism: Salvia splendens (assembly GCF_004379255.2). Taxonomy (NCBI): domain Eukaryota; kingdom Viridiplantae; phylum Streptophyta; class Magnoliopsida; order Lamiales; family Lamiaceae; genus Salvia; species Salvia splendens. Next base: position 27,084,248 of record NC_056046.1, read on the forward strand.
ACTATGCTACCCTTTGGCTGAACTATTTCAATAACGGGATGAATATTGCTTAAAGATGAAGTGAGTTAAATCTCTGCCATCAAAATTTAGATCTAATGGTCAGTATTTAGTCTCTAGTTCTACATTAAAGAGGTATTATGCATATAAGGGGACACTATATATGTAGATATATATATTCTATAATACAACAAATTCACTGGCGACTTCGCCGTGATACCGCTAGCTGTGCAATCCGACCTAAAACACCCCGGATCCCCTCAGTTTGTATCCATTTTTTAGACTATGAGTTTCAAGCTCAAAATAACAACTTCAAAATTTTTTTGGAATTAAGGTTAGAATCTTCTCCTATTTAGTTAATTGCATCCTAGTTCCACGGCCCTCCCCAGCTAGCTCAAGATGGGTGGGGTCCGCGATTGGGGTTGGGAGATAAGAAGCGGGGAAAGAAGAAACGGGGGTGAACCATAAAATAAATGGCAGTATTTAACTTGACTCAGTAATAAATGAAGAAAAGAAGTGTATTTAATAATACTAATCAAAAGTGTCTAATGTCATCAATACGACTAAAAAAAGAAATAATTGTCTTGGGGTAAATAGTGTATATGGCAGCGGAAAAGAGTAATATGGCAGCGGAAAAAATAGATCGATGAGAGTCATGAGTGTCGCCCATGTATGAAGACATGATGCGCTCGGGTTCTAACAGCTTCTACTCAACATCCGTTGCGACCATCACCACTCAATCTGCACATAAAGAAAATATATGCAGGGCTAATTACTTGATATACTCAGTGAATTGTGCCAAAAACGTTTTAACGATTATGTCTCCATACCATAGTGAAACTCATATTTTACCTTAAGAAAAATATCAATGAGATCACAAAATCAATAAAGTAGACTGACAAGTCAAATAATCTCCCATTTTCACAATAATCCAACAATCACAATACCTTACCAATGTGCGACGATAGTGTGGCCATACTATTCACCCACGAGACCGGCTGACTAGCAAGGAAGGCTCACGATCACACCTGTGTACACTAGCCTGGTAGGGTTTACGGCCACTACTCAGACCAAAATTCGTATTTCACATAGCTCTTAGCCCAATGAAGCGTACTCCAAACTAGGCATCAAACAATCATCTCACAATCGCAAAAACAAAAGAGTTCAATGACATGACATAATATAGAAACCACCCTTATATCACCATAATATTTATTACAAAGCATAAGAGTTTTGAAGATTTTAGCCCACACAGAATGTAGGATAGAATAGCCCACCTTTCTTACTTAAAAAGCAAGTCACAACAATAATCACAACTCGTGCCTCCTCGCAAGTCACGTTTGTTAGGATTGGTATACTGGAAAGCATGTTTCGAGCAAGTTGCACGGATAGAATTGCTTGTATACAATAAACTCTACAATCCACTTTTAACCCAAGGCGAGAAGAAGTAATTTTATCGCATTGGTGTTTGTTTATGCATTTATAAGATGTTTTTCAAACATTTCAATGTATAAGAAGCAAACAAGTCTAATTCTTCTACATAGTAAACTAGTCGTGAACGATGTTCACAGAAGGTGACACAGTCGGTTCTTTGTAGTAGAGAAATAGAATTTCACAACCTAGATAGACTTTGGCTACCTATCGTGAAAGGTTGCAGTGTCATTCCGCATGTTTCCTTACCTTAGGAAATAAACGATACTGGTGTGGTATAGCACTAAAGGATCTAACAGTTGAGATAAGTCTTTCTTGCTATATACTAAAAGACGAGGTCTCGGTGATTGTTATTTCTTAATCATTGTTGACATAACATTGAGCATAAGATATTGATTATGCACTACTTTAATTTATCAAATGGTGCGGATTTTTCGCAATCCAAAAATCCTGATATCTTGGGTAGTGGTGATTAATGTCTAGAGGTGCTAGTATTGTTATTGCAATGAATCGTGAGTTGGGTGAGTCCAGTTTGATAATATTCTCAAGATGTGTTAAAAAAAGGTTTTATTTTTCAGAAACCCGGCCGGTTGGAATTTATTCCAAAATAATAAATAAAGATTTGAACTAGACAACTCTTGGAAAAAGATATTAATTAATTAAAGTCAAATAGCAGACTTAAATTAATTAATAGATATTTATATCTTAAACACGGGAAATAATAAATTAAAGAGGTAAAGCCCGTATTACTCGTAATTTGGGATTGGACGGGCAATCAATATTATTTTACAGTAGTAGCTGATAATAATATTCCGTCGGACTTGTATTAAATTGGGGCTCAATTTAATTAGTAAAAGTCCAACAGGTTTGGCCCAAGTCCAACCTCTATGGATCCCTAATCTGGCCCATCATAACTCTATATAAAGGAGATTAGGGAGAAGACAAAATAATTAATTTTAATTCAATCATTTTAACTGTTCCTCTCTCCCATATTGAAATCGTTTTTCAGTTCTCTCCAGAAATGAACTTGTTATCTTCTTCTCTAATTAAGTCCTTTTGATTCTGACAAGCTTTGTTCACCCAAAGGTCAGATTTTGAGTTCGAGATACAGATTAGAAGATTTGTGATTGAGTACAAAGATCATCACGTGGAGAAGGCGCAAGCAATCGACGATTCTTTGTAGAATCAGATCGGTAATTCTAAACCGTAGAAATTCATGGATTAGGGTTTAAATTCCTTTTACATGAATTATTTGCATTCTACCATGCAATTGATTGTTTAATATGTAGTTAATTAATCCCATAATCGGTCAAATAGATCTGTAGATCTGATTTATTTGTGTATGCATGACTTACGCTGTGCCAGGGACACCAAACCCCAACAATTGGTATCAGAGCCAATTTTTTGCTCTGATTATGTGAATTAATTTCATGTTATGTGAATTGCTTGAATGCATAATTGTTGTTTATATGTATTGTGAGTGTAAACAATGCTCGTTTTTGCGCGATGAAACCCTCGGAGAAGAAATAAATTAAACGCTGCAATTTTTTTTTGTCGATGGTTTAATCATTACATGATGGTATAATCATTCCTTAAAGTAATGATTACATGCTATGTTTTGTTTCTTATAGAAATTCATGGGTTCCATCTTAAAACCAATTGGTGATAAGAGGAGAGGTCATGCTATGTTTTGTTTCTTATAGAAATTCATGGGTTCCATCTTAAAACCAATTGGTGATAAGAGGAGAGGTCCATGAGACTTATATAGCGGATTAAGCTCTTTGTGTACACCGATGTGGGATATTATTATATTCATTTTTATGTTTCAATTGCCAACACTCCCCCTTAAACCCTTCAAGGTGAATCCTTGAAGGGGTTGGACTTCATTTTTATGTTTCAATTGCCAACACCCTGCCTCAAACCCTTCAAGGTTATATTCATTTTTATGTTTCAATTGCCAACACCCTCTCTCAAACGCTTCAAGGTGAATCTTGGAGGGGTTGGACTTTTTTATGATCGATTGGAAAATCGGTCCAATCTTTTTTTCAATCGGTTGGACCACTGGCCCAAATTTTCAGCCCAGTTATACTGGTGGGTCAGTCATTTTTTCAATTTCAGCCCAGATATACTGCTGGGTCAGTTAAATATGACCCACAGTCGGCGACCCGCTCTGATACTATGATAGAAATCCATGGGTTCCATCTTAAAACTAATTGGTGATAAGAAGAGAGGCTCATGAGACTTATATAGTGGATTAAGCTCTTTGTGTACACCGATGTGAGATATTATTATATTCATTTTTATGTTTCAATTGTCAACACTCTCCCTTATATTCATTTTTATGTTTCAATTGCGAACAGTTTCAATCTCTTATATCAATCGTAAGTTCAACAGTTTCGATTGAACTAAATTAATTGATTGAATTTCAATCTCGTAATGATGATCAGGTATTTAGGTGCATTTAAGTTCGTATCTGTTAATCATTATTATATTATTTAATACCTATTTACTTTTCTTCTTCCTCCTCCTCAGACCATTACCACCATTGTTGCTTTCTTCACCTATTTTCAGAATTTCAGATTCAGCCCCACTCATTCCAATGATTTAGTCTTCATAGGTACTGGTTTTGTAAGGGCTAAGTAGATAATATTCAAAAATTTCAAAAAAATTACAAAATAAAAACATAAAAAAAATTTATTGGGTAAGGGCTTAAGCCCCACCCTCTTCTCACGTGTGTCCGCCCCTGATCAGGTGCACTATTGGATTTTATTATTATTCAAATCGAAATGCTCAAATGGAATTCGCAACGTGAAATTCACGCCATGGTCGTGGATCGCGATGAGCGACGGAGAGGGCATTCCAGCAGGCTGCTACAGCAGCGGCTTCAGGCAAGAGCAGCAAGGCTGTTGGACGGGCTGGCAAGCTGTGACGCCGGCAATCAATGCTGCTAGGCAGGCGATCAGCGAGCAGAAACAGCGCCGGCAACTGCAGAGACGTCGCCGCCGCAGTGGCTACAGAGACTGAGTGGTAGCCCGTCAGTGGAGGTTCTCGGGCTTGTGTGGCGCCGCAGATTTCCAAAATTAGTTACGGTTTCCCTAATCCTAGGAACTAACTTTGGAGAAATATTCAAAATTAGTTAGGGTTTTTAATAATCCTTGAATTAGTTTTGAATATATTTCAAGATATAATTTAGAATAAGATTTGAATATATCAATTTAATTGGATTATCTAAAAAATTATTATTTTTATTAAATTATGGATTAATGGGATTTTTATCCTTATTTTATGGATTTAGATTGATTAATTCTATCTATAGAAATCCTAGATAAATTAGGATAATATTTAATTTTATTTTGTCTTATGGATTTATATAGATTTAATTCTATTTGAATAAATCCTAGATAGACTAGATAAATAATTAATTATATTTAGATTTTTATCACGACCACCCTTACTAAGGATAGTGAAGACGGGGAAAACGTGACGAGGGGAGGGACTAAGGAGCAGGGAAGAAGAAGGGGAAAGCAATGAAAGACAACAATAAATGACGACATTTAATATTAAAACTCAAATAAACTTCCAAAAGAAATAATAATAAGCAGCGGGTTAATATCCCAAGGTAAATAATGTCATAACATAGTGTGGGGAAAAATGAAAGACTTTATCAAGAACGGTTCGAAACAAGGCAGCGGAAAAACAAGTATCAAAGGAGAGTCATAAGATGACACCCATGTATGAAGACACGACGCATCCGGGAATTCCTAAAGCTCACTCAACATCCGCTGCAACATCCCGCTCAACCTGCACATAGGGAAAACATATGCAAGGCTGAGTACTTGTTGTTCTCAATGGGCTCATGCCGAAAACATTTTATAACAGTTATGTCATCCATACCAGTGAACTCGAGTTTTACATGTAGTTAAGAAAATATCACGAGAACACAAAAACATTTTCATAGTCTGGCCAGACAAAACAATCTCTCCACTTTCTCATCAATCAATCAAACAATCATATCCTCTTACCATATTGCGACGAACGTGTGGCCACACTATTCGCCCACGAGACCGGCCGACTTGCAAGGACGGCTCCCGATCCCACCTGTGTACACAGCCTGATAGAGTTTGCGACCCTACTCAGACCCGAATTCGTTTATCATAGCCCTATAGCCTAATGGAGCGAACTCACAAACTAGGCATCAAGCACAATCTCAACATAGCCCTATAGCCTAACGGAGCAAGCTCAAACGAACTAGGCTTCAGGCAACAATCTCAACATCAAAACAATCACGGCATGACATAACACTTTAAACCACCCTTATAGCTCCACAATCATACTTTGGAAAAATAAAAGAGTTTAGTTAAAGAGAGCCCACCTCGATTGCTTACAAACACGGTTAACAACTTTATTGAAATCCTTGCTCTTCGTACCCACGTAAGCACAACAACCCTTATCAACATCATAATCACATAATATAACACAATCAGCCTTCCATCAATACAATTTATCATGCATGTCCTATCGTTCCTTACATCGTTTTCTTAAATTGCACATCCCAAACGTTCACCAACATAAGGAAACACCCCATAGTATACCTCAACGTATAACACATAACCACTCCATAAGATACGTTCCTTAATCACACATGCATCATGTAATTCATTCAAACTTGACAACATGTATTATTTTAACATCACAGAAATCTGGCAGAACTGCGCAGTCGTTTTGTAAAAATCATTAAAATTCCATCCGACCTCCGATGGGGCTTAAATTTTACCACAACATGGTAGACACATCAAAGATCATCCAGTTAAAATTTCACATCAAAATCACATATTTAGGTCGGTAAAATAAAAAACGAAACTCACTGGACGAGAATACAAATTCTGACAGAACTGCACAGTTAACTTCAAAAATTCATTAAAAATTCATCTTTCGTCAAAATAGGCTAATATTTATTAAAAACACAGAAGACATCTCAAAAATTTTACTCAGTTAAAAATTCGTGCCAAAATAAGATTGTTTGGTCGGTCAAACACACGTCGGAATCTACTATTTGAACACCACAGTTTTCATGCTTCACAAATTCGAATTAGGGTTTATCTATCATTCATCTAAACCCATTTTTTCATGCTTCCAACACATAATCATGCTTCAAAAAGATCTCACAACCATGTTCTCATATGTTCACATATCATTCACCAACGATCATCCACAAGTTCATTCATACACATCAATAAAAGCTTACACATATATTTTCTCATGTAACCATCAATCCCACCCGATTAATTCTTAGATCTTCTACACTCACTATATGCATGAGGGAATCAAGAACAAGGATTCAATGGTAAGAAGGAGAAAGATGAATCAAAGTATACCTTTCTCTTGAAAAACAATCGGTAGAGGCAACGAATGGCTCGATTCTTCAACGATTATTGAGTTTCCAACTCCAAAACGAAGCAAGATTGAAGAATTTATGAAGGATTGGTGGGGAAGAGGGAAAAAGGCGTGTGGGAGGGAGAAGAGGGAGAGAAAAAAGCGTTGAAATAATGGGGCTAGGGTTTGGGTTTCTCCCTTTTTATATTCTAGGATTAATTCCCCACTTAAATAAACAAAAATAAAAATAAAAAAATTGTGGAGTAAAAATAGGGAAAAGGGACGTGTACTAGGGGAGTATTTTAAAAAAATATTTAAATCCTCAATTAAATAGGAATAGGATTTAAATTGGTAATTTCTTGTAGGAAAAGTCTCCCGCAAAATAGGTAACAAATAAATTAATCCCACAAGTAATTGAAAGGCATATGGGCAAAAATTATGTAGAATAGCATAGGGATAATTTGGTTTGGATTTAATTTGGATAAATATCCCAAAGCAATTAATTAAATCCAAGAAAGAAAGTATTATTTCCAATGGATAGGAGGGCCAAAAATTCCAAATAATATGACTAGAAATATATGCATGATCCCACTTAATTAAATCCCCCCAAATGGAAAACATATCATATTATTCAACATAACTCTTAACCATTAATTTCACATCGTTAAAACAACCACATAGAAATCAATTCCCAAAAATGCATTTCCAAATCAACATTCACATTAATAAAACGAAAATAAGCCATCAAATAAAAAATAATAATTAAAAAAAAGTCAAAATTTTCCGGGGTGCTACAATTTTATCCTTATTTTATGGATTTAGATATATTTAATTATATCTAGAGAAATGCTAGATAAATTTGGATGATAGTAATTAAATTTATTTATGCCATGTGGATTAAGATAGAGTTTATTCTATCTTAATGAATCCTAGATAGAATAAAATAAATAATAATTAAGTTTATTCATATCTTGTAGATATTAATAGATTTATATCTATATAAAATATATCTTAGTAGATTTGAATAATTAAAATCAATCCATGTTTATCTTTATCTTTTGGATATTTATAGAATTAATTCTATTTAGAAAATATCCTAGAAGATTTAGATAATTAAGTTTATCTGTATCTTATAGATATTGATAGATTTATATCTATTGAGAATATATCTTAGAAGATTTAGATAATTGTTAATCAAGTATTGTAATTATCTTTTAGATTTAAGATAGATTTAGTTCTATCTAGTTAAATCCTAGTTGAATTAATTAATATTAATTCTAGTTTATCGTAAGTTTATGGATATGAATAGATTAATTTCTATTTAGAAAATATCCTATATAAATTTGCATAAAGATAATACAAGATAATCCTTATCTTATTGGATTTTGATAAAATTAATTTTATCTAGAATAAATCCTAATAGATATGATATATTCTAGTTTCTTATTCTAAATAATCTAAGATTTTTTAAATCTTGGAATAATTGGATTTTATCTCTATCTTATGGATTTGGAGAAATTTGTTTTTATCCTGAAATATCCTAGTATAATTTAGATAATGATAATCCAAGGTCGGTCTTATCTTGAGTTTTAGGATTTGATTTTATCCTTGTAAAATCAAGAATAAACCTAAGAGGATTTAGATAGATTCAACTCTATCTAGATAAATCCTAAATTAATTTGGATAATCATTATCCAAGAAATAATCTTATCAAATTCGAAATTCCTATTTTGGATAAGATAAGAATTACTTATTTAATTAAATCTTCCTAGATTTATTAAATAATTTAAATAATTATTCAGTGTGATTAATTACCATGAAGTATAGACTTATCTGTTTATTTGGTGTTAATCTGTTTTAAGTGGATTATCTGTCTTATCTACTTATGTGATAATTATGTGAAAACCATTTTCAAAGTGACTAAGCGATAATTACAGCAGTGTGTTGTATATAGTCTCCATATATTAGTCTATATATGAAGCAGTTTCTAATATTATCGTGACTCACCTTAGTGGGAGCAATAATCCTAACAAATAGCAAGTTCGTAAGATTAGACTTCTTAATACTAAATTGTTTAAACTTGAAGCGTGTTTCTAATATTATCGCGACCCACCCTAGTGGGATCCATAATCCTGTGAAATTGCAAGTTGATATGTTTAAACGTATTTATAAGATGGCTATGGAATTTTGTTAGTGGCGTACGACCTTCCCTAGAAGGAGTATCAAAATAGAAACAAAATTTCTAGATGCTAATATTTATCTTAAAAGCTTAGGCAATATTTGGCGGCCATGCCACGTTAGTGGTCTCTGGACTATTCGTCGTTATTGTGACTAGGAAATTGTTGGAATCCGAATTTGTATGACCTCCCTAGAGGCGTACTTTTTTGGTTTTGGCAGTTGCGAGATACATAAATTGTTTTGTGGTTGTTTGCAATTATGTATGAAGCATAGTATGTGATAAATAGTTTTATTCTTCTCAGCTAAATTCTTAATAATGTCTGCGAACCTTAAAGAAATCAAACTCGAAGGCTAAAATTATGTAGACTGGAAATGTAAATAGATAAGATTCTCATTGCTGAAAACTTAAAGTTTCTATTCACCAATTCATGTCCTCCATTTCCTTGACAAAATTCTATAAAGAAAGTTCAAGAATGCATTTCATGCATGTACTTGACAAGTTCTTTGAGATAGAAGGTCAAACTACTTTCTTTTAAATATTAAGACACATCTTGGTTTATATTGATGAAAGAGGAATATCCAATAAGGACGATGTCCAGATTCTATTGGAATCTCCACAAGGGATAGAATGTTTAAAGGAATCTTCTGATTCAGTTACTCAAATAGTTTCTACACTCAGTTCATCGCCAAATGTAATAGGAAGTGATTATATGAATGTTGTTCCTTAAAAGTTGGAAACCTTCTACATGATATTCACTTTATTACTAATAATAGAGGAAGATAACATGATAGATGGCAAATTCGTTAAAGCTGCATCTTTCCTATGTCTTAGTTCAATCGAACAAAAGACTAGTAATGGAAAGAGGGAAGAGTTGAATTGTCATCAATGTCTGCTGAAAGCAAGAAAGACAAGAAATATTTTGGTGAAAATGCAAAGAGAAGATACATTGTAAGTTGGATTGACATCTTTTAAAGAAGGACAATGACTTAGATAACAATGCAACTTTTAAAGGAGAGATCTTAATCTAGTTGGGCAGTTGTTGTAGTGGGAGCTATTTATTTATGCTCACTTTATTGTTTTGTTTTGATGTTAGAGATTTTGTTTTATTGGTACAGTCTTGTTTAGAATGAATTTATATTCAGTTTCTAAACTTGTTTACGATTAAGCGATGTTCGATGTCATTTTATAATGGGTGCATTATTAAGAAATGTGATTCAAATATCTATCATAGTACCATAGAAAAATAAATTATACATCATAGTATCTAAACAATATAAATGCAACAAGATTAAGTTTCAAACAACAGTTCAACTTCTTAAACAATGAATGATAAAGTATTTACAGCACTCAGACATAAGGCCAAGAAAGTACTTAATTATTGTTCAAGCTGATTTTTATCTAACTCAATTGACAATCGAGATTTTAACAACTTGCTTGTTAAATGGCTTGAAAGTCAAGTAAGTCTGGTTGATGCACTTTAAGTTAGAATCCTTTGGTGGTTCAAGTGATTCAGAATACTTATAGGGATGCAACATATAAAGACTAGCAAGTCTCAATGGTCTACACCATAGGAGACGAGCAATGAGTTAAGATCAGTAGTGGGAGTGAAATCCTAGTTGACTACTCCAAGCATGCTTCTAAAGAATGGGATAGTCTTATAAGAAGATATCGAAGTCCCTCTAAGACGAGTTCAATAAGTGAACAGTTGTACTCAATAACACCTTATCGTTGATGGGATATACGTTGGAAACAACAAGTTATACCTTAAAGAAACTACCATAATATCAGTACCTTCTACAACACACGAGTTATTAACTAGAGACAAGTCTAGTCCAGCACATCTCAAGGTGTGGAGTTATTCCAACACATGTTTTGAAAAAAGTATCCAAGTAATTGGAGTTGTGTACTGAGGTATGTTTTAAGGTTTTCCCGAATGACAGAAAAGGTAAAAGTTCTATAATCTTCACGGCAAGATAGGTGTTTGTTTACACGAATACTAGATTCTTGGATGAAAATTATGAGTAAAACTTCCAGCCTAATGAAAGTTGCTCCTTTCGTTCTCTCTCTTCATGTTCTTGTGTTATCGTTGTGGCTTACTCAAGTTGGATCGTCAAACTAATCCAGCCAGCCTATATATGCATGTTACCTGCAAACGGCAGGTGAGTAGATCCAGTAAAAGCTCAGGCTGATCAACTCGACACCGATTCGACTTGAGTGAGATGAACAAAATTGCTAAAAAGGAGCGTGTTTTCAAAACCTTAACCCACAATACTATTAATTAGTATAGGGAAGTAAGGATCGATCCCACAGAGATGAGGCGTTCGACATTTGTTTGCAAGACACGACTTAAGGATGGCTGCTGCCACGCTTTCTAGGTGGTGGGTTAAGTTAAATACTTGTTAGTATGCCTTGAATCTATTAAGATCATGTTTCCTAATTGGGATAGGATTATATGATCTCATGTGTGCCTATTTATATGGGAGTAGAACACATAATTCTGTGATCTTAGGTCCAATCTGAAATTTGTTCTTGCCCATGGATGTAGCCAACTAGCAAACCACGTAAATTATGTGTCTCCTTACGTTTTTTCGTTTGTCGATTACACAATTACTCTATTCTGTCACAACAAACTGGTATCAGAGCCTGGTTTTCGGACTAGGGTTTTGAATTCTGCATCTGTTAGGGTTTCTGTATTGATCGATCAAGATGTCTGCTCTGAACGTGAAGGTCGACAAATTCACTGGAAGTGGCTGGTTTTCGGACTAGGGAAAATCTAAGGCAAGAAATGAGAAGTCTGGTTTTCGGACTAGGGCAAATTTGAGGCAAGAATAGAGAAGTTTGTTCGTCTGACATTGTAATGATGCATCTGCAGAGAGAATTCAAGTCAAGGTGGAGATTTGTTAGTATGCCTTGAATCTGTTCAGATCATGTTTCCTAATTGGGATAGGATTATTTTTCCGAATTAGGATAGGATCTCATGTGTGCCTATTTATATGGGAGTAGAGCACATAATTCTGTGATCTTAGATCCAATCTGAAATTGTAGTCATAATCTGAATAAAATTTGTTCTCCGTTCTTGCCCGTGGATGTAGCCAACTGGCGAACCACGTAAATTCTGTGTCTCCTTACGTTCTTTCGTTTGTCGATTACACAATTACTCTATTCTGTCACAACAATACTGGACTTGAGAAAACTAAGTTAACGGAACTGATCAACTTGCAGGACAAAGCTAAAACTACTTGATCAACTTAACTAAACTTTCCATAAATGGACAAACAGAATAAACGGGGATTGTCAGTCCCCTGCAAAAAGCACAGTAAAGTAAAAACTTTCTAACAACTTCATCTTCTTCACCAAATAAACATAGAAAACAGAACAAAGAACAGATCTGAAAAGCTACGGAAGATGAAATATCATAATAACTCATAAAATTAAATCTACTCAGATCTCAGCTACGATCATGTAAACGAATCATGCAGAAACGAAACATAAACTGCTAGATCTAAACATCCTAAAAGCTCTCAAACATGAAATATCAGATCTGACCAAATCAAAACAGAACAAGACACCTTTAAGCTAAGACATGCGACATAAGAAGGAACCGAGACACAGATCAGCAACATCATGCATGGAAACAGAACACATCAATTAAAAATGAAAACATAACTTCAAATTTTACTAAATCAAAACATCAAGAGTCATTAACATTAAAAGTAAACTGAAAATAAATAAGGAAAGCAGTAAAATGTTTCATCATCCCTTCTCGGAGAGGAATAACAGAACAGAAAGATAAAAGTGCAGGAAACTACCATCAAACTACCAGCTAAACTAAACTAGAACAAGACCAAGTGCGTGTGTGTGACGAAATCAAGAAGATGAAGTGTAAGAGCTCCGATTTCATCCCTAGAAAAGAGTTGAATTCCTAAAGATATTCTAACCAAAAAAGCTTATGAGACCCCTTCCCCTTTCACCACTGGCTGGGACTCTCCTCTTTTCTTGTGTCAGGCTTCCCTAGGGTACCATCCTCTCTGGAATGTCATTCCTGCCCTTCACAATTGGTGGTGGGGTCTTTAGCTCTATCTCCCAATGCAGAACTCCTGCTGGATCCGTTTGATTTTTGACTTGATCAACTCAATGCTGCAGCTTTTTTGCCTTCTTTTCTTGATCCGTTCGTCCACCTTACTGATTTGTTCCTTCCTCTCAATATGGCGGTTTTCACACACCTAGCTCAAAATTGGTTGTTAGTTTACAGAATTTGATGCAGTTTTACTATAAAACACATGCATGAAACGAGCCTCATCACCTAACAAGCATAATATTTCTCAAGATAAATGAGAGATACCAATTTTTCCATCTTTTGCACTAAGAAACTTGTGCACTTAGAAACTTGTGCACTAAGAAAATCAACATTGTACCTAAGATTGTTAGAGTCATGTCGTAGTGGGAGCGTTCTTTGAGAACATAATAAGTTCATGGGCCTGAGAGAGTCTTTAGACTCAGTCTTAGATTGACTTGAACCTAACCCCTATAACTACAAGGACACGTTGGCTCATTCAGATAATCGTTTTTGAAAAGACGATAGATTCTGAATAATAATTTAAGATACACGAGAATGTTTACAAGACTTGCAATACTACGCATAGAATATTTCAGCCAGTGGGAGCTAGTGGATCTGCAAGTGTAAACATGGATCTTAAAAGGCTAGAATAAAGGCTAAGGGTTATACCCAAAGAGAATGATATTCTCGCCTGCCATTATGTCTAAGACGATTTGTATCATATTGTCTATTGTAGCTTACATATATTAGGATGTATGTATTATAATTGTCAAGACAGTTCTCTTTAGTAGGACTCTTGAGAAGCTCATCTGCATGGAACATCTTAATGGTTGATACGCTCGGATTTTGCACGGTTTTAAGGCCATTATTTGGTCCGTTTTGAATGTCAAAGTTGCATTACATGTCCATTATTTGCATATTTCATACATTTTGGTATTTTATCATGTTTTGTGAGAAATGTGCATATTTGAGCTTAACTAGGAAATCTGGAGTTTCTGGGAGCGACCAGCGACCGCCGCAACATTACTGGCGCCCGCCGGGACTCAGCGACCGCCATATCTGTAGCGGTCTGTTTCAGAAAGTTTATGCATAGAATGAAGACACGCCCAGCGACCACTGGGCAATGCGTGGCGATTTCTCTCCAAGATATACCATATTTTGCAACCTTTTATTCGTATTTGAGAATATGCGATTCCTCCCCTATAAATAGCCCCTCAAGCTTCATCAAAGGATCCTCTTTTTGCAACATATATTCTATATATTAAAAGTTAGAGTGCTTCATTGTGCAAGTAATTGAAGAAGGATTCAAGAGCATCAAAGCTACAAGGATTCAACCTTTGGGTTTTATTTGCTTTAGTTTTATGTTCCAATTGTTTTCCCTTCAATCTATGTTTTTAGATTATTCTACTATGTGTAATTGAATTCATAGGATTCTATGGATGTGTTAGTAACGACTTTGGTTATACAATTCCTTTTCTATTTAATATTTGTTTTGTTCTTACTTTGTTTCTTTCTTAAGTTGTTGGATAATGCTTCACGTTTGAGTGACACATTCTATGATGAATTAATATAACTTGCTACATAATCGTGAGAGGAGGTTGGCGAGTTAGATCCACTTAATAGACACTACAATTAGCTTCCTTTAAAATGGCACTGTTAATTGAGAGTGAGGACTTTTCAAGGGTCTTGGGAGCTTTTAGGAGTTACGTATTTAGGATTGACAACCCTAATGTTTGTAACCAACGTTTGCATCGCATGAGCATAAACTAGGTGATTCGTTCTATCAAAGTACGAACTGTGCTAGGGTATTGTAGTTGGAATTTGTATAACCATAACTGTGAACGCACATCCCTAGAATTCCCCTATCTCCATATTTTTATCTCCTTAATTTATTTGCAATTAGTTGTTTATTTGCTTTCAAATTGTTCTTTGTTTTAAAAAATTCATCAAATCTTTTGGTTTTCCAAATAGTAATTGAGTTTTAGTAGAGGGTAGCTAGTCTGTGACTGTTTTCCCCATTATCGATATCTGGTACTGACCTTTAGCTATACTATTCCTACTCTGTATACTTGCAGGTATTTATAGTGCTAATAAAAAGTGCATCAAGTTTTTGGCGCTGTTGCCAGAGATTACATTCACTTTGTGATTGATATATTCAAACGGATAATTTTACTACTTTGGATTTTAATTGCTTTCTGTTTTTAATTTTAGTTTAATTTGTTTTTGTTTTTGTTTTTATTTCTTTCAGGTTGTGTATGCGAACGGGTTCTGGGAAGGACAGCTTAGAACCGCTCGATCTCGAACTTGAAAGGACCCAAAGGAAAATAAGAAGTGAGCAAGGATCAATGGCAGATAGAGCAGAGCTCGAGAGGCTTCAAGCGATGGTTAAGATGTTGATGGATGAAAGGGGAGCTGAAAAGGCTGCCCGCGAGGCGCAGGAAAAGAAGGATAAGGAGATAGTACTCGTGATGCACATGTTCAATCACGGAAATATGATTAATTTCCCCGAGGGTCCTCGTGTTGATGCTAACAATTTTGAGCTGCGAATGACCCTTATACAAAGGGTCGAGCAGTCTCCTTTTGCAGGTAGGGCCACAGAAGACGCCAGCCGCCATCTCTAAAAGTTCGTGGAAATTGCTAACACTCTGAAATTAAATGGTGTCGACGACGATGCCATAAGGGTAAGACTTTTTCCCTTTTCTTTAATTGATTCCGCTAAAGAGTGGTTTAAGTGTATGCCCACAGAGCGAGTCTCCACATGGAAGGATATAGTGGCTGCTTTCCTCGACAAGTACTATCCGCCGGGCACGATCTTAAAGCTCAAGAGTGAGATCTTCCAATTCATGCAAGGCCATGACGAGCCCCTCTACGAGGCAGTTGCTCATTTCAAAGCCCTCCTCCGCAAGTGCCCCAACCACGGTTTCACCGTGGATCATCAGGTAGGAATCCATTACAATGGATTTAATGAAAAGATTTGTGCTATGTTGGATTCAGGGGCGAATGGAGGATTCTTGCGGAAGACAGGACCAGATGCCATGGCGGTCATTGAGGAGTTCGCCACCAACAGCAGGGGGTAGTCGAAAGAAAGGCACAACTCAAGGAGAGTAGCAGCCATAGAGGAGGCCGAGGAGAGCTCCTTTGGAAAGGAATTGGTCGAACTCAAAGTGCAAGTTAATCAAATGGATACATAGAGAAAAGAGGATCTGGTTCCACCGACCTCCGCCATCGCAGTCGCCAAACCCGACACTCCTACCCCTCCTATGGAAGATGTCAATTACATGCAACAAGGAGGCAGTCCCAACAGACCCTATAACAACAATTATCGCCCTAACCAGGGGGCGGTAATTTCAATAACTATGATGGGAACCGTCCTCATCCTAACCTTTCGTACTCTAATAATAATTTTTGCAACCCCCCGCAGGATTTAATGTTAGTAAAGGTGGAGTAGTTGAGCCTATCAAAAAGGAGGAAAAGTATGACTAAGACATCATGAAGATTTTGGAGGTGCTAGTGCAAGATAGGAAAGCCAACGATACCAAGATTAGGGTCGTAGAAGCAAGATTGAACAACCTTGAGGCTGGAATAACCATGATTTCCACTGCCGTCTCGAACATTCAAACTCAAATGGACCAAGTCCTCAAGAAAATTGAAGAGGACAAGGCAAATACAGTAGCACAAGTGGCGGACATAAACAAGAAGTGGGCTTCCAAGCAAAAGAAGGATGATGACAGCGTCTCCGAAGTCAAATCTGGGGACTGCCCGACAGCCGGCGGACCGCCGAATACCCCGCAGCGGCCCGCCACTGAGGAGGCAGAGGCGCCCGCCAAAAAGGAACTTGTGCGGCACAACGGGATTGTACTCCCCTTCCAGCCGAAGAAGAAGTTCAAACTTGAAGAGCAATTCATGTATTTCCTTAATATGTTTTACAAGGTCCATACTAATATTCCTCTCGTTGAATCGTTGCAGGAAATACCTAGGTACGTGAAGCTACTAAGGGAGGCAGTGATGAGAAAGAAAAAGCCTACATAAGCTGACCTTAAGTTGCCTCACCATTGCTGCGAGATCATCCAAAGGGAGAGGGCAGTGAAGCAAAGAGATCCCGGTCAGTTCATAATTAGGTATTCAATTGGAGAAGGGAAAGTGAACAAGGCCCTTTGCGATCTAGGGGCTAGCATCAATCTCATGCCGCTGAAATACTACGAGAAGCTCAACATCGGGCCACTCAAAACGTCAGATGTAAGTATAAGGTTGGCCAATAACACGCATCCAAAATTCCTAGGCCGACTCAACATCCATCGCAACATCCCGCTCAACTTGCACATAGGGAAAACATATGCAGGGCTGAGTACTTGTTGTACTCAATGGGCTCATGCCGAAAACATTTTATAACAGTTATGTCATCCATACCAGTGATCTCGAGTTTTACATGTAGTTAAGAAATATAATCGAGAACACAAAAACGTTTCATAGACTAGCCAGTCAAACAATCTCCCCATTTTCTCAACAATCCATCAATCACAATCATCATTCCACAGTGCGACGAAAGTCTGGCCACACTATTCGCCCACAAGACCGGCCGACTAGCAAGGACGGCTCACGATCCCACCAGTGTACACAGCCTGATAGGGTTTACGGCCCTACTCAGACCCAAATTCGTTTCACAACACAGCCATATAGCCTAACGGAGCAAGCTCAGACGAACTAGGCATCAGATAACAATCTCATAAACAAAAACAACATGGCATGACATAACAAGTTAAACCACCCTTATAACACCACATCTTATTTTCGAAAGGTGAAGAGATTTGTAAAAGAAAGCCCACCTCGCTTGCTTAAACAATACAATACCCAACTCAAAGCAACCCTCGTTCCTTGTGCTCACGTACACACAACAACCCTTGCCAACACCACAACACAATCAGCCTTCCATCAATACAAATTATCATGCATGTCATATCGTTCCTTTCATCGTTTTCTTAATTTACCCATCCCAAACATTCATCACATAAGGAAACATACCATAATATATCTCAACTTATAGCACATAACCACGCCATAAGATATGTTCCTTAATAACACATGCATCATGTAATTCATCTAAACTTGACAACAAGTACTATTTTTAACATGACAGAAAACTGGCAGAACTGTGCAGTCCTTTTGTAAAAATCACCAAAACTCCATCCGACCTCATATGAAGCTAAACTTTGGTCACCACATAGTACACACATTCAGGTTCATCTAGTTAAAATTTCACACTAAAATCATGTCATTTGGTCAGTGAAAACAAAAGTGCAACTCTCTGGTCGGAACACAAAAATTCTGGCAGTACTGCGCAGTTCAATTGAAAAATTTGTCAAATTTCATCCGATGTCCAATGAGGCTGAAATTTTCACACAACACAGAAGACACTTAAATTTGTATCCAGTCTAAAATTCACATCAAAATAAGGCCATTTGGTCTGTCAAATCAAAAACGAAACTCTCTGGGCGAGAATACAAGTTTCTGGCAGAATTGCGCAATCAACTTCAAAAATTCATTAAATATTCAACGTTCGTCAAAAGGGGCTGAAATTCATACACAATACAGAAGACATCTCAACATTTACTCAGTTAAAAATTAGTGTCAAAATTAGATCGTTTGGATGGTCGAACACACGACGAAATCCACAGTCCGAACACCACAATTTTCATGCTTCACAATTTCGAAATTAGGGTTTATTCATCATTCATCCAAACACATTTATTCATGCTTCCAATACATAATCATGCTTCAAAAAGCACTCACACTCATGTTCTCATATATTCACACATCATTTACCAATGAATCATCCAAACTTCACACATACACATTCACAAACGTACATCCACAAATTTCCTCACACAACAACATATCAATCCTCACCGATTAAATTTTCGATCTATGATTCCTACACTCACTATATACATGAGGGAATCAAGAACAATGCTTCAATGAAAAGGATGAGGAAAAGAATTCAATTATACCTTCTTTGGTCAAAAACAGATGGTAGAAACGACAATTGGTGCGATTCTTCGGTAAATCTTGAAGTTCCAACTCCAATTGACACAAGAACAAAGGATTGAAGGAGAGTTTTTTTTTTTGGAGAGAATGAAGAGAGGGGGGAGGGAGGCGTGTGAGGGAGAGAGAGTGAGGGAGAGGACGTGTGGGAGGGGAAAAGAATGGGGGCTAGGGTTAGGTTTAGTTGATTTTATAGTCCTAGGTTTAATCCCACAAATTAATTAATTAATTAATTATGGAGGAATAAAATAGAGGCCAATAAATAAAATCCCACAATTAAAAGAAGGAATAGGCGTGTGGAATGGGGGTGGGTTTTCGAAAATTTTGCTATTTAATTAGCCAAGAATTTATTTTGTATTTATTTGAATAGAAGGAATTCCACAAAATAGGAAACAAATATATTTCCTCTATAAATAGGGAAGGCCGAAAATTGGCTTTAATTGCCACAGGGAAATAATTCAAATCCTAATTTAATTAGGGTGGGGAAACAAAGTGTGACATGATTTAATTGGATTCAAAATTAAATGAAGGGAATCAACAAGGCACCAATTAAATCAAAAAAAATAATTCATCCGCCTAATTAAAATAGGGGATTTTCGAAACTCACAAGATTAGGCTAGGATTCGAATTTCATGTAGCACAAATTAGGGATAATTCGATTTGAATTTAATTTGGATAAATATCCCAAAACAATCAATTAAATCCAAGAAGAAAATATTTCCAATAATTGAAGGGGCCGAAAATTCCCAATGAACTTGGCTAGAACAAAATGCATGATCTCATTTAATTAATTCCCCACATTGTAAAATATAATGTATATAACATTTCATTCCACATCGCTCATGACAATTATTTCACATAATCAACTCAATCACATAGGAACGAATAATTTCATAAAAGAAAATTTTCCACTCGACGTCCATATTAAAACATAAGTCGCAAAAATTTTGGGGATGTTACATCCTTCCTCTCTTAACAGAAATTTCGTCGCGAAATTTGATCGTCTCTCATAAATAACTCCGGGTACTTTTCTTTCATTATATCCTCTAATTCCCACATATCTTCCTCGGAGCCATGGTGTTTCCACAATACATTCACGGATGCTATCGACTTGTTTCACAACTCTTGCTCCTTCCGGTCTAGGGTTGCCTCGGGCCTCTCCTCGTAGCTCATGTCGGGGGCCTTGCGCAACTGCGACACATGGAACACGTTGTGCATATTCCTAACACTGGGAGGTAACGCCAAATGGTACGCTACAGGACCTACTTCATCGATGATCTCGTACGGCCCTACAAAACGCGGTTTAAGCTTGCCCTTCACTCCAAACCTCACAACTCCTTTAGTCGGGGATACTTTCAAGAATACTTTGTCACCAACATCGAATTTGATCTCTGTTCGGCACACGTCGGCATACGACTTCTGCCTATCTTGAGCTTCCTTGATCCTTGCACGGATTTGATGCACAATTTCGGTCATTTCCTTTATGGCGTCGAGTCCTAACATCTTCCTCTCACCAACTTCATCCCTATAGAGCGGGGATTGACACTTCCTGTCATACAAGGCTTCATACGGCGCCATATCGATCGTCGCTTGATAGCTATTGTTGTAGGCGAATTCAACCAACGATAGAACATTTTCCCAACTTTCCCCTCGATCTAGGACAACAGCTCGCAACATATCCTCAAGCGTTTGAATCGTCCTCTCTGACTGCCTGTCCGTCCGATTGCGGGTGATAAGCAGTGCTGAAGTTCAATTGCGTGCCCAATTCCCGTTGCAAACTCATCCAAAACTTTGATGTGAACTTCGTATCGCGGTCGGACATAATGGTCTTTGGCACCCCATGCAAACGTACAATCTCACTCACGTAGAGCTTAGCTAACTTGTCCGCTCCATAAGTGATTCTAATTGGTAAAAAGTGTGCGCTTTTAGTCAGTCGATCGATGATCACCCAAATCGCATTGTTGCCCTTTTGTGACTTTGGCAAACCCGTCACGAAATCCATGGCTAGATGCTCCCACTTCCATTTGGGAATTTCAAGCAGTTGCAAATTCCCATATGGCTGTTGGTGTAAGGCCTTCACTTGTTGACATGCTAGACATCGCTCCACATACGATGCTACGTCCCCTTTCATTCCATTCCACCAAAAACATTGTTTCAAGTCTCGATACATCTTCGTGCTTCTGGGGTGAGCAGTGTAAGACGTGTAGTGTGCTTCACTCAAAATCTCATCTTTTAGCGCCTCATCGCTTGGCACACACAATCGTCCATCGAATGTCAAAGCATTGTCTGCCTCCTCACGATAATAATCAAGTTTCTCGGCTCTCACCTTCACACGTAATTATTCCAACTTCTCATCACGTCGTTGAGCTTCTATGAGCTTGGTTCTCAAGTCTGGCTCAATTGCTAGCATTGCTATTCTTCATCCTACTGTCTCGGGCGCTTTCACTATCTCCAATTGCATTCTGTCGAAATCACGAAACAACGCTTCCTCTTGCGTTAGGAAAGAAGCCAATTAAGGTTGGTTCTTCCTACTCAAAGCATCGGCTACTACGTACGCCTTGCCCGGATGGTAGTGAATACCGCAATCATAATCCTTCACGATCTCTAGCCAACGTCTTTGTCGCATATTTAGCTCCTTCTGGTTGAAGAAGTACTTGAGACTCTTGTGATCCGTATATATCTCGCATCTCACTCCATAGAGATGATTTCTCCAAATTTTCAGTGCGTGCACTACTGCTGCTAGCTCCAAATCATGGGTCAAAAAATTCAGCTCCTTTGGTCTTAATTGCCGGGAAGCATATGCTATCACTTTCCCATCTTGCATCAACACGCATTCTAGTCCTACTTTCGATGCGTCAGTAGAGACGTCGAAGTCCTTTTCGGGTTCTGGTACCGCTAGGACAGGTGTTGTAGTCAATTTCTCCTTCAACAGTTGAAAACTAGCCTCGCATTCCGGCGTCCAAACCACCTTGATTCCTTTCTTTAACAGTTGCGTCATCGGTCTCGCGATGTTAGAGAATCCCTCGATGAAACGTCTGTAGTATCCTGCCAATCCTAAGAAACTGCAAATTTCACTCGTCGTTTTCGGCGACTTCCGATTTTGCACAGCCTCGACCTTCACTGGGTCCTCTTGAATTCCATTAGCCGTCACGATAGGACCAAGAAAGTTCACTCGAGTCAACCAAAACTCACTCTTACTGAACTTGGCATAAAGCTTCTCTTTTCGTAACGTTTCCAACACAGTATGCAGGTGCCATCCATGCTCCTCCTCGTTCTTCGAATATACCAACACATCATCAATGAAGATTAACACAAACTTATTGAGATACTCGTGGAAAACTCAGTTTATCAAGTCCAGGAAAACTACCGGGGCGTTAGTAAGTCCAAATGGCATCACACCGAATTCATAATGGCCATAACGAGTGCGAAAAGCAGTCTTAGGCACGTCCTCTCGTCGGACCTTTAATTGATGATACCCCGACCCCAAGTCCATTTTCGAAAATACGCCTTCTCCTCGAAGTTGGTCAAACAAGTCGTCGATTCTTGGCAGTGGGTACTTATTCTTCAAGGTTAACTTGTTGAGCTCACGATAGTCGATGCACATCCTCATCGTTCCATCCTTTTTCTTTACGAACAACACAGGCGCTCCCCATGATGATACACTAGGTCGGATAAATCCCAAATCTAGCATTTCTTGCAACTGAATCTTCAATTCAGCCAACTCTTTAGGGGCCATTCGGTATGGTGCTTTCGATACTGGCGCAGATCCAGGTTCTAAGTTAAAGGTAAACTCCACTTGTCTGTCGGGCGGCGGTCCAGGCAAAGTTTCAGGGAACACGTCGGGAAAGTCTCGTACTACTGCCACGTCTTCCACCTTCAAGTCTTTCTTCTCATTTCCATTCAAGTACACAAGATATGCCGGACGCCCTTTTCTGATCATCGTGGTTGCTTGTAAAGCAGAGATTATCGAGGTTCGTCGGTTCATGGAAATCCCATACAAGCTAGTCGACTCTTTGCTAGAGGCTCGAAAAGAATTTGCCTCTCCTTACAATGTTGCATCAAAACTCAGAATATGTATCAAGAACGCAAACTTTAATCAAACAGTCTTAACTTGGATATGAACCGATTTCGAGTTGTAACAATTGGTTATGATCATCCCCACGGAGCTTGAAAGAACATGAGATAGGTCATGAATATGGGATGAAATCGAATTAATGTTAATTCTCATAGTAGGCTACCCAACAAGATAATTCCGTTGTTCGACCAAATTTGAAAGATCAACACATCAATGGGATAATGACTTAAAGGGTTGCGGAAAGAAAAAAATGATCAGTTGTATGAGGATTGAGAAATGTAGGCAGTTGTCACAAAGCGGTACTGATCATGGTTCAACGAAAATCATAATATGGAATGATAGAATCACATCAATGGGTTCATAAGTTTGTGAAAGGCAACCAAAGTCAAAGGGGCTTTTGAAAAAAATCAAGTGGATTAAGTTTGTTAAGGCAAGGTACAAAATGTAGGTCTTAACTTCGTTTTGTAAAAAGAAAGGTTCTATTATGAAAAGAATACATATAGTGGAACTGAACCAAAAAGACTTTCACTCTATGAGAAAGAACTTGACACAGACATGGTTACAAAATGAAAAGCTGAACAAAAGTTCAAAGAAGAATATCCCATAGAAAACATGTCTGCGAAACGTGCCTATATTGAAGAACATGACTGCAAGCAGCCTTAGGTATGAAGTTCAATAGCAAAGGCTCACAAAGTCAAAATATTGTTCATATAAATAATAAGTCAAAGAACACTACAATCAATCCAAGTGTCCAAAGTTATGAAGGCAACACCACTTTCCAAGAATTGAAAGTGAGTTATGACTCAATGAAGGAAAAGAAATAATATGCATCACTTGCAAGGGGTGAATGAAACAAGCTGTTAAATAGACAAGGGCTCAAGGTTATTTGAAAGGTCCTGAAAAATAACTTCTTAGAATCCAAGTAAGAACTGTTGATTAAAAAAGTTTGTTATAGCTATTAAAGTCACACCACCTCGTTCATCTTTCGCAAGCCGAGACTGGTAACATCGCTCTAAGAACTGTGGATTCCACGCTGAGATTCTTCGTGTCAATGCCACTAATAATGATAGTCGGAGTCCATATCTTTATAAAGTTCTCTGCATGTCATAATGATTATCCTCGTAGGATATTGTTGTCATCCTCGAGCTCCTTAGCAGGGTATGAAGATCATCTATATCGTTTTGCCGCTTACGCACGATTACACTATACTAATTTAAATCGCGAGTATGACCGCTCGTCATTACATGAAAATATCACTTAGCTTCAGCTCTTCTTGTCTCGCACCTTGACTTAAGGGTTTGCCTCAACTTTCATATTCTCGTACGTTTCATTGCTCAGAGAATCAATAGTTCAGTTTTCAACTTAGAACTACGATTCGCGCGGTCAACTAGGCTTATATTTTAGGTACTCTAAGTTCACAACACAATTTGTCATCTCATAGATCATCATCTACCACAATTTACATCATTCAGACCTCAAGATAAACACACAACATTTTCACATCCCATAGCAAAACACTTTCGAACTTCAAAATTATATTCACAACTTTTGAAACAAAATTTCTTTACACTTTCACACTTTCTGAAAAAAAATTTTTTTTTCCACATCTCACTTTTAAAGTAAAAGTTTTGACTCAAATTAAAACGTACTTTCGCATCAACTTCCATCATTCGTATAAAACACTCCATAGAATAACACATCATACTTCGCACCTCATAACATACATAACATCACACTTCCATAGCTTAATTTTCTAAACGAAAAAGTTAATTTAATTTAATTTTATATATATATATAGGGATGTATTCATTTCCTTTTTGTATCTTTTGTTCTTTGTTCTTTTTAATCTCAGCCCCACGATTTTGTCATTCGACGGTTAGATTGGTGCCACGTGTCATTTAATAATGCAGATTTTCAATTGAATAATGCACACCAACTAATAATGCATCATTATTATGTAATAATGCAGATTTTCAGTTGAATAATGCACACCGACTAATAATGCACCATTATAGTGTAATAATGCGGATCATCTGGACCTTTGATGAATGAGATCTAACGGCCCATATTAAGAAGAATAAAGGATCTAAGGGATGAATAGAATAATAATACTCCCATATATATATATATATATATATATATTTGAACAATTCATAAACACAACATTTTCCATTGATCAATTAATTTTCCTCAAAAGAAATAACTAACATGTTTTCATTTGAAGTTCAAGGATATTGCAAAACATAAACATTTTTCCTCAATCAAACAACTTTCCAAAATTACCCACAACTTTCCACAATATAAATATTTTTCCTCAATCAAACTCCACTAGAACAACTAGTCATTAATATTACAAAACATCAACCACAAAATCCTTTTCCATTTTTTTTTCTACATATCAAACTATGCAAATCTTTCAAAGCTCATAAAACATTTGTATTCCAAACAAAACACTCATGCACTTCACATATATGTTTGAAACAACATTCTTAGATTACACTTTTTTTTTTCAAAAAAATTTTAACATTCTCAAAACAACCCATCCACTTTCGTCCTTCATGTAAAACACTCCATCATCCTATGTTCACATGCTCACGTCGTAGTACTTTCAAACATATAACACATACTTAGGTCATCATACCAATCTTGCTCATGTCCCACATAATCATACCATCACAGTATCATTTTCACACATAACGTTTATTCACATGCGTACACTTGCCAAA
The DNA here is from genome assembly GCF_004379255.2 of Salvia splendens. Lineage (NCBI taxonomy): Eukaryota > Viridiplantae > Streptophyta > Magnoliopsida > Lamiales > Lamiaceae > Salvia > Salvia splendens. Next base: position 27,110,125 of record NC_056046.1, read on the forward strand.
ACATCCTCATCATATCCTCATCAATTTTATACATCGATCTCACATTCTTTCAACAACTTAAAACATACCTCACTTTCTTTGGTTGAGCGTGATGCTTTGGATGTTGAGCCTTCGTGACACGTCTAGTCTAAGGTTCACTAATCTAGACTTAAGGTAAAAGAAGACTCTCGGACCAGAGCGAAAGAACGAAGCTCTGATACCACTCTGTCACGACCGCCCATACTAGGGATAATAAAACGAGGAGGTCGTGACCACGGGAAAGCAATAAAGGACAACATTTAAAGGACGACAGTTCATATGAAAGACCCAATTAACTTAAGAAGGAGATTATTTTAGTTCATTGAAAAGTTAAGCAATGGATTTTAGTTCAAAATACTTAATGTCATAATTACAATATCAAATAGTGCGGAGATTTCTAGCAAACAATTTTTCAAAGAAAACAGCGGAAAAATAAATATCAAAAATCCAATTAACTCCTAAAAGAACATTTGTTTTAGTTTACGAAAACCATTTTAGAGTAACGAAGTAAGTAGCGGGTTAAAGTCTCAAAGTATTTGACAAGACAAAAATCGTACGAAATAAAATAAATTCTTGCGACACAGTTTCAATAATAGCAGCAGAAATAGGTTATCAAGAGAGTCATAGGATGACGCCTATGTATGAGGACACAACGCATCCAAAATTCCTAGGCCGACTCAACATCCATCGCAACATCCCGCTCAACCTGCACATAGGGAAAACATATGCAGGGCTGAGTACTTGTTGTACTCAATGGGCTCTTGCCGAAAATATTTTATAACAGTTATGTCATCCATACCAGTGATCTCGAGTTTTACATGTAGTTAAGAAATATCATCGAGAACACAAAAACATTTCATAGACTGGCCAGTCAAACAATCTCCCCATTTTCTCAACAATCCATCAATCACAATCATCATTCCACAGTGCGACGAAAGTGTGGCCACACTATTCGCCCAAGAGACCGGCCGACTAGCAAGGACGGCTCACGATCCCACCAGTGTACACAGCCTGACAGGGTTTGCTGCCCTACTCAGACCCGAATTCGTTTCACAACACAGCCATATAGCCTAACGGAGCAAGCTCGGACGAACTAGGCATCAGGCAACAATCTCATAAACAAAAACAACATGGCATGACATAACAAGTTAAACCACCCTTATAACACCACATCGTATTTTCGAAAGGTAAATAGATTTGTAAAAGAAAGCCCACCTCGCTTGCTTAAACAGTACAATACCCAACTCAAAGCAACCCTCGTTCCTTGTGCTCACGTGCACACAACAACCCTTACCAACACCACAACACAATCAGCCTTCCATCAATACAAATTATCATGCATGTCCTATCGTTCCTTTCATCATTTTCTTAATTTACCCATCCCAAACGTTCATCACATAAGGAAACATACCATAATATATCTCAATGTATAGCACATAACCACGCCATAAGATATGTTCCTTAATCACACATGCATCATGTAATTCATCTAAACTTGACAACAAGTACTATTTTTAACATGACAGAAAACTGGCAGAACTGTGCAGTCATTTTATAAAAATCACCAAAATTCCATCCGACCTCATATGAAGCTAAACTTTGGTCAACACACAGTACACACATTCAAGTTTATCTAGTTAAAATTTCACACCAAAATCTTGTCATTTGGTCAGTCAAAACAAAAGTGCAACTCTCTGGTCGGAACACAAAAATTCTGGCAGTACTGTGCAGTTCAATTGAAAGATTTGTCAAAGTTTCATCCGATGTCCAATGAGGCTGAAATTTTTACACAACTCAGAAGACACTTAAAATATCATCCAGTCAAAAATTGACATCAAAATAAGGCCATTTGGACGGTCAAATCAAAAACGAAACTCTCTGGGTGAGAATACAAGTTTCTGGCAGAATTGCGCAGTCAACTTCAAAACTTCATTAAATATTCATCGTTCGTCAAAAGGGGCTGAAATTCATACACAATACAGAAGACATCTCAAAATTTACTCAGTAAAAAATTCGTGTCAAAATAAGGCAGGTCGAACACACGTCGGAATCCACTGTCCGAACACCACAGTTTTCATGCTTCCCAATTTCGAAATTAGGGTTTATTCATCATTCATCCAAACACATTTATTCAAGCTTCCAATACATAATCATGCTTCAAAAATATCTCACACTCATGTTCGCATATATTCACACATCATTTAACAATGAATCATCCAAACTTCACACATACACATTCACAAACGTGCATCCACAAATTTCCTCACACAGCACATCAATCCCCACCGATTAAATTTTCGATCTATGATTCCTACACTCACTATATACATGAGGGAATCAAGAACAATGATTCAATGAAAAAGATGAGGAAAAGAATTCAATTATACCTTCTTTGGTCAAAAACAAACGGTAGAAACGACAATTGGTGCAATTCTTCGGTGAATCTTGAAGTTCCAACTCCAATTGACACAAGAACAAAGGATTGAAGGAGAGTTTTTTTTTGGAGAGAATGAAGAGAGGGAGGAGGGAGGCCTGTGAGGGAGAGAGAGTGAGGGAGAGGACGTGTGGGAGGGGAAAAGAATGGGGGCTAGGGTTAGGTTTAGTTGATTTTATAGTCCTAGGTTTAATCCCACAAATTAATTAATTAATTAATTGTGGAGGAATAAAATAGAGGCCAATAAATAAAATCCCACAATTAAAAGAAGGAATAGGCGTGTGGAATGGGAGTGGGTTTTCGAAAATTTTGCTATTTAATTAGCGAAGAATTTATTTTGTATTTATTTGAACAGAAGGAATTCCACAAAATAGGAAACAAATATATTTCCTCTACAAATAGGGAAGGCCGAAAATTGGCTTTAATTGCCACAGGGAAATAATTCAAATCCTAATTTAATTAGGGTGGGGAAACAAAGTGTGACATGATTTAATTGGATTCAAAATTAAAAGAAGGGAATCAACAAGGCACCAATTAAATCAAAGAAAATAATTCATCCGCCTAATTAAAATAGGGGATTTTCGAAACTCACAAGATTAGGCTAAGATTCGAATTTCATGTAGTACAAATTAGGGATAATTCGATTTTAATTTAATTTGGATAAATATCCCAAAACAATCAATTAAATCCAAGAAGAAAATATTTCCAATAATTGAAGGGGCCGAAAATTCCCAATGAATTTGGCTAGAACAAAATGCATGATCTCATTTAATTAATTCCCCACATTGTAAAATATAATGTATATAACATTCCATTCCACATCGCTCATGACAATTATTTCACATAATCAACTCAATCACATAGGATGAATAATTTCATAAAAGAAAATTTTTCACTCGACATCCATATTAAAACAAAAGTCGCAAAAAATTTTGGGATGTTACAGTTTTATTATTCAGAAACCCGGCCGGTTGGAATTTATTCCAGAATAATAAATAAAGATTTTGAACTAGACAACTCTTGGAAATGATATTAATTAATTAAAGTCAAATAGTAGACTTAAATTAATTAATGGATATTTATATCTTAAACATGAGAAATGATAAATTAAAGAGGTAAAGCCCGAATTACTCGTAATTTGGGATTGGACGGGCAGTCAATATTATTTTACTGTAGTGGCTGATAATAATATTATGTCGGACTTGTATTAAATTGGGGCTCAATTTAATTAGTAAAAGTCCAACCGGTTTGGCACAAGTCCAACCTTCATGGATCCCTAATCTGGTCCATCATAACTCTATATAAAGAAGATTAGGGAGAAGACAAAATAATTCATTTTAATTCAATCATTTTAACCGTTCCTCTCTCCCAGATTGAACGTGTTTTTCCGTTCTCTCCAGAACTGAATTTTTTGTCTTGTTCTCTAATTAAGTCCTTTTGATTCTGACAAGCTTTGCCCACCCAAAGGTCAGATTCTGAGTTCGGGATACAGATTAGAAGATTCGTGGTTGAGTACGAAGAACATCACGTGGAAAAGGCGCAAGCAATCGACGATTCTTTGTAGAATCAGATCGGTAATTCTAAACCGTAGAAATTCATGGATTACGGTTTAAATTCCTTTTACATGAATTATTTGCGTTCTAGCATGCAATTGATTGTTTAATATGTGGTTAATTAATCTCATAATCAGTCAAATAGATATGTAGATCTGATTTATTTGTGTATGCATGACTTCTGTTGTGCAATGGGCACCAAACCCCAACAACGTTCGCACAACACCTTTCAATAGTATCATATACATATATAACAACAATTAGTTTCCATCCAACATAGCAATCATGCATGTCCTATCGCTTCTTAGTCACTTGCATCATCCATCAGCAATTTGCAATTTCAAACATGCTTTTAAAGCACAATTCATATGAAAACAATACATACTTACAATTTCAAATCCACAAGCACGCGTTCATAATCAAGCATAAATATTATACTTTCTCAACTTACACATACTTCACACACATCCACACGCATACACACACTTACACGCATACACACACAATTATTTTCAAAATCATATTTGTATACCAAACCCTTTCCAAAACTAGATCTATATGCACGAGGCTTCAATAACAAATCAAATACATTTTCTTCACAAAATATGCACAATTTTCCACAATTAAAATACGCACAAGCCGTAATAAATCAAGTAACAAACATTTTCCAAATAAATGGAAAATAATCACATAATAAATAAATTGCCACGTAATAACGAAAATCAAGGCACCAAAAAAATGGGTCGCTACACCTAGAGCTAGTATTTGTGAAGTTTGGAGAAGAGTTCTCAATTTGTGGTTAAAGTGATAGTTGAACCTCACAGTCTTACCTATATCTTGATTTTTGAATTTTAAATTGAATTTATGGATTGAAAACTCTAGCCTGGTTTAATCATGAAAATAACTTTTAACTCCAGGTTGTGAAACGTCGAAATTTAGGTTTCGTGGAATTTGGAATTTTATAGTTTTAATGAATGTGTAAATCGACTTTGAAAGTATGCAATCAGAGTTATGTTATGATATTACGAGTATGAAAGTGATATGTCACGACCGCCCATACAAGGGGTACCACAACGCGGCGATCGTGACCGACATGCATGGATAACAATTTAAAAAGAACAACTTGATTAACTTAAAGGAAGAAAAACAACTTAGTTTAAAGAGTTTGGTTATAATTTTTTTTTTGAAAAGACATAAGGTAAAATACTTTTAAAAAAGGACAACGAGAAAAATTAGACTTAAGAAATACAACAACCAATAACAAAAGTAGAACAAACACTTAACTTAAATCTCGAAGAATAAAGTTCTCAAAAAACCCCGTAAACACTTGTTTAAAACTCATCACCACCATACGTGTTCAAACACAAAACATAAAGGAAAGATTAAGTCTTGAGTCATAGTTCAAATTATAGCAGCGGAAAAGAAAAGGTTTAAAGAGAGTCAAGGATAACGCCTATGTATGAAGACACAACGCATCCTAAGTACTTAAGCCAACTCAACATCCACCGCAACATCCCGCTCAACCTGCACATAAGAAAATAATATGCAGGGCTGAGTACTTGTTGTACTCAATGGGCTTATGCCGAAAACATTTAATAAGTTATGTCATCCATACCAGTGATCTCGAGTTTTATGTAGTAAGAAAATATCACGAGAAACACAAAATATTCAAGTCTGGCCAGACAATTTATCTCCCCACTTTTCACGTCAATCCAACAATCACCACCACAGTGCGACGAAAGTGTGGCCACACTATTCGCCCACGAGACCGGCCGACTTGCAAGGACGGCTCACGATCCCACCAGTGTACACAGCCCGATAGGGTTTACGGCCATACTCGGACCCGAATTCGTTTCACAACACAGCCATATAGCCTAACGGAGTAAACTCATACGAACTAGGCATCAGGCAAACAATCTCATAACAAAAACAACATGGCATGACATAACAGTTAAACCACCCTTATATCTCCACATAATATTTTTCGGAAAAGTAAAGAGGTTTGAAAAGGAAGCCCACCTCGTTCTCTTAGCAATTCACAACCCAACTTAGCAACTCTCGATCCTCGAGTTCACGAATACACAACACCCTTGTCAAAGACAACACAGTTAGCTTCCCACAACAACATATTACTATGCATGTCCTATCGATTCTCTCGTCGTTTTTCTCAAATTCCCGACCCAACATACGTCACAAAGATGGAAGAACACATCGTAACACATTTCAATTTATCACACGTGATCACATCATTTAAACACGTTCCTTGGACATACATGTATCATATAATACTTTTAAACATGAAAATAAGTGTCATTTTAACAGGGCAGAAAACTGGCAGAACTGCGCGACCGTTTTGTAAAAATCACTATAAATTCACCCGACCTCAAAAGATGCTAAATTTTGGTCACAATACAGAGGACACATTCAAGCTCATCCATGAAAATTTTCACTCCGAAATCACGTCATCTAGTCAGTCATATCACATATTTAACTCTCTGGTCGGAACATACAATTTCTGACTGTATTGCGCAGTTCATTTGAAAAATTCACCATAAATTCATCCAACGCCCAGAAAGGCTGAAAATTTACCACGACTCAGAAGACACTTCAAATTTTCATAGAGTTCAAGAATCACATCAATCGGAGGTCATTTGGTCAGTCAGACAGAAAACGAAACGTTCATGGCGAGAACTCAAGTTTCTGGCAGATTTGCGCAGTCAACTTCAAAAATTTATTAAAATTTTATTTTTCGATAAAAAGGTCTGAAATTCACACGGGGCACAGAAAACACCTTGAAGTTTACTCAATAAAAATTTCATAGCAAAATTCGTTCGTTTGATGGGTCAATCACAGATCGTAAGCCACTGGTCGTGCATCACAGATTTCTGGTTCAAGTTCGAAAATAGGGTTTCCATCTTCCATCACGCAAACACCGATTTCTCATGCTCGAAAACACATAATCATGCTTACAAGTTCCTCATACATATATTTGCACATAAACTCATATTATTCACCAAATATTTCAAACCAACAACACATGATTTCAATCAAAACACAATATCATCCAAGTTCTTACGAAAACACACTTCCCCCCCGTTAAATCTTGCGATCTATCAATCCTACAACCACTACATGCATGTAGGACTCAAGAACATGGTTCAAACGGAAAAGGATGAGGAAAAGTGAGCAAGTATACCTTCTTTGACAAAAATAAATCGGTAGAAGCAAAGAACGAAACGATTCTTCGGAGACTCTTGAAGATAACTTCAACGGATTGCAAGAACAAGGGTTGGATGGAGGATTTTTGGAGATAGAAGAGTGGGAGAAGAGGCGTGTGGTAAAGAGATTTGAGAGGTGGAGGCGGTTTTTTTTTGTGACTATGGTTAGGGTTTATTTGATTTTATGGCTAAGGTTTAATCCCATACTTAATTTAAATAATTAAAAAGAATATCTCCAAGTATGGAATAGGGGGTGGGCGTGTGGTATGGAAGTAGTGAAGAGAAAAATATTTAAATCTTCCAATAAAATTGGAATATGATTTATATTTGGTACTTTTTTTGGGGGGGGGAAAAGACTCCCACAAAATAGGTAACAAATAAATTAATTCCCCAAGGAAAATCATAGGTACATGGGCGAATATTCATTGGCCTTAAAGACGGAAATAGTCAAATCCTAATTAAAATAGGATATGAAGGGATTTGACAACATACGGTTAGACTTAATTGGATTTTAAGTTCAAGAAGAGAAATTAAACAAGGCACCAATTAAATCTACAAAAATAATTCATCCTCCTAATTAATAGGGGATTTTCTAAAATCTCCAAGGAATAAGCTAAGGGTCGAAAATCATGTAGAATAAATTAGGGATAATTTGGTTTGGATTTAATTTGAATAAATATCCCAAAACAATTAATTAAATCCAAGAACGAAAATATTAATTCCAACAATTTGAAGGGACCGAAGATTCCAACTAAAATGGCTAGGACAACATGCATGATCCCATTTAATTAATTTCCCAGGTTGGAAAAATATAGTACATTATTCCACATAACTCACAACAATTAAAACTCGCATTGCTAACTCAACCACATATAAATTTAATTCCATAAATGATATTCCAAATTCAACAACCACATTAATGAGAACAAAAGTCGTAAATTTTCGGGGTGCTACATTCTTCCCCACTTAACAGAAATTTCGTCCCGAAATTTTGACATTCTCAAATAAACAACTCGAGGTATTTTTCTTTCATTCTATCTTCTAACTCCCACGTGGCTTCCTCGGGACTATGGTGTTTCCACAACACTTTCACGGATGCTATCGACTTGTTTCGCAACTCTTGCACCTTCCGATCTAGGATTACCTCGGGCGTTTCCTCGTAGCTCATGTCGGTGTCAGGATCACTTCCTCTTGACGAATCACATGCTTGGGGTCAAACACGTACTTGCGCAACTGCGACACGTGGAACATGTTGTGCACGTTCCCAAAGCTGGGAGGTAACGCCAATCGATACGCCACAGGACCTACTTCATCGATAATCTCATACGGTCCTACAAAACGCGGTTTCAGGTTGCCTTTTACTCCAAATCTCACCACTCCTCTCGTCAGGGATACTTTCAAGAACACCTTGTCACCAACGTCGAATTAGATTTCCGTTCGACGCACGTCAGCATACGACTTCTGCCTATCTTGAGCTTCCTTGATCCTTGTGCGGATTTGGTGCACAATTTCGGTCATCTCCTTTATAGCGTCGGGTCCTAACATCTTCCTCTCGCCAACTTCATCCCAATAAAGTGGGGATTGACACTTCCTGCCATACAAGGCTTCATACGGAGCCATGTCGATCGTCGCTTGATAGCTATTGTTGTAGGCGAACTCAACCAATGGTAGAACTGTTTCCCAACTTTCCCCTCGATCTAAGACAACGGCTCGCAGCATATCCTCAAGCGTCTGAATCATCCTCTCTGACTGCCCATCCGATTGCGGGTGCTAAGCAGTGCTGAAGTTCAGTTGTGTGCCCAATTCTCGTTGCAAACTCATCCAAAACTTTGAGGTAAACTTCGTATCGCGGTCGGATACAATGGTCTTTGGCACTCCATGCAATCACACAATCTCGTTCACGTAGAGCCTAGCTAACTTGTCCGCGCCATAAGTAATTTTAATCGGTAAGAAGTGCGCGCTTTTAGTAAGTCGATCAATGATCACCCAGATCGGGGTGTTGCCCTTCTGTGACTTTGGCAAACCCGTCACGAAATCCAAAGCTAGATGCTCCCACTTCCATTCGGGAATTTCAAGCGGTTGCAACTTACCATATGGCCGTTGGTGTAGGGCCTTTACTTGTTGGCATGCTAGACATCGTTCCACATATGACGCTACGTCCCCTTTCATTCCATTCCACCAAAACCGTTGCTTCAAATCCCGATACATCTTCGTGCTTCCGGGGTGTGCGGTGTAAGGCGTGTCGTGCGCTTCACTCAAAATCTCCTCTTTTAGCGCCTCATCGCTCGGCACACACAATCGTCCATCGTACGTCAAAGCATTATCCGCCTCCTCACGGTAATGATCAAGCTTCTCGGCTCTCACCCTTGCACGTAATTCTTCCAACTTTTCATCATGTCGCTAGGCTTCTATGAGCTTGGTTCTCAAATCTGGCTCAATCACTATCGTCGCCAATCTTGCACCTACTGTCTCGGGCGCTTTCACTATTTCCAAACTCATCTTGTCGAACTCGTGAATCAACGCTTCCTCTTGCGTTAGGTAAAATGCCAATTGCGGTTGGTTCTTCCTACTCAACGCATCGGCTACCACATTCGCCTTGCCCGGATGATAGTTAATACCACAGTCATAGACGGTTAGACTTAATTGGATTTTAAGTTCAAGAAGAGAAATTAAACAAGGCACCAATTAAATCTACAAAAATAATTCATCCTCCTAATTAATAGGGGATTTTCGAAAATCTCCAAGGAATAAGCTAAGGGTCGAAAATCATGTAGAATAAATTAGGGATAATTTGGTTTGGATTTAATTTGGATAAATATCCAAAACATATAATTAAATCCAAGAAAGAAAATATTAATTCCAACAATTTGAAGGGACCGAAGATTCCAACTAAAATGGCTAGGACAACATGCATGATCTCATTTAATTAATTTCCCAGGTTGGAAAAATATAGTACATTATTCCACATAACTCACAACAATTAAAACTCGCATTGCTAACTCAACCACATATAAATTTAATTCCATAAATGATATTCCAAATTCAACAACCACATTAATGATAACAAAAGTCGCAAATTTTCGGGGTGCTACATCCTTCCCCTCTTAACAGAAATTTCATCCCGAAATTTTGACATTCTCAAATAAACAACTCGAGGTATTTTTCTTTCATTCTATCTTCTAACTCCCACGTGGCTTCCTCGGGACTATGGTGTTTCCACAACACTTTCACGGATGCTATCGACTTGTTTCGCAACTCTTGCACCTTCCGATCTAGGATTACCTCGGGCCTTTCCTCGTAGCTCATGTCGGGGTCAGGATCACTTCCTCTTGATGAATCACATGCTTGGGGTCAAACACGTACTTGCGCAACAGCAACACGTGGAACATGTTGTGCACGTTCCCAAAGCTGGGAGGTAACGCCAATCGATACGCCACAGGACCTACTTCATCGATAATCTCATACGGTCCTACAAAACGCGGTTTCAGGTTGCCTTTTACTCCAAATCTCACCACTCCTCTCGTCGGGGATACTTTCAAGAACACCTTGTCACCAATTTCGAATTAGATTTCCGTTCGACGCACGTCGGCATACGACTTCTGCCTATCTTGAGCTTCCTTGATCCTTGCGCGGATTTGGTGCACAATTTCGGTCATCTCCTTTATAGCGTCGGGTCCTAACATCTTCCTCTCGCCAACTTCATCCCAATAAAGTGGGGATTGACACTTCCTGCCATACAAGGCTTCATACGGAGCCATGTCGATCGTCGCTTGATAGCTATTGTTGTAGGCGAATTCAACCAATGGTAGAACTGTTTCCCAACTTTCCCCTCGATCTAAGACAACGGCTCGCAGCATATCCTCAAGCGTCAGAATCATCCTCTCTGACTGCCCATCCGATTGCGGGTGCTAAGCAGTGCTGAAGTTCAGTTGTGTGCCCAATTCGCGTTGCAAACTCATCCAAAACTTTGAGGTAAACTTCGTATCGCGGTCGGATACAATGGTCTTTGGCACTCCATGCAATCACACAATCTCGTTCACGTAGAGCCTAGCTAACTTGTCCGCGCCATAAGTAATCTTAATCGGTAAGAAGTGCGCGCTTTTAGTAAGTCGATCAATGATCACCCAGATCGCGGTGTTGCCCTTCTGTGATTTTGGCAAACCCGTCACGAAATCCATAGCTAGATGCTCCCACTTCCATTCGGGAATTTCAAGCGGTTGCAACTTCCCATATGGCCGTTGGTGTAAGGCCTTCACTTGTTGGCATGCTAGACATCGTTCCACATATAACGCTACGTCCCCTTTCATTCCATTCCACCAAAACCGTTGCTTCAAATCCCGATACATCTTCGTGCTTCCGGGGTGTGCGGTGTAAGGCGTGTCGTGCGCTTCACTCAAAATCTCCTCTTTTAGCGCCTCATCGCTCGGCACACACAATCGTCCATCGTACGTCAAAGCATTATCCGCCTCCTCACGGTAATGATCAAGCTTCTCGGCTCTCACCCTTGCACGTAATTCTTCCAACTTTTCATCACGTCGCTAGGCTTCTATGAGCTTGGTTCTCAAATCTGGCTCAATCACTATCGTCGCCAATCTTGCACCTACTGTCTCGGGCGCTTTCACTATTTCCAAACTCATCTTGTCGAACTCGTGAATCAACGCTTCCTCTTGCGTTAGGAAAAATGCCAATTGCGGTTGGTTCTTCTTACTCAACGCATCGGCTACCACATTCGCCTTGCCCGGATGATAGTTAATACCACAGTCACAGACAGTTAGACTTAATTGGATTCTAAGTTCAAGAAGAGAAATTAAACAAGGCACCAATTAAATCTACAAAAATAATTCATCCTCCTAATTAATAGGGGATTTTCGAAAATCTCCAAGGAATAAGCTAAGGGTCGAAAATCATGTAGAATAAATTAGGGATAATTTGGTTTGGATTTAATTTGGATAAATATCCCAAAACAACTAATTAAATCCAAGAAAGAAAATATTAATTCCAACAATTTGAAGGGACCGAAGATTCCAACTAAAATAGCTAGGACAACATGCATGATCCCATTTAATTAATTTCCCAGGTTGGAAAAATATAGTACATTATTCCACATAACTCACAACAATTAAAACTCGCATTGCTAACTCAACCACATATAAATTTAATTCCATAAATGGTATTCCAAATTCAACAACCACATTAATGAGAACAAAAGTCGCAAATTTTCGGGGTGCTTCATCCTTCCCCTCTTAACAGAAATTTCGTCCCGAAATTTTGACATTCTCAAATAAACAACTCGAGGTATTTTTCTTTCATTCTATCTTCTAACTCCCACGTGGCTTCCTCGGGACTATGGTGTTTCCACAACACTTTCACGGATGCTATCGACTTGTTTCGCAACTCTTGCACCTTCCGATCTAGGATTACCTCGGGGCCTTTCCTCGTAGCTCATGTCGGGGTCAGGATCACTTCCTCTTGATGAAACACATGCTTGGGGTCAAACACGTACTTGCGCAACTGCGACACGTGGAACATGTTGTGCACGTTCCCAAAGCTGGGAGGTAACGCCAATCGATACGCCACAGGACCTACTTCATCGATAATCTCATACGGTCCTACAAAACGCGGTTTCAGGTTTCCTTTTATTCCAAATCTCACCACTCCTCTCGTCAGGGATACTTTCAAGAACACCTTGTCACCAACGTCGAATTAGATTTCCGTTCGACGCACGTCAGCATACGACTTCTGCCTATCTTGAGGTTCCTTGATCCTTGCGCGGATTTGGTGCACAATTTCGGTCATCTCCTTTATAGCGTCGGGTCCTAACATCTTCCTCTCGCCAACTTCATCCCAATAAAGTGGGGATTGACACTTCCTGCCATACAAGGCTTCATACGGAGCCATGTCGATCGTCGCTTGATAGCTATTGTTGTAGGCGAATTCAACCAATGGTAGAACCGTTTACCAACTTTCCCCTCGATCTAAGACAACGGCTCGCAGCATATCCTCAAGCGTCTGAATCATCCTCTCTGACTGCCCATCCGATTGCGGGTGCTAAGCAGTGCTGAAGTTCAGTTGTGTGCCCAATTCGCGTTGCAAACTCATCCAAAACTTTGAGGTAAACTTCGTATCGCGGTCGGATACAATGGTCTTTGGCACTCCATGCAATCACACAATCTCGTTCACGTAGAGCCTAGCTAACTTGTCCGCGCCATAAGTAATCTTAATCGGTAAGAAGTGCGCGCTTTTAGTAAGTCGATCAATGATCACCCAGATCGCGGTGTTGCCCTTCTGTGACTTTGGCAAACCCGTCACGAAATCCATAGCTAGATGCTCCCACTTCCATTCGGGAATTTCAAGCGGTTGCAACTTCCCATATGGCCGTTGGTGTAAGGCCTTCACTTGTTGGCATGCTAGACATCGTTCCACATATGACGCTACGTCCCCTTTCATTCCATTCCACCAAAACCGTTGCTTCAAATCCCCGATACATCTTCGTGCTTCCGGGGTGTGCGGTGTAAGGCGTGTCGTGCGCTTCACTCAAAATCTCCTCTTTTAGCGCCTCATCGTTCGGCACACACAATCGTCCATCGTATGTCAAAGCATTATCCGCCTCCTCACGGTAATGATCAAGCTTCTCGGCTCTCACCCTTGCACGTAATTCTTCCAACTTTTCATCACGTCGCTAGGCTTCTATGAGCTTGGTTCTCAAATCTGGCTCAATCACTATCGTCGCCAATCTTGCACCTACTGTCTCGGGCGCTTTCACTATTTCCAAACTCATCTTGTCGAACTCGTGAATCAACGCTTCCTCTTGCGTTAGGAAAAATGCCAATTGCGGTTGGTTCTTCCTACTCAACGCATCAGCTACCACATTCGCCTTGCCCGGATGATAGTTAATACCACAGTCATAGTCCTTCACGATCTCTAACCAACGTCGTTGTCGCATGTTTAGCTCTTTTTGCTCGAAGAAGTACTTGAGACTCTTATGATCCGTATAGATTTCGCATCTCACTCCATAGAGATGGTGTCTCCAAATTTTCAGTGCATGCACCACTGCTGCTAACTCCAAATCATGCGTCGAAAAATTCAATTCATTTGGTCTCAACTGTCGGGAAGCATATGCTATCACCTTCCCATCTTGCATTATCACACATCGTAGTCCTACTTTCGACGCGTCCGTATAGACGGCGAAGTCCTTGTCGGGTTCGGGTTCTGCTAGGACTGGTGCTGTAGTCAATTTCTCCTTCAATAGTTGGAAACTCGGCTCGCACTCTGGCGTCCAAACCACCTTGATTCCTTTCTTTAGTAGTTGAGTCATCGGTCTCGCAATCTTGGAGAATCCTTCAATGAATCGTCGATAATATCCTGCCAATCCCAAGAAACTGCGGATTTCACTTGGCGTTTTCGGCGATTTCCAATTCTGCACGGCCTCGACCATGGCTGGGTCTACTTAAATTCCATTTGTCGTCATAATATGACCAAGGAAGTTCACTCGAGTCAACCAAAACTCACACTTACTAAACTTGGCATAAAGTTTCTCCCTTTGCAACGTTTCCAACACTGTTTGTAGATGATGTCCATGTTCCTCCTCGTCCTTCGAGTATACCAACACGTCGTCGATGAAGACTAACACAAACTTGTCAAGATACTTGTGGAAAACTCGGTTCATCAAGTCCATGAAAACGGCTGGGGCGTTGGTCAGCCCAAATGGCATCACGACGAATTCATAATGGCCATAACGAGTGCGAAAAGCAGTCTTAGGCACATCCTCTCGTCGGACCTTTAGTTGATGATACCCTGATCTCAAATCTATTTTCGAGAATACGCCCGCTCCTCGAAGTTGGTCAAACAAGTCGTCAATCCTTGGCAGTGGGTACTTATTCTTCAAGGTCATCTTGTTGAGCTCACGATAGTCGATGCACATCCTCATCATCCCATCCTTCTTCTTAATGAATGAAACTGGCGATCCCCACGGTGACACACTGGGTCGGATAAAACCCAAGTCTAACAGTTCTTGTAACTGTACCTTCAACTCGGCCAACTCCTTAGGGGCCATTCGGTATGGCGCCTTTGATACTGGCGCAGACTCTGGTTCCAAATCAATAGTGAACTCCACTTGTCTGTTGGGTGGCGGTCCTGGCAAAGCTTCGGGAAACACATCGGGAAAATCTCGCACCACTGCCACGTCTTCCACTTTCAAATCCTTCTTTTCCTCCCCATTCAAGTACACAAGATACGCCGGACGTCCTTTTCTTATCATCGTAGTTGCTTGCAAGGCGGAGATTATGGAGGTTCGTCGGTTCATGGAGATCTCATATAAGATAGTCGGCTCTTCACCCGGGGCTTGAAGTGAAATCTGTCTCTCTTTACAGTGAATCGTCGCGTGGTTCTTGGCAAGCCAATCCCTTCCCAAAATAAGGTCAACGCTCTCCAAGGCATGACGTGTAAAAGTCAAGCTACTACTCCTAATTCTCCTAACACAACCTTTAGTCAAACAGACTTAACTTGGATATGAACCGATTTTGAATTGTAACAATTGGTTATGATAATCCCCTCGGAGCTTGAAACAACATAAGATAGGTCATGAATATGTGATGGAATCAAATTAATGCCAACTCTCATAGTAGGCTACCAAAAGATAATTCAGTTGTTCGACCAAATCTGAAAGGTCCACATATCAATGGATAATGACTTAAAGGGTTGAGGAAAAGAAATGATCAGTTGCATGAGGATTGAGAAATGTAGGCAGTTGTCACAAAGCGGTACTGATCATGGTTCAAGGAAAATCATAATATGGACTGACAGAATCACATCAATGTGTTCATAAGTTTGTGACAGGCAAACAAAGTCAAAGGGGCTATTGAAAACAAAAATCAGGTGGATTAAGTTTGTTAAAGCAAGGAACAAAATGTAGGCCTTAACTTCATTTTGTAGAAAGAAATGTTCTATTATGGAAAGGATACATGAACTGAACCAAAAAGAATTTCACTCTATAAGAAAGAACTTGACACAGACATGTTGACAAAATAAAAGGCTGAACAAAAGTTCAAAGAAGAATATCCATAGAAAACATGTCTGTGAAACGTTATTATATTGAAGGACGTAACTGGGAATGAAGCTCAATAGCAAAGGCCCACAGAGTCAAAGTATGGTCCGTATAAATAATAGGTTAAAGTAGACTACAATCAATCCAAGTGTCCAAAGTTATGAAGGCAACACCACTTTCCAAGAACTGAAAGTGAGTTATGACTCAATGGAGGAAAAGAAACAATATGCATCACTTGCAAGGGGTGAATGAAACAAGCTGTTAAATAGACAAAGGCTCTCGGCTATTTGAAAGATACTGAAAGATAACTTCTTATAATCCAAGTAAGAACTGTTGATTAGAATAGTTTGTTCCAGCTATTAAAGTCGCACCTCCTTGTCCATCTTTCGCAAGCCGAAACTAGTAACATCGCTCTAAGAACTGTGGATTCCACGCTGAGATTCTTCGTGTCATTGCCACTAATAACGATAGTTGAAAACCATATCTTCATAAAATTCTTTGCCTGTCATAATGACTATCCTCGTAGGACATGGTTATCATCCTCGTTCTCCTTAGCAGGGTATGGAGAGCATCTCCATCGTGCTTCCCCTTACGCAAGATTAAACTATACTAATTTAAATCGCGAGTATGATCGCTCGTCGTTGCATGAAAATATCTCTTAGCATTTGTTATTCTTGTCTCGCACCTTGACTTAAGCGTTTGCCTCAACTCTCATATTCTCGTATGTTCCGTTGCTCGGAAAAGCAATAGTTAAGTTTTCAACTTAGAACTACGATTCACGCGGTCAACTAGGCTTATATTTTAGGCACTCTAAGTTCATAACACAATTCATCATCTCATAGATCATCATCTACCACAATTTACGCAATTCATACCTCAAGATAAACACACCACATTTTCACATCTCATAGCAAAACACTTTCGAACTTTACAACTATATTCAAAACTTTTGAAATAAAATTTCTTTACACTTTCACACTTTCCAAAAAAAAATTCACATCTCACTTTTAAAATAAGAGTTTTGACTCAACTAAATCGTAATTTCGCATCAAGTTTCATCATTCGTATAAAACATTCCTTAGAATAACACATCATACCTCGCACCTCATAACATACATAACATCACACTTCCACAGCTCAATTTTTCCAAACGAAGTAAATTTTTTTTGTCGAAACTCAATTTTTTTTTTGAACAATTCATAAACACAACATTTTCCATTGATCAATTAATTTTCTCAAAAGAAAGAACTATCATATTTTCATTTAAAAGTCAAAGATTTTTTTTTTTCAAAAAGTTCCAACAACTTTCCACAACATAAATATTTTTCCCACTAGAACAACCAGTCATTAATATTGCAAAACTCATAACACATTTGCATTCCAAACAAAACACTCATGCACTTCACATATATGTTTGAGACAACATTTTTAGATTACTCATCTTTTCTCAAAAAAAAAATTTCAACATTCTCAAAACAACTCATTAATTTCCATCTTTCATGTAAAACACGCCATCTTCCCATAATCACATGCTTACGTCATAACACTTTCACACACATAGCACATACTTAAGTCATCAGGCCAATCTTGCTCATGTCTCACATAATCATACCATAACAATATCACATTCAAACATACAACACGTGCTTAAATCATCTTCTCAATTCATGCTCATATTCCACATGTTCACACTATCACAATATTGTTTTCACCCATAATACATGCGTTTAAATCATCATGCTCACATTCAACATATGTATGTCATCATATCATTTATTCTCGAATTTCAACATGAAAATAACATCACATCATCACGTAATTACATGCTCATGCATTCTTTTGCCCAAAACATCCTCATCATATCGTCAATTTTATACATCGTTCACACATTTCATCAACACTTAAAACATACCTCATTTTCCTTGGTTGAGCGTGATGCTTTGGATGTTGAGCCTTCGTGACACTTCTAGTCAATAAGGGTTCACTAACTTAGACTTAAAGTGAAAGAAGACTCTCGGACCAGAGCGAAAGAACAAAGCTCTGATACCACTCTGTCACGACCGCCCGTACAAGGGGTACCACAACGCGGCGATCGTGACCGACATGCATGGATAACAATTTAAAAAGAACAACTTGATTAACTTAAAGGAAGAAAAACAACTTAGTTTAAAGAGTTTAAGGTTATAATTTTTTTTTGAAAAGACATAAGGTAAAATACTTTTAAAAAAGGACAACGGGAAAAATTAGACTTAAGAAATACAATAACAAAAGTAGAACAAACACTTAACTTAAATCTCGAAGAATAAAGTTCTCAAAAGACAACGTAAATACTTGTTTAAAACTCATCACCACCATACGTGTTCAAACATAAAACATAAAGGAAAGATTAAGTCTTGAGTCATAGTTGAAATTATAGCAGCGGAAAAGAAAAGGTTTAAAGAGAGTCAAGGATAACGCCTATGTATGAAGACACAACGCATCCTAAGTACTTAAGCCAACTCAACATCCACCGCAACATCCCGCTCAACCTGCACATAAGAAAATAATATGCAGGGCTGAGTACTTGTTGTACTCAATGGGCTCATGCCGAAACATTTAATAAGTTATGTCATTCATACCAGTGATCTCGAGTTTTATGTAGTAAGAAAATATCACGAGAAACACAAAATATTCAAGTCTGGCCAGACAATTTATCTCCCCACTTTTCACGTCAATCCAACAATCACCACCACAGTGCGACGAAAGTGTGGCCACACTATTCGCCCACGAGACCGGCCGACTTGCAAGGACGGCTCACGATCCCACCAGTGTACACAGCCCGATAGGGTTTACGGCCCTACTCGGACCCGAATTCGTTTCACAACACAGCCATATAGCCTAACGGAGTAAACTCATACGAACTAGGCATCAGGCAAACAATCTCATAACAAAAACAACATGGCATGACATAACAGTTAAACCACCCTTATATCTCCACATAATATTTTTCGGAAAAGTAAAGATGTTTGAAAAGGAAGCCCACCTCGTTCTCTTAGCAATTCACAACCCAACTTAGCAACTCTCGATCCTCGAGTTCACGAATACACAACACCATTGTCAATGACAACACAGTTAGCTTCCCACAACAACATATTACTATGCATGTCCTATCGATTCTCTCGTCGTTTTTCTCAAATTCCGGACCCAACATACGTCACAAAGATGGAAGAACACATCGTAACACATTTCAATTTATCACACGTGATCACATCATTTAAACACGTTCCTTGGACATACATGTATCATATAATACTTTTAAACATGAAAATAAGTGTCATTTTAACAGGGCAGAAAACTGGCAGAACTGCGCGACCGTTTTGTAAAAATCACTATAAATTCACCCGATCTCAAAAGATGCTAAATTTTGGTCACAATACAGAGGACACATTCAAGCTCATCCATGAAAATTTTCACTCCAAAATCACGTCATCTAGTCAGTCATATCACATATTTAACTCTCTGGTCGGAACATACAATTTCTGACAGTATTGCGCAGTTCATTTGAAACATTCACCATAAATTCATCCAACCCCCAGAAAGGCTGAAAATTTACCACGACTCAGAAGACACTTCAAATTTTCATAGAGTTCAAGAATCACATCAATCGGAGGTCATTTGGTCAGTCAGACAGAAAACGAAACGTTCATGGCGAGAACTCAAGTATCTGGCAGATTTGCGCAGTCAACTTCAAAAATTTATTAAAAATTTATTTTTTGATAAAAAGGGCTGAAATTCGCACGGAACACAGAAAACACCTAGAAGTTTACTCAGTAAAATTTTCATAGCAAAATTCGTTCGTTTGATGGGTCAATCACAGATCGTAAGCCACTGGTCGTGCATCACAGATTTCTGGTTCAAGTTTGAAAATAGGGTTTCCATCTTCCATCACGCAAACACCGATTTCTCATGCTCGAAAACACATAATCATGCTTACAAGTTCCTCATACATATATTTGCACATAAACTCATATTATTCACCAAATATTCCAAACCAACAACACATGATTTCAATCAAAACACAATATCATCCAAGTTCTTACGAAAACACACTTTCCCCCCGTTAAATCTTTCGATCTATCAATCCTACAACCACTACATGCATGTAGGACTCAAGAACATGGTTCAAACGGAAAAGGATGAGGAAAAGTGAGCAAGTATACCTTCTTTGACAAAAATAAATCGGTAGAAGCAAAGAACGAAACGATTCTTCGGAGACTCTTGAAGATAACTTCAATGGATTGCAAGAACAAGGGTTGGATGGAGGATTTTTGGAGATGGAAGAGTGGGAGAAGAGGCGTGTGGTAGAGAGATTTGAGAGGTGGAGGCGGTTTTTTTTTTTGTGACTATGGTTAGGGTTTATTTGATTTTATGGCTAAGGTTTAATCCCATACTTAATTTAAATAATTAAAAAGCATATCTCCAAGTATGGAATAGGGGGTGGGCGTGTGGTATGGAAGTAGTGAAGAGAAAAATATTTAAATCTTCCAATAAAATTGGAATATGATTTATATTTGGTACATTTTTTTTTTGGGAAAAGATTCCCACAAAATAGGTAACAAATAAATTAATTTCCCAAGGAAAATCATAGGTACATGGGAGAAAATTCATTGGCCTTAAAGACGGAAATAGTCAAATCCTAATTAAAATAGGATATGAAGGGATTTGACAACATACGGTTAGACTTAATTGGATTTTATGTTCAAGAAGGGAAATTAAACAAGGCACCAATTAAATCTACAAAAATAATTCATCCTCCTAATTAATAGGGGATTTTCGAAAATCTCCAAGGAATAAGCTAAGGGTCGAAAATCATGTAGAATAAATTAGGGATAATTTGGTTTGGGTTTAATTTGGATAAATATCCCAAAACAATTAATTAAATCCAAGAAAGAAATTATTAATTCCAACAATTTGAAGGGACCGAAGATTCCAACTAAAATGGCTAGGACAACATGCATGATCCCATTTAATTAATTTCTCAGGTTGGAAAAATATAGTACATTATTCCACATAACTCAGAACAATTAAAACTCGCATTGCTAACTCAACCACATATAAATTTAATTCCATAAATGATATTCCAAATTCAACAACCACATTAATGAGAACAAAAGTCGCATTGCAAAAATCTGATTTTTGAGAACAATTAAAACTCGCATTGCAAAAATCTGATTTTTGAGAATAATGTATGACCATAACCTTTTGACATGTATTTTAGAGATAGATTGTTTATTAAATTGTTTGAAAAACTGTTTTTAGTACTCCCTCCGTTCCATTACATATGACACTTTTTTGTATGGGCACAAGTTTTTAGGTAGTTGTGTTAAGTGATTAAATGAAGAGATATTCAAGTAGGAGTGAGAAAAAAAAGTAGAGAGAAAACAGTGACAAAACCAGGAAATTAAATAAGTCGAGGCTGAAATTTTTAAAATAATAATAATAATATTAAAATATTTAACTTTGCATGTAATGTCTACACAGTAGATGATACTCCATCCGTCTGCGAATAGGAGTCTCATTTCTTTCCGGCACTGGTTTTAAGAAATATTAAAAAAAGTGGGTGGAAGAAAGTTAGTAGAATATGGATCTCACTTGTATATATTAGTTTTAAATGAAATGTGAGTGAACTGAGTTGGTGGAATGTATGTCTCTTTTCTATTTATAGTAATTGTGAACTGTGACTCCTATTCGCGCACGGACCAAAATGGAAAAACGGAATTCCTATTCGCAGAGGGAGTAATTGTTTTCGACAAATAGCTATGCCTTTCATAATACTTGCAAATAATTTTATACTATTGATTCTAATTCTACCAAACCCACCAAGTGATCTGAATCCAAGTACCAAGTAAATTAGGAGGTAAGGGGGCAAACAAAATTTATAAAAAACACGACACGTATTGCACACTATTGATGCACTTAAAATTATTTTATTTGATAAAATTATAAACATTTGCATCCATCGGCTAATTATGTCAAGGGCATCATTAATTTATTGTAGCCAAAAATTAAAAGCAGTCGAACAATTATATAAATGGCCCAAAACTTATAAGCCCAAGTTTAATCTTCTCCAACAATTTTTCAATTTCACAGAATCAACAGCGACGACGGCGGATTCCTTGGAGACTGGACGGTTGGAGTGTGGGGCTTAATCTGGGGCGGAATTCGGTTGGAAAACGGAGGTATAAGGCGGGGTCGGGGTCCGGTACCGGCCAAGCCCTTGGCTGGCACGGGGGCTTGGCCCTACGTAGTTCCGTCGCCGAGAGAAAATGTAGGATAGAGGATAAAGTTGAAAGAGATAGTGTTGGTTTTTTGATACTCCCTCCGTTTTTTAAAAATAGGGATGTTTGAAACGGCAAAGGTTTTAATGCACAATTTGTAAAGTAAGAGAGAGTGGAAAAAAATTGATAAAGTAAGCGAGAGAGAAAAAAGTAATAGAATTAATGTTAGTGGTACAGTGGTAAATAAATTGATGTATATGAGTGTAAAGATTTCCTAAAATAAAATGTTTGAAAGTTGCTATTTTTAAAGAACGGATTACAATGGAAAGAATTGCTATTTTTAAAAAACGGAGAGAGTATAAAAGAAAATGTAAGCCTCGTTTATATTGGGATAGAAGGAGTATATAATCTACCTTGAGAATTAAAGAAATAATAGTATTATATATTTATCTCAAAATAAAAATCCCAATCTCACGTTAAAAAAACCTAGCCTCTTGTTGGGAGACTTCACTTGAAATTTCGTAAGAAATCGGTGCTATTCCGTGTGATAGGATGATAGGTCAACCACATTAATTAATTTCATGCCTTTGCGAGTGAAGCACCGAACAGGTTCATCATTTATATCCATCCCAACTCAAATCAGCCCGACCTGCTAGCATCAGTCAGTCAGCACCATTCACCTCACAATACGCCAAATTTCTATTCGTTTATTGAATGGTCGCAAACTGGAGTGCAAAAGGAATCCACCATCGATGTTGAGCTGCAAAAAGAGATGACAACAAAAAGTATTTCTTATAGACTGAACTACATGTTTAGTCGTTAGGTCTTTGGTTCTCACACCACGCACCCCTAACAAAAAGTATCGTCGTTCACCCCTAACATTTGCTCCCTCCGTCCACATTTGACATGACACAGGATTTAAGAAATGAGTAGAAAGTGGGTGGAAAAATGTTAGTGGAAATTGTGTCCTATTTAATATATTACTACCTCATTTATAATGATGTGAGTGGGATAAAATTATTGAAATGTTGGGTCCATTAACAAAAGTAGTACAAAGCAAATAAGGCATTTGTTGGATAAATGAGACATTTATTGGTGGATGGAGGGAGTAACTACTCACGAGTTAGGTCTTTTTGGGTCTAAACACCCCCCCCCCCTTGGCATTTTTGGCAATCACTATTTTCATTGTTTCAGTTTTTGTTCAATTTTTCTTTTGCTTAGATACCTAAATGATTTTTCTTACTCGATTGTCGATCCATGTATTACTAATATACCCTTTACTCCAATTTAAATTTATTGTGAAAGTTATACAATTTATTTTAATTAATAATACTTCTGAGAATAATTAAGTTTGTCAAATAATAAGTCTCTATGCCTGAAGTTAGAACGGAAAATTTTATAAAATATATATATATATAGGGTCTTGTTAGGTTGAGATTTTTTTAGCTTAATTGAGAATTGAGATGCATTTTCAGCCACTCATTTTGAAATGTCAACTGCAAGTAGATTATGTCAACTAAGGGGTATTATCGTCATTTCATTTCAATAGCCAGAATATCAAATGTCAACAACTCGTATTAAAATGTCAACAACTAAAAAAAATTTAATTTTTTTAATTTTTTTAATTTTTTTAATTTTTTTTAATTTTTTTTAATCTTTTTTAAATTTTTTTTAAATTTTCGCGCGATGTCAACTACTGAGACATTATGTCAACTACGATGTGTAGTCTGCACATCAAATGTCAATAGCTCTGCACATCAAATGTCAACAGCTTATAATTGACATTATATATGTGTAGTTGACATGAATTGTATATGTAGTTGACATTATATGTGTGTAGTTGACATGAATTGTATATGTAGTTGACATTACATGTGTGTAGTTGACATGAATTGTATATGTAGTTGACAAAAAAAAAATAAATAAATAAAATAAATTAAAAAATAAAAAATTGAAAAAAAAATAATTTTTTAAAAAAAAAATAAAAAAAATATTTATTAAATAAAATATATGATGAAATTACAAATATGCCCTTTCACAATTAATTAATGTAAAAATATTTTCCATGTGGCAAATTCTGGACCACTCATTTAATAAAAATGAGTGGCTTATAATGCATCTCAATTCTCAATTAGGGTAAAAAATCTCAATTGATCACAACCCTATATATATATATATATATATATTCTATTTTTTATTTTATTAATTTTAGAATTCAGAATATAGTCTTATTCATTTAAAATTTAAGATTAGTATTTCAGAATATGTTATAAAATAAAAATGGTATTTGCATACTTGTATTTCTTTATTATTAAGTGTTGTAAAACGACTGATTAATAATTAAATATTGTAATTAGAATTATGAGATAATTAAGTTTAATAAACCTGTAGAGATAATTGAAAACTGAAAACAATGTACTAAAGTACCCTTCAAGATCTGGAGGCGTTTTGGTCCGAAAAATGGCCAAAAAAATCTCATTCGTGTTAAAGTTAAATGCTAGGGGTGTATGATGATATTTTTATCTATTGTTTGTTTAATTTATTTTTGTATAATCTAAATTTTAATTTTTATTTTTAATTTATTTTATGTATTCTTTAAGATAGATTACAAAACTTTGGGATATGGTTTTTTGATAATTTCAACTAGTTTCATAATTATATCATACCAATTGTAATACTAATTAAAATTAGAAAAGTTCTATAAGCAAAAATAAAAATATTGTCCTATACCTAGAATTGAACTATATATTTAGTCATAAATTTTTATCATGACAAAGTATAAATACATTAGTTTACACGACAAATATGTGTTCACCTAGTTCTTACGACGCTTCGTCAAATTGTAGATCATGTGGACAAGTATGAGGCCTTGATAGGTGAGCTTATGGCAGGACTGTGAGTTAATGGCCATCTGAAAAGACCATCTTTCAGAT
Organism: Salvia splendens; assembly: GCF_004379255.2. Classification (NCBI taxonomy): domain Eukaryota; kingdom Viridiplantae; phylum Streptophyta; class Magnoliopsida; order Lamiales; family Lamiaceae; genus Salvia; species Salvia splendens. Next base: position 27,135,581 of record NC_056046.1, read on the forward strand.
GTTCTCCTTCATTCTCTTTATCTTTTTGTTTATCGTTGTGGATTGCTCGGGTTGGATTGTCAAACTTATCCGGCTGGCCACTTTTGCGCCTTATACCTGCAAATGCTGGTGAATGGATCCAGTGGAAGCTCAGACTGCTCAACTTGACTTAGTCTGACTTGAGTGAAATGAATGGAGGAACTAAAACTGTTTTTAAAACCTTAACCCACAATACTATTAACTAGTATAGGGAAGTAAGGATCGATCCCACAAAAATGATGTGTTTTATATTTGTTGTTGGACACGAAATGGGAATGGTTGCGGCTACGCTTTCCAGGGGTGGGTTAAGTTAACTACTTGACTTGAGAGACTAAACTAACTAAACTGATCCACTTGCTAAGCTTAACTAAATCAATCAACTCAACCAAAACTTTCCCGAAATGGACAAACAGAATAAAATGGACAACTGTCAGTCGCCTGCAAAGCGTACTGTAAAGTAAAACTTTTCTAACAACTTCATCGTTTTCACAAAATCAACATGAAAAGCAGAGTAAAAGCAAATCTGAACAATTACGAACAACGAAACACCACAACAACTTAAATCTACTCCTAAGATCTAGACTACGACTACGTAAACAAGAAGCTAAACCATGATCATGCAGAAATAGAAACACATCTATGAGATCTAAACACCCTAAGGTAACTCATCCATAATTTCTTCGCTATTAGACAGAGACATAACTCGAAAACTCAGATCTGACTAAATCAAAAGATAACCAAACACTTTGAGCTAAGACATGCATCATAAAACGGAAATCAAAAGTAAATCAGAGCATTTATGCATGGTAAACAAATATTCCAACAAAGATCCAAATCATAACACTAGATTTACTAAATTAAAAACATCAAAAGTCGATAACATCAAAAGTAAACTGAAAATAAGCAAACAAAAATAAGAAATTGTTTCATCGCTTCTTCTCGAAGCGGAATAACAGACCAAAACGATTAAAATGCAAAAAACCAACACCAAACCACAACTAACTAAACTAAAGCAAGAACCAAGTGTGCATTCTACGGAATTCGGGAGCGTGGAGTGTTGGGAGCTCCCATTTCAGCTCTGGAGCGTCAAGGGTTAGAAGCTGCCTTCTCTATTTCCATTTATAGGAAGGCGTGAGGTCTTGATCCTTAGGGCATTTTTCTCTGAAAAAGTCTCCTTTACCCTTTGCCCTTGGGGATTTTTCTTGTGTGACATGTCAGTCTTCTAGTTGGGAGCTCCTGCTGCATGCTATTTGGTTCAACTTGATCCGTTTGCGCAACAAATTTGACTCCTCCTTTGGATTCATTCGTCTGCCTAGTTGATCAACTCGTTTTCTGAAAATGGCAGACTTTCATACACACCTTGCTCAAAATTAGACGTTAGTTCACAGAATTTGATGTAGTTTTATGATAGAACACATGCGTGAAACGACCCTCATCAAACTGATCACACCTAACACATACTTGTCCTCAAGTATGAAAGAAAAGAAAAGGAGAAGAGGCAAGTTTCAAAGCATGGTTCTTATTTAAAACAACATAAAACAAACGCAAATATGTAAAAAACCTAGAAAGGAAAACACATAAGTAAACTAAACACATTGACAAGTAAAGAGAAAAGATAGGAAAGACAGAACGGGTTTATGTTGTTTGGCAATCATCGCCACAAGCTTAAGGTCAATTCAATCGTCTACAGTCTCAGATTCCTTTCCCTATTCTCTTCTACCTAATCATGCTTGTCCGTTTATCAAGATAGCTTCTATCTTCCCAACTGTTGGATTAACTCAGTCACTCAATCCCCACCAGAATTAAAATGCAAAAAACCAACACCAAACCACAACTAACTAAACTAAAGCAAGAACCAAGTGTGCATTCTACGGAATTCGGGAGCGTGGAGTGTTGGGAGCTCCCATTTCAGCTCTGGAGCGTCAAGGGTTAGAAGCTGCCTTCTCTATTTCCATTTATAGGAAGGCGTGAGGTCTTGATCCTTAGGGCATTTTTCTCTGATAAAGTCTCCTTTACCCTTTGCCCTTGGGGATTTTTCTTGTGTGACATGTCAGTCTTCTAGTTGGGAGCTCCTGCTGCATGCTATTTGGTTCAACTTGATCCGTTTGAGCAACAAATTTGACTCCTCCTTTGGATTCATTCGTCTGCCTAGTTGATCAACTCGTTTTCTGAAAATGGCAGACTTTCATACACACCTTGCTCAAAATTAGACGTTAGTTCACAGAATTTGATGTAGTTTTATGATAGAACACATGCGTGAAACGACCCTCATCAAACTGATCACACCTAACACATACTTGTCCTCAAGTATGAAAGAAAAGAAAAGGAGAAGAGGCAAGTTTCAAAGCATGGTTCTTATTTAAAACAACATAAAACAAACGCAAATATGTAAAAAACCTAGAAAGGAAAACACATAAGTAAACTAAACACATTGACAAGTAAAGAGAAAAGATAGGAAAGACAGAACGGGTTTATGTTGTTTGGCAATCATCGCCACAAGCTTAAGGTCAATTCAATCGTCTACAGTCTCAGATTCCTTTCCCTATTCTCTTCTACCTAATCATGCTTGTCCGTTTATCAAGATAGCTTCTATCTTCCCAACTGTTGGATTAACTCAGTCACTCAATCCCCACCAGAATTAAAATGCAAAAAACCAACACCAAACCACAACTAACTAAACTAAAGCAAGAACCAAGTGTGCATTCTACGGAATTCGGGAGCGTGGAGTGTTGGGAGCTCCCATTTCAGCTCTGGAGCGTCAAGGGTTAGAAGCTGCCTTCTCTATTTCCATTTATAGGAAGGCGTGAGGTCTTGATCCTTAGGGCATTTTTCTCTGATAAAGTCTCCTTTACCCTTTGCCCTTGGGGATTTTTCTTGTGTGACATGTCAGTCTTCTAGTTGGGAGCTCCTGCTGCATGCTATTTGGTTCAACTTGATCCGTTTGAGCAACAAATTTGACTCCTCCTTTGGATTCATTCGTCTGCCTAGTTGATCAACTCGTTTTCTGAAAATGGCAGACTTTCATACACACCTTGCTCAAAATTAGACGTTAGTTCACAGAATTTGATGTAGTTTTATGATAGAACACATGCGTGAAACGACCCTCATCAAACTGATCACACCTAACACATACCTGTCCTCAAGTATGAAAGAAAAGAAAAGGAGAAGAGGCAAGTTTCAAAGCATGGTTCTTATTTAAAACAACATAAAACAAACGCAAATATGTAAAAAACCTAGAAAGGAAAACACATAAGTAAACTAAACACATTGACAAGTAAAGAGAAAAGATAGGAAAGACAGAACGGGTTTATGTTGTTTGGCAATCATCCCCACAAGCTTAAGGTCAATTCAATCGTCTACAGTCTCAGATTCCTTTCCCTCTTCTCTTCTACCTAATCATGCTTGTCCGTTTATCAAGATAGCTTCTATCTTCCCAACTGTTGGATTAACTCAGTCACTCAATCCCCACCAGAATTAAAATGCAAAAAACCAACACCAAACCACAACTAACTAAACTAAAGCAAGAACCAAGTGTGCATTCTACGGAATTCGGGAGCGTGGAGTGTTGGGAGCTCCCATTTCAGCTCTGGAGCGTCAAGGGTTAGAAGCTGCCTTCTCTATTTCCATTTATAGGAAGGCGTGAGGTCTTGATCCTTAGGGCATTTTTCTCTGAAAAAGTCTCCTTTACCCTTTGCCCTTGAGGATTTTTCTTGTGTGACATGTCAGTCTTCTAGTTGGGAGCTCCTGCTGCATGCTATTTGGTTCAACTTGATCCGTTTGTGCAACAAATTTGACTCCTCCTTTGGATTCATTCGTCTGCCTAGTTGATCAACTCGTTTTCTGAAAATGGCAGACTTTCATACACACCTTGCTCAAAATTAGACGTTAGTTCACAGAATTTGATGTAGTTTTATGATAGAACACATGCGTGAAACGACCCTCATCAAACTGATCACACCTAACACATACCTGTCCTCAAGTATGAAAGAAAAGAAAAGGAGAAGAGGCAAGTTTCAAAGCATGGTTCTTATTTAAAACAACATAAAACAAATGCAAATATGTAAAAAACCTAGAAAGGAAAACACATAAGTAAACTAAACACATTGACAAGTAAAGAGAAAAGATAGGAAAGACAGAACGGGTTTATGTTGTTTGGCAATCATCCTCACAAGCTTAAGGTCAATTCAATCGTCTACAGTCTCAGATTCCTTTCCCTCTTCTCTTCTACCTAATCATGCTTGTCCGTTTGTCAAGATAGCTTCTATCTTCCCAACTGTTGGATTAACTCAGTCACTCAATCCCCACCAGAATTGTTAGGACCATTTTCTCATTCATTTTGTCATACCATTGATGCTCGAGTTTTATTGACAGAAGCTAACTCCTTAAGGTCTTTATTTAGGTTGTAATAGGGTAAGGGTTGTAATGTATAAAGGTGGGGGTCATATGGGTTCTAAGTTCATAATGTATGTAGAATTATGAAGAACATGTGAACTTAGGGACAAAACTAGAACAACCTCCCTTTGTACAGTTTGAGTCTTTTTCAACCATGGAACTACCCTTGGCCATTTTAGCCTTATTTTTCTAACTTTTCTCGGGGCCAGGTTACATCATTTCATGCCCTACTATTTTCTATTTTTGTCTCTTTTTGTGGGTCAGGTTATACATTCTTCCTGCCCATTTTCTAACTCTTTTTTTTTTCTGGGTCAGGTTACAATGTTTCCTGTCCGTTTCTTTCTAACTTTCTGTTTTGTACTCCCCTGTTTCACAACCTATTTCCTATCCCGAATGGTGAATTACCCCAGTTTATCCCCTTATTCACATGACATGAAAGCTGAAGGTTTCAAAAAGAAGGGATAATTGCAATTCAAGCTCAAGGTGTGTTACTAGGGGGTGTCCTTACAATGAGACAGGTTCATCTGGTTCGAAAGAATTAGGCTCAAATGGTCATTCCTATTGCCTTTAGTCCTCACTAGGTTATGTCATTTCCCTCTAAGCATCAATGACAGCCTCTCTATTTTTTTAGTTTAGTATAAAGTGTTCTACTTTGGCTTCTAACTCACATTTTAGAAGGCTTCACAGATGGGTAAGATTAAAGCTACTTCTATCTTTCTCACATCCTCCAAACAGATTTTGGTTTATTAAAGGAGTGAATCTCACAAATCAACATGCATCCTTTCTTCAATCGCTTTTGCTAAGGGAAACTTGCCTTTATTTTCTTAAACCAGTCCTTGTCTAAAAACACATAAAGCAAAACAACTAACAGAAGATTCCCAACTAACTCAAGCTTACACATGTTGACATTAACTACACCAACTGTTCTCCCCTCCCAATTCATTATAGCTTGTCCTCAAGTGACTTGATAAAGTGGAAAAAAGGGTTGTTACTGTCAAAACAGAGAAACAAACTTCTCACACTTAGACCAAGCAGTGGGCTAAGTGGGAGAAGACCAAAACATATCAAACTTGAAACACGAACAATTAAAATAGAAAAAATAGAGAAACTTCTCACACTTAGACCAAGAAATGGGCTAAGTGTGAGAAGAACAGACAGAAAACCAAAACTACACAAAACATACTTTTAACAAAAACTTCTCACACTTAGACCATGCAATGGGCTAAGTGTGGAAAAAACACAGAACATACACAAACATATTAGCTAGGAAAACAAATAAACTTCCCACACATAGACCAGGCGCTGGGCTAAGTGGGAGAAGAACACATAAATCATAAACCACATATATATACAGGCAAAAAGGAGCATGCTCAAGCTGAAAAGAATTAAATATGAACCAGAAACTTAAAATTTACTTGGTTCTGCTAGTTTAGTTCATTTTCTGGCTCCCTTGGGAGCCTGCTCTTCTCCAGCTTGGTCCTCTTGGCCTCAGATAAGATTGGTATATATAGACGGTGGTTGGCTGGTGGTGGTGGTTAGCTTTCTCTTCCTTGAGGTTCCCGCAAGATCGGTATTTGGAGCATTCTGTGGAGGTTCATTTTGGCCTGCTGCTGAGACCGTCGGTGAGGGTTGGTTGGAGGATAGAGTCTCCCTGTCCATCCAGGAGATTACTCTGTCCACCAGGTTGACCATCTTGGTCATTTGCGCTCTTTGAGCTTTCAGCATCGCGTTTTGTTCCGTGACATCCGTGTCTTGGGAGAGGTATATTTAGAGAGAGGAAGGTGAAACGACTTCCGTGACATCAGCGACTGCTCGCCTTCCTGTGCTAAAATTCAAATTTCGAGAATTTATGATATTCCTTTTTATTTTTTTTTTTTAGATTTCTCCTTGTTAAAAGACAAAAATTGCATAGTAACTTTCTTTTTCACTTATTTGCTAAAACCATGCTTAAAATAAAGTGGAAAAATGAAAGGATTTGTGAAACACTAGTAGAAAATCTTCAAGGCTGAATTCCTTCCAGACGTCCAAAACTCTAAAAATATTTTTTTTGTTATTTTCTAAAATATAAATTACTTTGAGATTTTCTTGAAATAAAGGAAGAGACAAAAATAAAAACTTTTATTTAAAGTCGTGGGCAATTCTCGAAGTCCATCAGAGTAAATGAATTTCCGAGAATTGTCCAACAAACACTTATTTACTTGATCAGGCTAAGCATGCATTGTGAGATTTCTCTGGCTACACATACTGCCGATTTATTTAGCATTTTATCTTTTAGGTGGAAGAATGAGAAGAAGTTAAAGAACAGGATACTCCCTTCAAACTTTGCAATTCCCAAGAGGTGGTGGATGGGTTGAGTTGCAATTTGATCAATTCTCTCCTGAATTTGACTTGCTTCGATCCCTACCAAAACTTGAGGAGTGTTACTTTCTGCCCAGTTATTCATCTTTGCACCTCTGCACTTATGGGTTAGAAGCTTCCTTTTCTCCTCACAGTCATCTATCATCTGGTTTCCGTTTCCACTCTTGCAATCAACTGGATCAAGTGGTTTCGTGTTCTTTTCCAACTTGATCAGTTCAGAAGTAGGCAAACCTATATGAGAATGATCATCGACTGGAGATCCTGAATTAACTTTTCCTCTTTCCATCCACCGATTTTTCTGAGGGTATACCATCATCATGGTATCCCGCTTTTTCTTGTGATTCTTGTAAGTCCCTTGGATCTTCTTCTTCTCCTTGGGACGCAATTTAGGGTCAGGAGATTTCTCCAACTCGAGCGGTTCAGGCCATGGTTGTAGCTGCACCTAGTAGGTATATCTTGCAGCTTTTCTTTTGGGTCTCTCTTCCTTCAGCTTTGGCTCACCTTCTTCATAGTAACACCCATCAGGCTTGTCGATCACTGGAGGTGGTCTCTCTGCCGGTGCATTTTCTCCTTCCACTGCAGGTGTCAATCCTTCCACCTTCTCATCAAGTGCATGCACCGTTCTTGTCTGGAGGTAGAATAGTTTATTGCCGAATTCCACACCACGCTTGACGGCCCCGTCTTCTTTCTCTTGAGGTTCATCCTTTGCTTCCTCTTGAATTTCCTGTGACATTTCGTTATCACAGGGTGTGTCTATCGGTTCTTCTTCAGCTTGGGACCCCTCCTTTGCTGGTTCAGCCTCAACATCTCCTATCTCTCCCTGCTTTTCCAGTGGTGCCTCTGACTTATTCTCCGCATTTGATGGTTCCTTTTCCTCGGGCTCACTCACATCTCCTTCATCTATCCGATTCTCATTCACTCCAGGCCTTGTTCTATCCTTTTGCATTTCCTTCAGGATGTCAGCTAATAGGGATGTTTGCTTGATCATTTCATCCATGCTGGATTTCTGCTCATCATATGTGTGTTGTATCCCCATCGCTAGTTCATCATTTGACCTCATGTAGCTCCTCATGTTCTGCTGTGAAGCGTTCCACCCCTCACTCTTCTCCTCTGCAAAATTTGCATAATGATTTTTGTCCAAGGGTGGTTCAGAATCCTGTTGAGGCTGAGGTTGATGTTGATCCAGACAAGCTTGATTTTAATAATAATGAGGATCTTGAGTTGGCCAATCCTCATTTGACCATGTCGGGAAGTGATCCCCTTGCATCGGGAGGGTAGGTCTGATAAGGATGACTTGGGAATGAAGGGTAATGACTGGAATAGTCAGGTTGGTATGTCGGTGGGCTGAGCTCATGCCTTTGAAATTCAGGGTGAAGTTGGTAGTGTGGATATCCCATTTTTCAAGTGGGCATTTGGGTGGTAGTCGGATAGGGTTCTGTATGGTCTGGGAAAGGTGGATATTCTTCTGTCCAGCTCCATTGAGATGGAGCTCTTCCGTTCTCCCATTCTCCCCCGTGTAGGTATTCATATTGACGCACCTCTGCTTGCCTTCCATGATTCCAATTCCTATTCAAGCTCCAGGTCTCACCCGTATTCTGGCGACGACTCTCCTGATAATTCTGGATGTGGGTTTGGATTGGAAAGTCAAGAGCCTGGCCTAACTCAACCACTGACCAGAGTGTTTCCTCTAGCTTGTCAATTCGGCTCTTCAGCAAATTATCAAGGTCTTTTGTGGGAGTACTCATCACATTCCCTTGTGATGGGGTGACCGATGTATCATCGTACTCTCTTTTTGCGTTTAGAAGCCTTTCCATGACAATCGTAGCCTTACTCAGCCTTAGCTTGTAGAAACTTCCACCGCTTGATGAGTTCACTAGGTTTTTTCTCTTTGCATCCATTCCATCGCAGAACCTTGAGTAGACCTCCACTTCCAACATATTGTGGTTTGGGCACGCATCTAGAAGACCTCTGTACTTGTGCCTATATTTGCTCAAGCTCTCATCACACCCTTGGGTCGCCTCTCTGATTTCCCTTTGAAGTGCATTTGTTTTCGTTGCTGGAACTACGGGTGTCGAAACGGGTAGCGGGTAACGGGTAATCCCGAACCTGACCCGTTACCGGCAGGGTATCGGGTACCCTTTACCCGACGGAATCGGGAAACGGGGCGGGGTCGGGTATAATAATTTTGGGTTTTGCGGGTATCGGGTATCCCGAAACCCGACCGGGTAATTCCGATAGTCCCGAAAATACCCGATATATATATATTGATATTTTATAATTTTTAATTTTTTATTTTAATACTTGCTCTTCATGATGTAATTTTTTTAAGATTTTAATATTTTAAAAATCATAATGTAATTTTTTATTAGTAATATATTATAAAATGTATTTTTTAAGTTTATAACTTTTAACTAGGGTTAGGGTTAAGAATCTTAAGAGTTAAGATCACATATCTTTTTTCCGTCTTTTCTCTTACTCTTCAACTCCTTGGCTTGATCTCAATTCTCAACAAAATTAAATAATAATAAAAAGTTTCAAGTGAGACTATTACATTCATCAAGTAGTATTTTTAAAAAACATCGAAAATATACAAATAATATTTAAAAAAAAGATTTCAAAAAAACAATGTTTCGGGTCGGGTACCCGCGGTGTCGGGTGCGGATACCCGACTCGGGTATCGGGTAATACCCAACTAAATGCGGGACGGGTATCGGGACTAACTTTTCGGCCAAAATCGGGTGCAGGTACCCGCGGGTACCCTTTTTGACACCCCTAGCTGGAACAAGCTTGTTTAGGAACTCCCCTTTGAAATCTGACCATGTCTTGATGTTGTTGGGCTCCAATCCTCTAAACCAAGCATCTGTTTCGCCCTTCAAAGAGAGGGAAACGACACTTAGCTTGAAACCCTCCTCACTTGACCCCCTTGGCCTTTTCTGCACTCTGCAGATTTTCCTGAACTCATGGAGGAATTCAACTAGGCTGTCATTACTGGCTCCCAAAAATACAGGTAAGATAGTCAGCAAATCTGGTTTAACATATATAGCTTCGCGTTCTCCAGTGGTGGAGATGGCAGGTGGTGGTTCATTATCCAAGTGGGCACAGAGTGAACCTATCTCCAGATCTTCTTCCGGGCCATAAACCATGGAGGTCTCCTTCTTGTCTGGGGTGGCTATTTATTCAAGCGGACTCACGAGGGTGATGTCCTCACTTTCTTTGCTGTTGGCATCCGAGTTGATTAGTGGAGTGGGAGGTGATTCGTCTTGGACAATGTTTGGCTCCACTCCCCCTCTGTTTGTCTCCTGAACTCGGTGCCTTCGAACTGGGGAAAACAGAAAACAACAAAAAGTTTATTTATAAAATTTACACTAAGTTTCTTAAATAAAACCTGAGACGCTCCGCCATCTATGTGTTCTCTTGCTCCAGTTGTTCCCTTGGTTCACACCAGCAGGTTAAGCAGTCGATCCACATAGATAAGGTCATTGATTCTTCACTGTTGTCTCCTTGAGCTGTCTCTAAGCTGCAATCAAAAGAAAGAAATAGAAAAATATTAACAATATTCACACCAAAGTGTCTTACAACAAATGTATGATAAACGCCATCATCCCCGGCAACGGCGCCATTTGAAAAGACCATCTTTTAGATGTTCTCCTTCATTCTCTTTTATCTTTTTGTTTATCATTCTGGATTGCTCAGGTTGGATTGTCAAACTGATCCGGCTGGCCACTTGTGCGCCTTATACCTGCAAATGTTGGTGAATGGATCCAGTGGAAGCTCAGACTGCTCAACTTGACTCAGTCCGACTTAAGTGAGATGAATGGAGGAACTAAAAGTGTTTTCAAAACCTTAACCTACTATACTATTAACTAGTATAGGGAAGTAAGGATCGATTTGATTTGTTTTACATTTGTTGTTGGACACAAAATGAGAATGGATGCGGCCACGCTTTCCAGGCGTGAGGTCTTGATCCTTAGGGCATTTGTTCTCTGAAAAAGTCTCCTTTACCCTTTGCCCTTGGGGATTTTTCTTGTGTGACGCATCAGTCTTCTAGTTGGGTGCTCCTGCTGCATGCTATTTGATTCAACTTGATCCGTTTGCGCAACAAGTTTGACTCCTCCTCTTGTTCCATTCATCCGCCCAGTTAATCAACTCGTTTTCTGAAAATGGCGGACTTTCATACACACCTGGCTCAAAAGTATTCGTTAGTTCATAGAATTTGATGTAGTTTTATGATAGAACACATGCGTGAAACGAGCCTCATCACCCTCCTCCTTGGTAGGCCAATGTGTAACCCTGATTGAACACTCCTTATAATGTTGTCGAGCCAAGATGTGGAAGGCCCTTGGAGTTGGGGTTTCAACCTTTTGACTGTTTTTGCGATGATATGAAAGATTAATCGAAATTGATTAATACCATGCACCACACTTATATCTTTCCCGAGAAAGCTTGTGCAATTATGGAATTAGTAGTTACATTACATTCAATATTTGCAAGGGAAGCTATTAAATTTCAGCCGTTGGGGGCATGACGAGGCCCCCACCCTTTTTGGTAATATTTGTGTTGTTTTGTTAATAATTGGCTGCCCACTAATCCATATGGCTATATCCCATTAATATGGCACAATCCTCGTAAAGAATTCGGTATTCAGTTTTAGCAGCTAATTTACTCATTAATTATCTCCATACATTCACCCCTAACACGACGCTATTAATTAGAAATAATTAAACTTTATCACACGCAAAATCGTAACTCGTGCTTCATCTACCTATATCACTATTAACCTCGAGCATGATGACATCAAGTATCATAGTAGAGCATATATTATAATACTAGTACTCATTCAAATTTACAATATAGTACATCTCTGACTATTTCGAAATAATACCCTTTAAAAAGTACTTCCTCGATCTCATTGAAGATGATCCACTTTTCTTTTTAGTTTGTCTCAATTAAGATGACTCATTACTAAAAATAGAAACACGTTTATCTCTACTTTATTCCTTCTCACCACTTAACACAGTTGCATAACTCTGTGCCGCTCAAGTAATGGGTCATCTTCCTTGGGACGGAGGAGAGGGAGTATCATAGTAGAGTAGGTATAATATACCAATACTCATTTAAATTAACAATATAGTACATCTTTGACTATTTTGAAATAATATCATTTAGTTCTGCTTTAATTGAAGCATTTCTTTTTATTATATAAATTTTAAAAATTATATTTATTATATTATATGAAAAGATAATAAAATAAGATAAATAAAATAAAATAAAAGAGATAATAAAATGACACAATTATAGTGGAACGAGTGGAGTATTACTTTTGCCTCTTTTTAATCATTGTCAACACATTGTTTAAAATTTTATAGTATGAAAATTAGGTTTTGGGCATTAGTCCCTAAAATTAAAAATTTAGATTGAAATTTGATATTGTCTACAAACTTAACGCTTAGTCACAAAAATCATGAATTTATATAATACTACAAATTTGATAGTATTAAATAATCTGCTTTTGATCTAATTAAAAGTGAAATGATTGTAATAACAACTTAGAACAAATTGATATATCACATTATTATAATTTCTTCACGTGTACAACGACAAGTGAATATGTTACATAGTAATAGAGTCATTTTGATATATTTCATATTAATAGAGTCATTTCCTTTTTTAGTAAAAGTCAATATATTTTTCCCATGTATTTTACTCTCTCTTACTTTATTCTCTCTACCTTTTTTTCATTTCCTACTTTATTCTTCATTTACTTAACTCACGTAACACAATTTTTAAAAAATCACGTGCCAAAAAGAACGCTTCCACTACTGTAAAACGGAGGGAGTAATTACTAGTATATTTTTACTACAGCTTTAATTTGATCAAAACACAAAAATATGTGTTTACTAGATAGTTAAAACAACATACGTCATCCTTTATTTTAATCGTTAAGATTGTGTTTTGAGATTTTAAAGATTAGTGACAATTTCTTTTATATTGGCTAATTTTATATATGCAGAATTGGAGTAATGAAGAATAAATTTTAGCCTAAATTTGTTATGTTATCAATGATGAAAAATAAACATGCAATATTCAAACAAAATTTAGAAATAATATAAATAAATGTGGTGTTGTTACATTCCATCTTTTAAATCCTCCCGCGGTAATAAAACTCCAACAGCTGTAAGAATATATTTAGGCAGCTAATATCGAAGCAACTGTGCTCCACCAACAATCGCTCAAGTCAGGTCCACGGCGCATGTTAGCAGCTTGCCAAGATCCACCAGTCTCCGGAGATGCCCGTGCGCTTAAAGTCTATACCAATTACCAACGGTTGTCGATGAATTTCGACAATCATTAAATTAAATGCGAAAGGACACCCACTCTCATTCATTCATTTCTGTAAAGGTTAAGGTATCATCAACTTTAATTTTCTTTATTTTAGGTACAAATTCAGTAATTCACTTGAAATAATTAAAAAAAATGGACGGAAACTGAAGATTTCTTCTCTTCTCTTCTCTTCTCTTCTGTTGAGAGGTGTTGACTTTAATCAGACTGCTTCTATTTGCTAAGTTTTACAACTGAATTAACTTCTATTTGATTTTTTTTTTGGTGTTTATGAATTATGATGCTCTGCATATTTTGTTGAAATTATACTAGTTTTAGTATGTTTGTGCTATCTCTCTCTCTCTCTGTGTGTGTGTTTGGGGTTGGTTATTACTGCTATTTATTTAATTATTTTGGTTATCGCAATTTTCAATGCCTAGGGTTTGTATCTTAGATATTGTAAATCTGTTCGAAATAAATGAAAAATGTGACATAGATTTTGGTATATGTTTCTGCATTTGGGAGCTAAGATTCATGACAAACATAGGTTGCTTCTTTGGCGATTTTGCTTTTCAAATGGCATAGTTCAAGCTTGTAGTTTGTTTATTTATATGTGAAATGATACTAATTTCGTTTTTATGTGTTGTAGACTTGGTAGTTTCAATTGCTCGGTTAATTAAAATCTTGGAAGTTAATTTTGTACTATATTTAAGTCAAATGTCAAATATTAGATGTGGTAATTAATAGCCCTATTTCTGTTTGATGAACTGAAAAAACAGAGGTACAATGTGTATGTTTCTTCCCCAGATGCTTAAATTACATGGATATTGGTAACATTTCTTGCGTAATCGTTGCAGCCTCGAATGAACTATAGAATGGTTACGAATGGCATGGCGGATTTTACATCTGATATCGCTGATCCAGTCGTGCAAAAGTTCTTGCACAGAGGCCTCCCGAACACACCTGAAGATGACGGGGCATTTCAGAATGCCATGATGGTGTCGTCTGAAGTGGATGCGAGCTTAGCATACTCTTCGGAGAAGTTAGCAAACTTGGAGAATCTTCTACTGCGTGTCTTAGCTGCGGAAGTTGACATCGGTGATGTCAATTTCCAGGATGATAACATCTCTGCGGAATTCGTTGAAAAGGCTTTCACATTTGATCTGCTTTATGCCATACTGAATTTTGAACTGAGAGGGCTTGACCATGTAATGGCCGGTCTTCAAGATCTCACCGTTGACGCCCTTAATAAGATGTCTTCTAGCGAACATTCAGCGGAAGTGGCAGGAAAATTGCACGGTTCTGAGAATGTACTAAAACGATTCCAAGATCGTGTTCTGCGGATCAAGATTCAATTAGCTAAGTTGCAGTTGACATCGTTCGTTTTCAACAAAAGCGAATGTAAGTCTCACCAAATTTTGACTTGTTTATGTTGTGTTTTTTCGGTTTTGAGTAATGAATTGTTGTTTAACAGATAAGCATGACTGGGATTTGGGTGTCAAGGAAGAACTTCATCTTGCAACGGCCGAATGGAAGCCTCAAATGCGGATTGTTGAACAGAGGCGTGTTCTCAGAATGCTGGAAATCTCTCTTGCGAGAGAGGTGGAGCTCGAAAAGAAGCTGATGGAGGTCAGACAAAACGAAGAAGATTTCAAATCGAAGATATGCTTAAGAGAGCAAGTTGCTGTCGCGATGGAGGAGGCAGCAGAGGCCGCTTGGGGCAGCTTCTTGGAGGCGGATAACAGAGCTGAAGTGCTGATGGGAATTTCAAAAGAAATGATGTTGAAACTTCAATTTTTCGATCCAAATATTTCCAACACGAACAAGAGAGAAGAAGAACTGAAACTGAAGCTGCAAGACTGCGTTAAGCAGTTGAACGAAAAGGGGGCTTTGATTCTAAAGCTAAATTCTAGCAATGCACGGCATGCAGCTGATAATGCCGAAGTGACAGCTCTTAGAGAAAGAGTTCAAACGCTCGAGGGAAAGCTGAGGCAAACTGAATCCCGACTTGCAGAAGCTAACCTTTCGAGCGAAAGGATTCAGCAGGAACTCAAAATAAGGGACGATGAAATCGAGTCTGTTAAGGAAAACATATATGCTGCAGAAAGTAGGGCTGAAAGTGCAGAGGAAAAAGTTTCTCAATTAACGGACTCGAATCTGGAGTTGACAGAAGAGGTCGACTTTCTCAAAGGTAGCAATGGTAGCAACACGAAGAAGATTAGCTTACTCGAGAAGCAGTTAAGGGATTTAGATATCCAACTGCAGCATGCTAGGGCATCCTCAGAAGCAAGCCAAGAACAGCAGAACATGTTATATACTGCTATCTGGGATATGGAAACATTAATCGACGAGCTGAAACAAAAGGTCACAGAAGCTGAAAGTAAGACTATGATTTCTGAGGAGCAGCGTGTCATTCTGTCTGAAGTGAATTCGGACCTGAACAAAGAACTAGACTTTCGACGATCTAAATTGGGATTCATGGAGGCATCTTTGGACAAAGCTGCTCTTCAGAAAAGATCGATCGCTAAAGACATCAGCATCAAAAGTAGTGTAATCATGGATATGGTTATGCAGTTACCAGTAGAGAGGGAACGTATACAGAAACAGGTCCAGTTTTTCTTTGCTTGTTATTGTTTCTCCTTAACTTGTCTTTCTGTTTCTGATAGTGAATATGAATAAACGAAACACTGAATCGCGTAATCTAATGCAGTTAGCCTCCTTGATGAAGGAAAACAAATTGTTGAGAGGAACACTACGGAATCAAGCAAAGATCGCACCTCTTATCCTGCAATACGAAAAAAGTTATGATGATCAAGAATCGCTGTCTTCGGGGCTTGATTCGGGTAATGTAGAATCTGCAGAGAATTCTCGGGATAAGGCCACAGAGACTACATTAGAAAATTTTGAGGCAAGTTCTCTTTTTTTGCAGATTATAATCTTATTGAAATCAAAACATTACCTCATTGATTTATACTCCCTCCGACCTTAAAAGTTTGAACATTTAATTCGGCACGAGTTTTAATTGGTAAAGTAAGAGAGAGATAGAATGAAAAAGTAATTAAAGTATCGTTGGTAAAGAATGGGTCCTACCTCATTAGAGACAATAGAGTTTCCAAAATTAAAAAAAAATATATTTTTCAGGGATGGATTAAAAAGGGAAATAGTTCATACTTTTCTTTCGTGAAGGTGTTCCCATTTTGTTACTAGTGATTATAATGTGCCTTTTTAAATCCAGGTGGAAAAGGCAAACACGAGTTCTTCTTCCCTTGATGAGAGTGGGACGGGGTTGTCCAGTTTGGCTGACGAAAGCACAAGTTCAGTTCTCGACATGGAGGCTGAGAGCTTGGTTTCGAAACATAGATCTCGAAAAGTGTATCTAGTCATGGCAACTCTTGTTGTGTTGGTACCCAGTTTGGCGGCGCTTTTGTTCCATGAATGACTTGTTTCCATCGGACCCATTGACTGTTGATTCTTCGAGCTGTGAGATGATGCGCTCGGATGCTCGGGACTTTTTGTGATACTGCTAAACTTGGATCCCATCAGATGTAGGCATGATTGTATTATGAATATGGAAAGTGAGTGTGAATATGCAAACTAATTCTAGCCTCAATCAACTGCAATTCTTTCATTGTATTTCTTTTTAGGTAGGTTCAAACAGAGATCCTTTTATTTCTTATCGTAGTGCAACATGTGTGGGTTTGATGCATGAAACTTTTGGTTCAAAGTCATTTTTACTAACGAAGTGGGAGGTTTTATGTTAGTTATGAAGTGAGCAAGCTCAATATCTACTTTGCAAAAAGCACATCCTTGATATGCCCTGTGGTCAGAATTAGGGGTGAGTAGGTTCGGTATACATTACCGAAAGTATGCAAAAAAATCATAACTTTAACTTACCAAAATTTTCGGGGTACCGAACTTCGGTATACCTTATTTTCGGTATGGCGAATTTTCATACCAATATCGTACCTCATTTTCGGTATATTGTACCAAAATTCGGTATATCTTACACTTATGGTATACGTGACTTGCAACATCAATGAAAATAGAATATTTGGTTTAAACAATATTATATATATTTTATAATTCAAAAAATATATTAAATATATTTTATATATAATTATATTTTATATATAGTTATATTTATATTTTACTGTATATATCGAATTTCGGCATGGCGCGGTATATGAAAATTCATACTGTTACCTTACCTGAAATCTTTCGGTAAGGTATCACACCGTACCGAAAATCACGGTATACCAAAAATTTGATATTTTCAATATTTTTTTCGATATGATAAGTCCGGTATTTTGATTTTTTTTTCCCAGCCCTAGTTAGAATGACTCAAACCAAACACAGGTCCGTGTTTATGTGTATAAATTAGAAAGTAATGCTAAGTTTGATCGAATGTGATATAATAATGCGTCATGGACTTAACTTCTAAAATGTTACAGAATGTGATACAACAATGGGTGATGGGCTTAACTACATGGTATAACTGTGATTTCTTGGAGAGGGAACAGTGCATTAGCCTTGCATTTGCACTTGGACCGAGTGATTTCAATATCTATTTCTTTATCCTTTTTAGTCAGTTTCACCATTATTCTTAGCATATTCAAATTCACGGTTGTCATCGTTAACATGGGATTTGATTATAGACACAATATCAAAACTATATAATTTTTGTTAATGCGAGAGAGAATATTTTCTAGAAATGGAAGTATGACAACTTTAGTAGGATAAATTAAAAAAATAAAGTGAGACAATATTTTAGTTTATTAGTTCTTGACATGGTTTTGGATTGAAGTCACTTTTGAGTTTGGATCATGCTTAAGAATGATATATTTTTTATTCTATTTACGGATTGGGAGTATGCCTAAACCCACCGCCCAAAATGAGCTTTTTTTATTATTAAAAAAATTCAAGACACCACAAAAGAATAGGACACCTCTAATAACTTAAAACTGTTGTATACTAAAAGTTGATGATGAAACCCTTGCTTGATCTTTAGTTTAAAATCAGCGAGTCTTTTTACTTAACCACGCCATTGAATTAAGCGCTATTATTCGTAAACTGCAAAATGCAGTATTAGTGGGTTGCTTTCAGTTCACTAATTAAATACATAATTCGATGATAAATTATGATATAATGTTCGAAATTTGAATTCCAAAAAAAACTAAAAGAGTAAATTGGCCTCTTTATATATTATACGGGTTGCTTTTCAGTTCACTCATTATAATTGTGGAAGTATTTGGGAAAGAAAAGGATGGGCACGAGTAGAATAATTGGATAAAGCAAAATGATGATGACTAACAACTAAAATTGTCTAGTGAAAGGCGTAGATTACGTATTCTAATACCAAAAAAATCTTAATAGATTCTCATTGAAGTATATATTTGTTGAGGAGAATATAATGGCAATATAATTTTGGAATATAAGATTTCTCCAAGGTCAAAATGGTCCCATCAAAACGGCAAGATTTGGTCATGAGCTAAACATTTTTATTAGTACTAGTATTAATAACTTAAAATAAAATAATTTTCCAATTATTTGAATAAGGGAAGTACATCACTGGGCTACCTAGCTAGGTACGAACGAAGAAAATTGGTACATGGCCTTTCGTAGATCCACTAATGTTCAACTAATTAAATTTTACATCCTGATCACAATATAAATTAATGCTATATAAAAATATTCTATTTATGCACTTAGTTAGTATGGCTACTTGTACAAGAATGAGTTTGTTGGAGAAGACTAGTTTTCATAACTCAACTATCAAAATAAGTTATAACTCATTTGCTACCAAAAGAATATGATAATATAATTGAAGACCAAAAATGAATTTATTAGGACATGTCCATGTCTTTTACTTTGGTTATTAATAATGTTCCTTATTCATAATATGCTCCCTATTATTGCACGTTTCTATCATTCATTCATCAGACACTAATGCTATTTCTTCTATACTTATTTCAATATCTTTTAGATCCCATCATTAATAATTATTATTGCTCATCTAAGGTTCATTACCTAATGATGGTCCCAAAAGTGTGACATGTATTATTTTTTTTAAATAGTAATAAAATTATGAGATAGACCACATGTTATACTCGGATCCACAACCACATCAATACTGCAATATTTATGGTGAATTTATATTAGGAAATAAAAAAACGTGATCAAGCAATTATTTCAACAATAAGAGCATCGGCAGCGGTGCTCGCGCCGACGGACGACGTCCGTGCCGCTGGCGCGGCACCGCCCTACTCGCAGCTGCGCTCTTGCCGTTGGCACGGCGCTGCTCGATTCATCGAGCACGTCCGTGCCAGCGAGCAGCTGACGTGGCGTTTCCTGATTGGCCAACGGCAATGCCGTTAGCAATTTCATTTTTTCTGTTTTTTAAAAAAATTGAAAATAATACCAAAAATAAAAAATAAAAAATTTCAGATTCCCAAAAATATGGTCGTTTTATTACCGTTTTTTGAATTTTTTTTGATTTTTTTATAATTTTTATTCCCAAAATCATCTATAAATACACACATTCATCATCCATTTTTCACATCAAATCATCTCTCATTCATATTTTTTCATACAACTCATCTACATCTTCCTCTCACTCAAACCCTCTCTAAAAATGGATTTCTTCACCACTCTTCAATGATGTTTTGAATGGTGTAGCACCGGCGATCGACTTCACCGTCAATGGAAATGCATACCACATGGGTTACTATCTCGCCGATGGTATCTACCCAAGGTGATCGACTTTCGTGAAGACGTTCAGCAATCCGCAAGACCCGAGATGGGTTTTTTCGCGCAGCGTCAAGAGTCTGCTAGAAAAGACGTCGAAAGAGCTTTCGGGGTCCTTCAAGGCCGATTCAACATTGTGAAGGCCCCGTCTCGGATGTGGTACGTTAACAATATCGCCGACATCATGTACACGTGTATTATCTTGCACAACATGATTATAGCTGACGAAGGACCGAGGGCGCCCAACTTTTACGACGGTGATGAAGCTGGAAGCTCAACCGCGAGGTCTCCCCCACGCCGAGGTGTGCATACGACGGTGGGGGAGAGGATTGAAACAAGACACACAATGCGCGATACCCGAACCCACAATGAGCTACAAGAAGACCTAATCAAACACATTTGGGCAAAATTTGGCCACGAGTAGTGGGTTTTTTTAATTTATGAATTTAATTATATAATTTTAAATTTTTAGGATTTTAATTATGTGATTTTTAATTTTTAGGATTTGAATTATGTAATTTTTAAGTTTTTAGTAATTTGTAATAGTATTCCGGGTATTTTTAATGCATTCTAATATTGTGGAAATGTTTTTATTTAAATTGAATAATAGAATGGTGGGACCCTTGAGCATGTCCTTGCGGAAGAGCATGGATGTGGGTGTTGTGCTCTTGCCTAAGAGCACGAATGGATATGCTCTAATAAAAAGTAGAAAACATATATTTGGACCCACACCTGGGCATGTCCTCGATATAAGACAATGTTTGACTTGTATTATTCCCTTATATCTTAGGGCACAATTATTTCAACAATTACTGTTCAACATCAATTATTCCCTTATATCTTAGGGCACAATTAGGATATCCACAGTAATATCCTGAAAATCAGTCTCATTTTCAGCTATAATCTATTTTTTTTCTTATTATATTACTAGTATTTTTAATTTCAAACACAATACTTGCAATAAGATAATCTCATTTTTAGTGAGTACTTTATTTCACGATTTTTCATATTTTTTTAAATTTACAATTTAGAAAATAAATAACATAAATTAAAATATCAATAAGATTTAAACAAATCATTACAATAAAAATGACATTAATTAACTTAAATTCTTAAATTTAAATTTTATTGAATAAAATTAGTGTTTGTTACCCCTAAATCTAGGGCGGGAAAATATACCGCACTTACCGTACCGAAAAAATACTGAAAATACAGGTTTTTTCGTATACCGCAATTTTCGGTACGGTATGATACTATACCGAAATATTTCGGTATGGTAACGGTATCCATTTTCCTATACATCGGTATACTGTGGTATACCGTACATTCAGTATAATGTCGTATACCAAATCCTCGGCGCATAACGAAAAATCGGTATATGTTGAAATACTATATAAATATTATATTGAAGTTAATATAATCATATATAAAATAGATTAAAAAGAAAAAATCTCCGAAAATCCTACTTTTAAGTTTGTGTATAACATAGATTTTTTTTAAAAAAAAAACGGTGTTGCGGTATACCACACCGTACTTCGGTATACCGTAAAAGTGCGGTATAAAGGTAGCAGTATCAAAAATTAACCATACCGAATTTTTGGTATACCAGATTGTGGTGTACCGAAAATTCGGTATGGTATCGGTATGATATTTTGTCATACCGTAGTTTTCGGTACAGTATGCTGTATGACGTTCTTGATACGGTATATCGTAACGATCCACTCCTACCTAAATCCAATAGATGTTTTAGTTACTTGATTTATACACTCCACTAAATATGGGTACAATGAATCTCATTAAGAATTAATTATAATAATAATAATAATAATAAACTTATTTTTATATCTATAAAATTGATTTATAATAATTTATTTTATAGTAATTTTAAAATATATTTTCTAAACGATATATGATCATATTTGCTTAACTTTAGTACTTACATACAAAACGCGTTGTATTTTTACTTATTACAAATGGTAATAATTTTAGAGTGCAAAAAATAAAAAATTTAGTTATAGTATTTATTTAATATTAATGATGAATATCTATATTTTCTTTTGAAAATATGAATTAATTATATAATTAAAATTTGATTATATTTAAATTTATGGTAACTTGAATCCCCTAAGTTGAAATATTCCTAGGTAATTCATCACTAAGATCCATCTGAGAAATCAAAATATGTCAAAATAGTTGAAATACAAACTGATGTTAATACTTCCTCTGTCCCATGTTACTAGCAATTTTCATTTTGACCGTGTAAATTTAAACATGGGTAATTATTGTAATTAAATTAGAATTTTAAGTGTAATAAAACAACACTTAATTGGGGACACACTAACTAACTCTAATATCTTAATTAAATACCATAATTTTCTTTCTTAAAATAGAAATAGTGCAAATAGTCTAGGACAGTCCGAAAATAAATTGTGCAAATAGCATGGGACAGAGGGAGTATTATACTACAATATAAATAAAAATAAAATAGTAAAAAAATAAAAATAAGAATACATAATACATTATAAATTAGTACTAATAAACTGAATAATGAATGATTATAAAAACAGAAACCTAAAAATCAAATAAAAGAGTTAAAAAAGAAACTACAATTAAGTAGAACGGATAGGAGTGCAAAATTATTTAAACAATAAATGAGACAATTAACCATTAATATTTTCATAACTTCTGTATTTAGTAAAGTTTTGAGATACCATGATTTATAATACAATATAAAATTAATGTATGACGTAATGGTAGCTACAATTTTAGGTCATATTATAAAGTATCTTCAACAATGTAAGTTTAAATTCTTTTCCAAATCACAATTGAGAGTATGGGCAATGCGGCTTGAACGGGGTAGCCTTAACATGGCTGGATAGTGGCGCCAGGGGGGCACGCCTGCATCCGAGCGGTCCCGATTACCACCGCGGGAGGGGCGGGCAATCAGACGTTGAGGCAGTTTCAGTGCTATTTGGCAGCACCATTATGGCATTGTTGATGACTTTGGTAATTTTTTTATTTTGTACTCTCTGTCTAAATAAATATGAAACATTTGGTTTACGACATGAGATTATGTACTATTGTTTTGTTAGTTAATGGAGAGAGAGTAATGTAAAAAGCAAAAAAATAGAGATAATGCTATTTACATTTTAAAAAATATTTCATTTTTAATATGATAATTTTTAATGAGAAAGTATTTAATTTCAATCCTAACGTTTACCTATTGGTTGGTCAAATCTTGATTTTTGAATTTTTCTTGCAAAACTAGAATGTGATTTATCACTTTGAAGTCTAAAAGGTAAAAACATTCTCACATTCTGCTCAATTTTCTTTCTATGTTGTTGGCAATGAGTTGTTGGTGGTCAAATTATGTCATTTGGGAGGTTAAATCATACTCATCCGCTCTCGTAAAATTTATGACACTTTGATCCAATACAAGTTTTAAGAAAATGTAATGAAAAGTGTCTTGAAAAATGTTAGTATTTCCTCCGTCCCATAATAGATGACATAGTTGAAGAATGACACATGATTTTAGGAGATGTTGTTTTGTGGGTTAGGTTGAGAGAGAAAATAGTATATTTATATTAATGTGAGAGAAAATTTTTTCTAAAAAAGAAAATGTGACATCTTTTGTGAGACAAAATAAAAAGGAAAGTGTGACATCTATTATAGGACGGAGGGAGTAGTACGTTATCTTACTTTTATATACTCCATCCGTCCCCTAATAATTGTCCACTTTGATTCTGGCAAGAGTTTTAAGAAAGGTAATAGAAAGTAGGTTGAAAAAGTTAGTGGAGTATAAGTCTCACTTGTATAAATTAGTTTTATAATAAAATGTAAGTGAAATGAGTTAGTGGAAGGTGAAACCCTACTTACCATCTATGTTAAAAAGTGAAATTGGACAACTAATGAGGAACAGACAAAAATAACAAAAGTGGACAATTAACGAGGGATATCAGGAGTATTAGTTTATAGTAAAATGTGAGTGAGAATCAATTAGTGGAATGTGAGGTCTTTTGGCAAATATAGTAAAGATGAAATGTGACAAACTTTTGTGGGATAGACGAAAATGGAAATAAATGTCACACTTTCCGTGACTAAGGATGTGTTTAGGAGGTTAAATTCTTTAATTTATGAATTTTAGTTATGAAAATTTTAAAATTCATTTTGCGTTTATAATTATCGGGGATTTTGATAAATATTTTTACTCAAATGGATTGCTCCCACTAAAGAAACTATAGCTATATGATAACTGAAAAATGAAGTTTTACCTGATAAGGCTGGATTTAAGTCTATGGATGCAAGAGAAAAAAGAAAAATACTCCTTATATTAATGTTTGAATTTTATTTTTAAATTTAAAATAAACAAGTCCAAATATTTTTTTTTTCAAATTTACTACTCTCTAAAGCTATTGTAATTTGTAAACAATCTTGTAGAATAAAAGAGAAAAAAGAAAATGAGAAAAAGTGATGGTAATAACTTAAAATGGAATATGATTATATTTGTAAAGTACTCCTTGATTATTGAGGAATTAATGTTATTTTTCTGCAATTGGAAAAAGGTGTTTATGCTATTTGATTAGGTACTTTCGTGAGTACCGAAGATGGACCCACCTTCTCAACTTTCGAGCCAATGAAAGGGCTCGGGTGCACCTGTGAGGATGCACACGGAATCATTTCCCTGCCTTCAGAGTTTAACAAAGAAAGAACAAGGCTCAAGTGAGAAACTGGTTTGCTGCAATGAAAGTCTAATTTAACTCTGATTTTTATTCTTTTCCTACAAATTGAGAACCGAAGGAATGGTATCGTTTCTGCACCTCATTTCTCTCTGTCATTTTTCCAAAGCTAGGTTAACTTTCTTTTCTGTATTCATTCTTACATTTATGTGCCTGCATTTACATTTTATGTGACTGAATCTTTAAATTGAATTCTATTGTAATGTGGGTTTTCTTTGTTTTCATGAAATCTGCCCCAAGATTGAAACTTTAATGGCTTTATGTGGGAAAAAAATTGAACCTTTAAGAGGAAATACATTTCTTGGGTTTAATTTGTTGCTAGGAGCTTCCCATGAAAGAGAATATCTCTGAATTCTCTGTTTAAGGTTTAATGTGGTAATTCAGTTTAGCATTTTGAAGTTGATGAGTTTTCATTGTTTGTTTATCTCCTCTGACATGGTTGTTCACACTGGAATAATTGTTTTGTTATGCAACTTCTTTTTTTTGTTTTTATTTTTTGTTCACCTGAAACTGTTGTCTTCTCATTTAGACTTCTATGGCAGATTATAATTGCTTCTTTTTATTGTTTTCCAAACTCTAGCTGTTATTTGCTTTTCTACAGTCAAATGTGACCCTGAACTTATTTCTTGACCAACCTCTTATGTTTGAATCATCGACATTTTGTCATTGGACTAAATGAGGATGAAATATAGAATTTATTTTAATAGAAGTACAAACTTTCTTAAGTCATTAATGAAGTATTGGCTCTGGTAAAATAAAATGTGTGCAGCTAGGAAGATGCATTAGATGATCGATCCACTTACCAAAATGAGCCTGAAGTAATATCTTATCACACGCCTTTCTTACTAACATTTTTCGAACAAGTTACTGTTGTAGAATTAGAAAAGGCTACACTGTTGTTTGTTTGTTCTAGCCATTTGGAGATACGCCCTCCGTCCTCACTTACTTTTGAAGCCTAGGCAAAAATGCTAAAAATCTTCATGACCTCTTCATGTTTTCTGAACACCGATCTTTCTATTTATAATAAAATGAATATTAGATGAATATGGTATGAAAAACTCCAAAAGCTAAAACCAAAGTATCAACAAATGCAGTGGAAATGAGTTACTTCTACCCATTATGTGTTCCTACGAATGAACTAAAAAAGTAACTTTATCTACGTGTGCATCTGGAGAGACACGTGTAAGGCATGCTTTGGAGGCACATATCTAGTTGTCATATTAATCATTTTTGTGTGATTTTTCTTTATCTGCTTCGATAATCTAGGGAATCTCGTTGCACCCCTCGTCGTTCCTCTAGAAGGAATTATTTGATGGATTCTGTCTTTCAAGATCCCCAGAGGTCCATAAATGATGATGCATGTCTTGTTTTTTCTCTATACATGGTGGCAGCACTAGTTTCTGAATCGTAAATTTATTGGATAATGATGGTTCCTTTTGGGACGTAACCTTATCTTTGCGGCTCTAGCTTTTTAATACCATGACGGAAAAACAATGTATTGTATGTAATAAGTACATATAAACTGCTGCTTTGTCTTGCAACGGCTTCGTGACACATCATTACTTAGGAATGTGCTACCTTTCCATGTTTCTGAATGATTAAGATGAATCCTCTGAGAAAACTTTTTATCTAGACACTTGGTTTTTAGTGCTATTATGCAACATTCTTTCTTACGTGTAATTTTATTCATTTTACATCTTTTATGTATTATGATGGAGTGAAATTTTTGACCATGTTGATTGGTCCTCTACATAATGAACATAAAGAATCTTGCTCAAATTTAAGATGCAGTTTGTTTAGCTTATGTTTTGGATTTTTTTTCCTGTTTCGTTTTTCATTCATGAGTTAACCTTTTTTTTTGAAGGAGTTCCTACATTGAAGTTTAACAGATGGTTATTCGTGCTACATATCGTGGGTAATCAACCTGATCTTTTAAGGGACTGAGTTGTAGCTAAGGAATTTCGTTGTTTGAAGAACACCATTTGTTGCAGTTACACTGGACATGAGTATGATTGATAGGACATGCTTGAGCCAAGGGAAACCGATATACCGGCTTTGTTTCTCGTCTTTGTTCTCCTTCCCCTGGTTACCTATTTCATACTAGGAAAATGTAGTGAGACATCCAGAAGAAAGGAGAGGATAAGTTTGATTGCTAGTGGAGCAGCTGAGGAAGCTCTGCAAGTCGGCCGTATGGCTGTTGGTAGTATTATGGCTGCAGTACATATGCCAAACAGTGTGATTCATCAATGTGCAAGATGCTTCGGCCCAGCTGGGACCCGTTGCTCACAATGCAAGTCTGTTTGGTATTGGTATGCAATTTCTCGACTGCAACATGAATTCATGAATACTACTAGAAGTTTTCAACAATTTTGCTTATAATATTAACTTATTCATCAAAAAAATTCAAAAGCTGCGGGGAGTCTCAGGGACACTTTTATTTTACATCAATAGTCAGCTGGATTATCACTATGCCGTTACTAACTCAAATGTCTCTGCAGTTCTGGAAGGTGTCAGATCGTTCATTGGAGGAATGTTCACAAGCTTGAGTGCCAGCAATTGGGAAAAGACTGTCTTAGATCATCCCTTAAGTGTGGTGCGGAGGAATTATCTCGTGCGAGGGTGTTGTTTGGTGAAACTACCGAACAATGTGCCTCCCAATACAAAGTCCCGCTTCCTAGCATTAATGGTGCCTCTTCAAAGGACTTTGTGCTGCATCCTCAAACCGCACTGGCTCCTCCAACTACTTCAGGCATGGGACTAAGAGTATCTGAGAAATCTATCATTAATCAACGATCTGAAGTAATTGGCACGTTTCATACTGGCCAGATAGACTACTCGAAAACAGGAGGCGGCGGGGAAGTCTGTGGCAGTAGTTTCACTCTCCCTATTTTTTCTCAGCCATCAGAAGATCCTTATGTAAGAAGCTTTACTCCGTCTTTTCTGATACTTGTGTGTGTGCATATCTTTGTGTACATATAGACTGGAAATCAGATGCGATATGTTGGAACACTTATTATCTGAAAAGTTCGATAACTGTTTGTTGCAGCTGAGAGAAGGTAACTTTTCCCTCTCAGAATGTCATGCTAACGGTCCCCGTGCACCCAAGGATGGAGCTGATAGGGTAGAAATAGAATGTGGAAATGCATTAGATGGTGGGATAGTGAACTCGTCAACCGTAGCAATTAGTGGCACAAAGACTCGTGAGACTCAAGCTCAAATGACCTTGAGACAAGATAAATACCCATCTCAGAGAAGGATCCCCTGCACTGATGAGACCAAAGGCTTGAATTGCTCTTCTGAAAGGACTACAATGAAAAGGAGTTGCAAATCTAAAGTAGTTTCACATTCTAACGGAATCGAGCAGCTTAAATATCAGAAATCAAGAATGACTGTATCGAAAGAACAACTGTCTTCAGATGCAGAACCAAAAACTCAAACTGCAAGGGAGTCAGGTAGGTTGATATACTATTCTCGTCACAGGCACCATTTGCTCTTCCCTTTTACCATGGTGTTTTTGACGCAGGAGCTACCACTACAAAGGACAACTTCCCCTTGCAGGAAAATAACCGGGTAGCAAAAATGGATTTGACGAGGACAAAGGGTATGAAGAAGTCAACAAAAGTTGACAATCATCAACAATTAGAAGATAGTACGACTAAGAAAACAAAAGTTAAGGTGAGTTCACCTAAAAGTTTTTTGCTAGAATTATAAGGCAACTGTTCACTAAGGTTCGATATGGTATTGATTCTGTTTGATCCCAGCTGCCTTTATTAATGAAAGATGTATCATATATAGACGTTGACAAATAATTTTTTCATGTCGGGATTCTCTTAATTTCCAGATGATTTTCCCCTATGAAGAATTTGTGAAGTGCTTTCAGTATGAAACGTTCAACGTGAGTCCTAGAGGACTTCTAAATTGTGGGAATAGGTGAAATATACGTTTTGAGCTCTCCTACAAAATGAACACTTGGAAAATACTAATATGTGAAAGCGAGTGCTACGAACTGATAGTCATCTTTATTCTTCTGCAGCTGTTATGCGAATGCTGTATTGCAGTGTCTAACATTCACAAAGCCACTTATCATTTACCTTCTTCATCAAACACATTCCAGAGCAGGTAAGTATTTTCTTTATCATGAAGTTGCTAAATGAGACTCTTTTGTAATAATCTGTTGATGTCCTTTCCGCATGTCAGGATGTGCCAAAGATTGGTGTCTCACCTGTGAGCTTGAGCGGCTCGTAATGATGCTGAGACAAAATGGGGGTCCTCTATTGCCCGTAAATATTCTTATGTATATTAGAAGTCTTAATGCCCAGATTGGTGATGGAAGTCAGGAAGACGCTCATGAATTTTTAAGGTCTTTTATCATTTAACTAAAATTCTAGTATATCCTAACTGCTATAGGTATTTCAATTAAACAACTTTCGCTGTGAAAGAAAAACTTGTGCATTTCCTTTAAAGCCATCTTCTCAATGCTGTGCATACTCAGGCTTCTCGTGGCCTCGATGCAAACAATAAGTCTCGAGGGCTTTGGTGGAGAAAAGGCGGTTGATCCCCGGTTGCAGGATACAACTTTCATACAACATACATTTGGTGGAAGTCTCAGATCGAAGGTGCTTTGTCTCGCTTACATACTAGCAGGAATTTATTTCTCTAGATGCCCCTTTCCCGTTCGATAACTTAGCATCCCTTACAAAATAGGTAAAATGTTTGAGATGTCAACATGAATCTGAGAGGTACGAGAATATGATGGATCTTACGCTGGAGATATTTGGTTGGGTCAAGTCGTTGGAGGATGCACTAACGCAGTATACCAGCTCAGAAGATCTTGATGGGGACAATATGTATAGATGTGCAAGGTATACTTATTTCATCATCACATTTTTTAGAATATACAAATTTTATGATGATGCATCTTACGTGTTATTGTTCCTATAATTGAATAAAAGGTGTGCTACGTACGTTCACGCTCAGAAGCAACTACACATAAAAGAGGCTCCAAATATCCTCACTATAGTATTGAAGAGATTTCAGGTATCGTTTATGACCATTGTGCTGGTGTGCATGCACTAAATTTATTCGTTGTATGTTGTTCTAAACTTGATTTTTTCAAAAAATATAGGAAGGGAACTATGGCAAGATAAATAAGTGCATAACTTTTCCTGAAATGCTGGATATGATTCCATTCATGACCGGCACGGATGACATTCCTCCACTCTACATGCTCTATGCCGTCGTTGTCCACCTGGACACATCCAACGCATCGTTCTCTGGTCACTACATCTCGTACGTGAAAGATCTGCAGGGTAACTGGTTCAGGGTTGACGACACTGAGGTAGAAATCAACCCTCATTCACTCAACATCTGTTCGTCTTCACCACCCTTTGTCACAATCGTTGTCTCTCTATACGTAGGTTCAACCAGTCGAACTGAGTCATGTCATGTCTGAAGGAGCATATATTCTGTTCTACATGAGGTAAGCATTGAAAAGAACGATGATTTCTGAGATTGTGATAAAGAAACAGATACGATACCACATTTTTGTGCAGATCGTATCCGCGCCCTGCTAGAAGTGGCAAGTCCAGCCAGCACCAGGCGGCTTGCAATGGCCTGTCGAAGGGCCCACCAAACAACCTCGTTGGAAGGGAGGCAAATGGGGATAGCAGCAAGGGGGTTCTGATAAGAGAAATCAGAAGCAGGGCGTCGAGTCTGAATAACTACATGGAGTTCTCAGATGCTACGTCGAGCGACTGGTCCGTGTTCACGAGCTCCGACGACTCGTCGTTCACAACGGAGAGCACAAGGGACTCGGTAGACCACGGGGACGTGGTGTTCTCATCCATCTTCCAGTCAATGTACCCAGTGGATTTGCCATCGAGGAGGACCGTCTCGTGCAGCATGTTCCCGGGCAGCAATGCCCTTTCAAGTGTAAATTATGGTAGTGAGGAGTGGAAAGGAGGAGTGCCTCAAACTTCTTCTGCTGATTGTAGGATATGGTGATGAAGAAGATTCATAGGATTTCTCATAATCTTCTGAATTTGCTAAAAGTAGCTAGTTTGACAGGATGGATGCCTCATATTTTTGGTTTCCAATATTGGCATGGGGCAGAGGCAGGATTAGATTAATTATCAATTAATTCTAACCATGGACATGCAAATTATTTATTTTTATGGGCAAAACTTCTTGTGCCTATACACCTGAACAAAATGGGGTAGCTGAAAGGAAAAATAGAACAATCCTAGAAATAACCCGAGCCCTGATGATTCAAAGTTCCAAAATATTTCTAGCCCAAAGCCGTTGCCACTTCTATTTACCTTATAAACCGTCTTCCTACTAAAATCCTTCACATGAAATACTCTGTCCAAAAAGGCCAAAATCCCTGACCACCTAAACTTTTCACCAAAAATCTTCGGTTGTGCGGTTTACGTCCATATCCCGAAACATGAAAGAACCAAACTATCACCCTGTGCAACTAAATGTGTCTTCGTTGGGCATGGGTTGAACCAAAAAGGCTATCGATGTTTTGATCCTCACACTAAAAAGGTGATCACCACTATGAACTGCAAGTTCTTGGAAACTGAATTCTTCTACCAAACCCGCCTTAGTAGTCAGTGGGAGAGTGATCTAGGTAGCCCTAAGGACTACCTAAGTTGGGTTGTGCCATTGCCAAGCTCTTCGATTGAGGGTCGAACAGAACCAGTTGTTACTGCCGCCGAGCAAGTCTCACCACAAGAGTCATCTCATCCACTACCTCAAGATCCCCCTCCGACAATATTCGAGGTAATCTCTGAACCAGGTCCTAATTCTATGTTTGTTCCCACTGACCCTATTGGCACAAAATCTCTAGAGGAGGAGAATGTCATTGATGGGACACTGGGCAGTATATACTTCCTTCCCGGAGTACAAGGAGAATACCGGCAAAAAGATACTCCTCTGAGAGAATAGGGAAGAAAAGCCGTTATGGGTGGCAAATTTCGTGCAAGGGAATTTGACCAAAATGGCACGATCTATTGAGGCTGTATTGTATGAGGAAGAAGAGATTCCACTGTCAGCCGAGGAAGCAATGAAGCATAAACACTGGAGAGAAGCTATCTCCAAACTATGTTTACTGAAATGAAGGCACTAATGAAGAATAACACATGGGTAAAAGGCAAGCTACCTGAAGGAGTGAAGACTGTTGGATGCAAATGGGTGTTCACCATCAAAAGAAGGCTAGATGGCACAATAGATAGATATAAGGCTCGACTTGTCGCAAAAGGATATACTCAGACATATGGAGTAGATTATGCTGAGACTTTCTCCCCACTAGCCAAGATTAACACTTTGAGAGTGTTGTTTTCAATTGCTGCCAATAAGCATTGGCCACTTCCAGTGGCGGACACGGAAAATTTTGTTTGTAGGGGCTGTACTATACTACTCGTTTTGTACTTTAAAAAAAGTCTCTTTTAGCTATTTTGGTTCGTCGAACAAAACTAGTTCAGTTTGATATTAACACGTGTAACACTCCCAAAATCTCTATTTTTAAGAGATGAAAAAAAGTACTCCCTTCGTCGCACTCACAGACATTCTTGAGTGACACGAAATTTTAGGAAGTGTTATTAGGTGGAGTAAGTAATGAGAAAAAGGTAGTTGAACATTTTAATGAGATGAGAGAGAGAGAGAGAGAGATTTATTTAAATATAGAAAGTGGACATCTTGAGTGTGACAAACTAAAAAGGAAAGGTGGACATATTGAATGAGACGAATGGAGTATAAGTTTATAATATCTCCGGTGCCCATTAAATATCACATATTTCCTTATTTTGGATGGACGCACAATAAATGTCTTTTACTTTACCATTTACCATAAATGAATCTTACATTTCGCTAACTCATTCTACTATTATAAAACTCAACTACTAAAATAATACTATCATACAAACAAATTATAAAACATCAACTATTATAAACTAATAGTTCAATACTTGTAAAATTATTAAATTTATTAGATTATATTAAAAGGAAATTAAAATTCTACCCTATATTTTGCAAATGATGATTTATTCTTGAAAACCTATCATTTATTGAAATTTTGCGTCCTAACTCCCTAAATACAAAATAATCCACGACACATACAAAATAAAGAAACATTTATTTTAAGCAAAAAGATTTAGCATATAAAAAGTAAAGCAGTTTAAAACAAGAACCAATAAATGAACAACGCCTAATTTCAAGCGGTCAGTGTTTTCACTATTCACACATAAGTATTAAAATAGTACTATTAGGGGTTGTTCGGTTTGCAAGATTGTATCCGAAATTAAATTTATAGTGTGTTTGGTTCATGAGATTCAATCTCACAACTCAATTATAGATAGATAATCATAGGATAATTAGTCTTAGCTAACACCCTATTACTAAAATAATCTCACAACTCAATTCTAGATTATATCTTGATACTCCCTCCGTCCCATAATAGATGTCACACATTCCTTTTTAGTTTGTCCCATAAAAGATGTCACATTTCCTTTTTTAGAAAAAACTCTCTCTCACATTAATATAATGATACTATTTTCTCTCTCTATCTAACACACAAAATAACACCTCCTAAAATTCTATGTCAATTCCCAAGTGTGACATCTACTTTGGGACGGAGGGAGTATTATTTTATCTTGGCAACTAAACACCACCTTATAATACTAATATAATATACACGTTGGTTTTTAAAAAACGGGTTTTCGTCTTCCTCAACCATATACATCCATTTTTGCTCCATTTTATCGCTGTATTTTTTTTGTTTTTTTTTATTCAATTAAACCCTTTTTACATTTCAAATTCAGATCATTTAGTCGTCTGCTGCAATAACTTAGTAATGGCTGGATATCATTTTTGAAATTTTCAGAAATTTTAGAAGTAGAAAAATTAAGAAAATGAAATTTTAGGTGAGGGCTTAAGCCCTCCCCTCATTTCACGTGTGTCCGCCCCTGGCCACTTCATCGGATCGATGTGACTAACGTCTTCCTCCATGGAGAATTGCCAAAACCAGTCTTCATGGATCCTCCACCGGGTTCACTGAAGAATTTCAAGAGGGGGAGGTCTGTCAACTAAAGAAGACACTATACAGACTAAAACAGTCCCTCTTCTCCTTTTCATAGGGGAAGATTTTCTCTCCTACTCCGTGAGGGATTTCTGTCTTCTTTATTTAAGTCCTAGTATCTCTCCTACACTGATATCGGAATACAGTTCGGGAACCAGTCAGAAGATCCGTGGTCTAGTACTCGACGCATTCACGTGGAGAAGTAGTGAGCCATCGACAATTCTTTGGAGAATCAAGAAGGTATGATTCCTACATCGTAGAAAAGCATGTTTTAGGTTTCAATTAATCTTAAAGCATGTTTTAATTCAAGTTATGAGCATGATACATGTGATAATTACGCGAATAGATTTTGTCTGAATAATCTGCTGAATATATCAAATTATTATGTGATTTATTTGTATGCGCTTCCCCTGCCAAACCCTTCAGGAAGGAGATAGACACTTCATAAAGGAGAACATCGAAGCAAAGGTAGTTGGGATGTTGTTTGTCTAGTCTGAAGACCAACTGGCTAGCATTCTGACGAAGGCCGTAAACTCAAAGTCATTTCAAGAAGTATTGGCAAGTTGAGTATCGGGAACCCCATTACTTAACTTGAGGGGGAGTGTTGGAAAGAAATCACATGAGATCAGGAGTATGATACGTGATTGATATGGAATTATATTATACCATAGATAGAATATCAATTAATGTAAATCAGGTTACCACATGTAGAGAATGTCTAGCCTCTATAAGATCTGTAATTCCTGTACATTTTTATCAGTGAATAGAAGAATAAATATTCCACCGATCTTTAACAAAAGAATAGCAAATACTCCATCTGTCCTACAAGAATATGCACTCTTTCATTTTTAGTTCGTCCAACAAAAATATGCACTTTCTAATTTTGGAAACTCTTTTCTCTTTAATGAGGTGAGACTCATTCTCCACTAAAAATAACTTAAATTATGTTTCCTTTACATTAAAATCTGTGCTGAATCCAAATTGCATATTCTTCGAGAATGGGGGAGTATATTATTAACATAGCAACTTTTTCTTTTACATAAACTCTAGCCTCTAGTTGCAAGTACAAAGAACATTTTCAAAAAAGCTTTGTCTTATCCTGCGAAATATTGTCACTAACAAATATTTTTCTAACAAGATCATACAGAAATTATCTATATCTCAACTTTTCGCAACTTATTTCTGCACATTCATAGTTCACCAATAATATTCATTGACAGTTGGCTAGTATTAATAGTCTCTTAAACATTAACACAAATGTTAAAATTATTCACCTCATAAGTAAGCAAGTCCGTTACTTTTCTACTCATTCCTCATGCACGGAAAGTAGGTTTTTTTTTCCCCTTTAATCTTATTCATGTTTTCTCCTTTTCGATAGATTTGTTCCTTTTTTTCCTGAATCTTGTACTTCCTCTTTTATTTTTCTTCTTTCTTGTGTTTTGGTTTATTCCTTTTAATTCCAAAATGATGGATTAATAGTTGTCAGTATGAATAAGGCAAATTTCTATGAGAATTAAAAAAAATATAGTACTCCATAAAACTAGCACTAATGGATCTATATAATTCGGAGAACAAAAAGTGATTAAATTATATTCTATCCATTCAATAAGAATATGCACTCTTTCATTTTTAATCTGTTCCACAAGAATATGCAATTTCTAAATTTAGAGACTTTTTTTTTTCTTTGATGTGTTGAGACTCGTTCTCTACCAATATTAATACTTTAATTACTTTTTTTATCTAACTCTCTCTTAATTTACTAATTGTGTATTAAAACTTGTGTTCAACCAAAATGACATATTTTTGTGTGACAGAGAGAGTAACTAAGATTATGGCTTATTTTACGATTAAAATTTAATTAAATTCTAAATATAATTTAATGTAATAGTGAACTATATTTTTCGTAATTATACTTTGGATTGGTACCAAACGCGCTACACACCTTAAAAATATGAGCACATGTATGTCCATACACTTTGATTTAATATCGCTAGATGGACTTTTAAACTTTTTCTAGTCCAAGATACGCTTCACCCATTAAGCGGCATTTTACTCTATTAATTAAAGAGAAATTCAAATAAAATTTTTAACAAATATATTTTCAATTTTTAAAATAAAATTCAAATAAATCACATTATCCTAATATTACATAATTGATGTATTGCACAAAATTTTTATTCTAGATCTTTACAAATTCAATAAAGGAAATGGTGGCAAGATGAAATGATGATATTATACCAGCCAGCTGCAATTAAAGAAGGCTGTAGGTTGCTATGAATGAAGAATTGATTTCATAGTAGTAATTAAGTTTTTGATTTATTCTTCCTAGAGTAGACCATTCCCCGGATGCCATCCGGGTCGGCTACAAACCCGAGCGGGCGGTAAAACCCGAGGACCCGAGGCTCCGAATACAAGGCGATGTTGGTAATCCCCTTGTCTAACAGGGCTGTGAGGATCCTCTCCATCACAGCCTTTCCGAGGCCGAAGCCTTGGAAGCTGGGGTCCACCACCACGTCCCATATGATCGCGTTGAACACGCCGTCGCCGGTCGCTCTCGCGAACGCCACCGGCCTCTTCGTCTTCTCGTACTCCACCCACACCAGCGGCTCCGTGTGCTCCAGCGCCACCCGGATCTTTTCCGGGTCGCGACGCGGGAATCCCACGGCGGCGAACACGGAGTTCAGCTGCTCAAGGTTCAGATTCTCTGCGCTGCGGTGGAACGTGAACCCGCGGGAGGAAAGCGACTCGTCCGACAACGAGAAGCTGCCCGTTGTCGCTGCCCGACGGCCGTTGCGGTTGCGGCTGCTCGGCAGCCGGAGTGGTAGGATGTGATTGTGGAGGAGCATTTCTTCTTCTAAACTTTTGATAGATAAGGTAGATGGATACTATATGTTGATAAATGAGATTTCTATCTTGTGGTTTTTATATTGCCACCTCTCTTTCTAAACTTTTGCATTATTACAAAAAAGCTTATGATAATATTCAAATACATTAATTCAATTATGGAACTATAAAAAATGTCAGAATAAAATGTCAGTAAAAATAAAATTCATCGATCATTATATTGTACATCACTTTGTATTACTTTACTCGATTTTTATACTATTACTTTGGGTGTTTACTCAATTTTATACTACTTCACCCTGTCCAACAAATATAGATTTCATGGTGAATGACACGTTTTTTAATGCAAAATTGGAAGGTAATTATAGTATCATTAGTGAGATTGGGACTCACCCTATAAAAAGAAATAACGTACCAAATGTAAAAAGTGGCTAATTTTGTGGAATAGAGCAAATGAAAAGGGAGACTATTTTATGAGGCGGAGAGAGTATGATAATATTACTCCTATTTGAACAACTGTCATGCAACAACAATGTCTTAAGTATATTGAAATCATGGACATCCTAAAGTATCCTTCATTAGTCTCATATAATTAAAGTCATTCATTTGATGTTTCTCACAAAAATCAACATAGGAAAAACATGTTTTCACTTCTCAATATATTTCTCGCATAACACAAAAATGTAGGGGAAAATCACGCATTAAACATTGCCCCTCTCCTAAGAGTAAAGGTGTAAGGTGGTGTGTTTATTAGGGGAGGGGCAAATAAATTTTTTTAAATGTAAAGGGGCAAATAGTGCGAATTTATAAATATTAAAAAAATATATTTCCTCCGTTCCCTCATAGTTGGGTCGTTTTTCTATTTTGGAAAGTTCCCTCATAGTTGAGTCATTTCCATATATAATATTATTTTCTCATTCTTACTTTACTCTCTCTTACTTAATTCTCTCTACTTTATTCACTAATGACTTTACTCTCTCTACTTTTTCTCTCTCTTACTTTTTATCTATTTATTTAACACACTCAACATCATTTTTTTAAACTTTGTACGGAAAAGTTTTGCCTTAACTATGAGAGAACAGAGTGAGTAATATAGATGCTTATATAACTATGAAAAATTGAGGTGGGGCATTTGCCCCTTCTCATTCTACACTAGCTCCGTCTCTGGTTGCAACCCCTAAGGTGTTAGAAGATTTTGGTTTCTTATCCCGTTAGACTTTTCATGCACATCCAAACATAAAAAGTTGAGCTGACTATTTTTGACACGACACGACAACCTAATACGAACACACACGAAAGTAATGAGTTTTGGTCAAACATTATTTGGTTCGTGCCCTTTATCGGATCAACCCATTAGAAACCTGATAATTTTGAGTTTGGTTTGATTAGATTGAGTTCTAGTAAGTCATTAAAATAATATTATTATTTTAATTATATTTTTTTAAAAAAATATCTTTAGCTTTATTCTTTTGGTGCGTGTAAATAAAGTTATAATCGTGTAAATCAAGTTTAGATATTATGTTTAATCATATAAATTAAGTTCTTTAGGTGCATGTAAATAAAGTTATAATCGTATAAATCAAGTTTAGATATTATGTTTAATCATATAAATTAAGTTTGTGATGCTTTCGTGTCGTGTAAACCAATACTCCTTCCGTTAATCGAATACATTAAATAACATTGTATAGTAAAAAGTAAAGAAAATGCTTATTTAGGACATGAGAAGCAATATAAACGCCATTGGTTCATTGTCGTAATTTATATAAGTTGTACTTCCTCCGTCCCAAGGAAGATTATCGTAATTTACATAAATTGTTCTTCCTTCGTCCCAAGGTGATTCCTTTCTTATGTGACACGGTACAACTTTATTTTGTACTCCCTCCGTTCCATAATAAACTCCAAGTATTATATTAGATAAAGAGATGTAGTATTTTTTTAATTACATTAGAAATAAACTCTTATAGAAAGGAGGAAAATTACAAGTGATTCTATAGGAAAATTACAAGTGATATCAAGAGGGTTCGAACTCAGCACCTCATACAATAATGTTTAAACTCCTTGCTGCTAGGACAAAGACTCTGAACTATATTAGATGAAGAGAATCAAAGTAAGAGAGTTTGCTATAATATAGAAATATTATGCACTTTTAATTTTAATAATATCTTATCTTAGATTTAGACAAACTAAAAAAAATAGGTTATTTTCGGGACTAGGACACTTCAATACTTGCCGTTTGTAGTATTTGGCTTGCAACCGTTCCAAATTATGTACCGAAAAAGAGCTATTGGAAATTTCCTTTTTTTTGTTTTGTTTATTCTGTTCCCCAAAATTCTTCAGGGCCACTTCTGAACTAAATTAATAAAATACGTATATCAGCACTTGAATTTCTTATTGTAAGATGCCGCGTGACAGAGGAGACCCAAGTCAATCATTACTCTGTTTTCAACTCATACAAAAATCTTTTTTTTTTGCAATCCACCAAATAAGCCGCCACCAAAACTTGCTTCTTTACCAAGAACTGTGATAACATAGTTATCCAGAACTTTAAGAAACTTCTTTTTTGGACCATAATTATGTAAATTGAAGCGTTTTAGAAAAATGGGTTTTCTTGAAATTGCGAGTTCCATGGACTGGGAGCACGAATCCTACCCTCAATATGAAGACTTCATCGGTCTCCCTCTTTTTGCTGTCTTTTTCCCAATTCTGAGGTTTTTACTGGACAGATTTGTATTTGAGGTATTTCTTTTCCTTTATATTATGATCATACACATTTTAATCTTTTTGTATCTGTGTTTTTTTTTTATGTTTTTCTCGATGATCCTTGTTGGAATTTAGTGCTTTTCGGATTGTTTCATGTCACTGTAACTGGTTCAAGCTGGAACTTTTCAATAATTTCTGTTAAGATCGTCGACTTAAATGATATTATCCACTGGGATAAAGCCCACACGGATTTGGAATTTCTGATAGGATCGCGACTGCACATTAGTTTGATATTATCTGTGTGGGTGAAGTAACTTCGAATTTCTGTTAGGATCGTCGGCTGTACATTAGTTTGACATTATCCGCTGGGGTGAAGCAACTTCGAATTTCTATTACAATCGTCGACTGCACATTAGTTTGATATTATCCGCTGGGATGATGCTGCTTCCCTTACTCATCTGATGTGCGATGGGTTTGTACCCAATAAACGCTTGATCCAAAGCCACCTGGGCGACCCTAACCGGGGCTCATCCAGGCCTGGCCCACTTGTTAGGATCGTTGACTGCACGTTAGTTTGATATTGTCCGCTTTGGGTCAAGCCCCCGCACGGATTTGTTTTTGGGTCACTTCCTAAAGGCCTCAAACTAATTGGGATTGGACAACACTTATATACTGCTTACAATGTTTATACCAAACAATTTCATCCCAACATTATTAAATATGCTTATTTGGTAGCAAGGATTGAGTTGTGAATCTCAAAATCTGGAAGCTGAAAGTGATGGCTATGGAGTTTTCACTATTGGATTTGAGTTTGAATTTGGTGTGATACGAAATTGATTATTGTTACATGTCTGAAGCAAAAATTATGCTAAAAAAGTATGATCAGGTTTTGCTTCACTGATGCAGTTATTGTAGGCAAGATGCTACTTTTGTGATTGGAGCAAAAATCCTATACTCAAAACTGATGCTTCATTTTGTACCTGATCTCATTTGCTTCAATTTGATGTGTTATACAGCATATGAGTGATCTTTCTAAGTATTTTGTTGCTTAGTGCCTTCGTTTATACGGTGCAGTGGGTGGGCAGACGATTGGTATTTGGGAAGGGAATGGAAGTGGTGGAAAACGAAAGCAATGAGCGAAAAAAGAAGATACGGAAGTTCAAGGAGTCAGCATGGAAATGTGTATATTTTCTTTCAGCTGAGATCTTGGCACTTTCTGTGACCTACAACGAGCCGTGGTTCACAAAGACAAAGCACTTTTGGGAAGGACCCGGAAATCAGACCTGGCCCAAACAAAAGTATAAGTAAGGCTCCATCCTTTTCACCATTCTAGTTTTGATTGGAGGTAGTTATAGATTTGTATTACGCTCGACAGGTTGAAATTGAAAGGCCTTTATATGTACACTGGCGGCTTCTATGTTTACTCTATATTCGCTTTGATACTTTGGGAGATGCGACGCTCTGATTTTTGGGTTTCTATGGGTCACCATGTCGTATCCTCCACACTCATCATATTATCTTATATATTGAGGTATGTTTTTCTTAGAAGCTAAGCATGAGTAGTTATTGTAGATTCGCAATAGCATTTTTCGGATATTCTTTCTGCAGGTTTGGGCGAGTTGGTTCGATGGTTTTAGCTCTTCATGATGCCACCGATGTTTTCTTGGAAATAGGCAAGATGTCCAAATACAGTGGTGCAGAAGCACTAGCAAGCTGCTCGTTCGTTATGTTTGTCCTTCTCTGGATCATTCTTCGTCTCATTTACTATCCCTTCTGGATTCTGTGGAGCACAAGGTCACTCTCTCTAAATGATTGTGTTTTGCTTTTCTTCGTCTCGACAGTTCTGCATTTTGATGTTGTTGGTGATGATATCGTGGCAGTTATGAACTTATCGAGTACTTAGATAAGGAGACTCTAAGAGTGGAAGGGCCAATCTATTACTACGTCTTCAATACGCTTCTTTTCTACCTTCTCGTCCTTCATGTCTACTGGTGGGTTCTGATGTTTCGGATGCTGGTCGCCCAAATCAAAGCAGGCGGTGCAGTGAGCGATGATGTTCGATCTGGTAAACTTATCTTGACAACCACTTATCCCGTCCCAGTTTTCTGGTTTTGTCGATTTCTCAAATGATCACACAAGCACGGGGTGTCTTGTCTCGTTGTGCAGATTCGGAGGATGAAGATCCACACGAGGACTGAAGTCGAGAAAGTCAGAGACCGATATACAATGGAAGTAGGCACTCTCTTTTCAACTGCTTCTGCTATTGCTAGAAGCTGGCTTTTGTTCTTGTCCATTGATTCAAGAATCCAGTGGTATAAAATGAGCACTAGTTGAAAGAGGAAGCTGATATGATTCACTAGTTGTGAATTTTGGATTGTGTGTTTCTACATGTATAATACTACATGTATACAGTAAATTTAAATTTTCACCATTTTATACACTAAATTTGGTTAATTACAGGGAGTTTCAGTTTGTAAATGGAGGTAAAAACTCCCTCCTTTTTTGGGTCAAGTCAGTAAAACACATTATGTAGCAATGGAAACAGAAATCCCCTCCTTTTAATTTTATTAAATTAATTAATCTGACTTCAGTTAATCAGAAACTATAAATTTCAAATATATTTACATATAAAATGCATATTAGAAAAATGTTCCATTTTACAAAATTCAAAGTCGCTATCACACTCCATTAATACACATTCAAATTAATTACCTCAAAATAATCTGAATTGATTATAACCTTTCTCTAAACTCAAATCCATTTCGAAGAAGAAAAAAATGTGTGCATTCGCAAAATATATAAATTCCTCTTTTAAAAAAAGTCATTTGGAAAATAAATTGAAAATTGAGGGCAATGGTACTCCCTCCATTCCACCATAAGCGAGCCACTTCTTTTGGCATAAGATTTAAGAAATAATATTTAAAAAGTTAAAGTAGAGAAAATAAAGTATGAGAGAGAAAAGTAGAGGATGAGAAATAAAGTAAGAGAGATGATTTTTTTACTTAAGATGGAAATGACTCATTTATAGTGGAACATCCCAAAAAGGATTCTGACTTGCTTATGGTAGGACGAATGGAGTATAAAAGTTGGGATCTTCAAACGCAACGGTTGGCGCTATCCCATTCAACGCTTTTCTCTTTTCTTCCCCAGCTAAACAATTTCGAGCTTTGAAGCTTTAGTCTTCCGCAATTTTGAGCTTCCCACATTTCATCACCAGAGGTACATTTCCTTTTTAAGGTTAATTTCTTTGTAATTTGCCTCAAGAATCAATATTCATTTAAATCTGGTATTATTTTTACTATATTTATTTGACATATTTACAAACTTATTTCACTCAGAATTTAAATTTGAAATGAATATATCAAAATAAAATTCATATTCCACTAACGTTTTTCGCATACACCAGAATTATTAAAGTTTGTACTGCACAATAATAAGTACTCCAATTACCAGCCCTACATAGCATGATGTCTAGCGCAGCCACCAATTATCCTTATTTCCCGACGATCCAACGTGTGTGAAACCCGAAAGCACGATTTCCCGACGAGTGTCGTCATTTCCCGGTATATTGGTGAGGTAATTCCGGCATAGCGGACAGGTCCAACTCCCACATCCGATCCACCGGTCGAAGCAGGCCGCGTGGAACACATGGCTGCACCTCAGCCGTCGGATTTGGTCTCCGGCCTCAATCCCACACAGACACACCGCACATTCAGCGTCGCGATCGGGATCGGAGAAGCACACAGTATCCCTCACAGTGTGTGAGTCGATGAGGCGCAGCTGGTGCGGCTGGACAAGGACATCTTGAACCTCTTTCACGTGTGCGATTATGAAATCAAACCATTTCATAGTGATAGATATCATATTTAATAATTTCACAACTTCAATTCATAGTACTCTCCTTATATACTTACGGATAAGGCCAGCCACTCTATTTTACTATACATATTATGTTGACAACTTTGGGAAAGTTCATGCTTCAATCGCATATTTATTCAACAGTGATGTTCCACAATAATTATTAAATGTCTATACAATATTGATTAAATAGTTGCACGTGGAAACTTCTCATGTGAATTTTGAAGGAAAACATTTTTAGAAAACTTTGTGTCCGACACCACCAGGGACGGAACCAGAAAATTGAATAAGCCGGTGCTGAAATTATAAAAATAATATATTTATATATTTATTTTAATATGACATTTCAATATTCTTGCCTTTTTTATTTATTTTACAAATTTATAAAATGATAACAACTTAAATACATAATGATTTTTGAATACAAAATTTAACATATTTTTATATGAGATAATAGTCATTCAAATTGCAAAATTTAGTAAAATTTTAGTTAATCTTATAACATTTGAAATCATAATATTAAATCACAAACTTTTAAAAAAAATTCAATTATCACATCTGATTAATGTTGTTTTTTGGTGATATTTAAAACAATAGTGTTTTATTAAAATATAAAAAAAACTATATTTTAATAAAAAAATCATAATTTAATATATAATTTCAAATAAATTAATTAGAATTATACAAAATTTTTATTATTTAAATGCTACGTACTAGTACTGTTAAATAGACACATATAAATTGTGAATTTTGCAGATATGCAAAATAATATACTGTATAAAATATAAATTAAGTATTAAACTATAAATGCAAAAACATTAGAACACGTGTTATTCTATGCAAATTCGATTATATATTATGCAATGTATTCCCAAAGAGTCTGCAAATCTGATTATATTTATATAATGTATTCCCTGAAACATACAAATGTGTATACGTATTCCCAAATAACTTAAGCAAAAAAAAGTAATGTAAATCAAAAGTGGACCCCAACACAGCTGTAAATGACAAAATTCAATGCTCTTTAATCGGAAATAATTTCTAATTCTCCCTTTTCCCCCTTCCTCCATTCTTAGTAAAAAAACGTAGGACACTGGACACAGATTGGGGCGGCCATGGTGGGGGTACTGGCACCGGAACCGGCCAAGC
Organism: Salvia splendens; assembly: GCF_004379255.2. Lineage (NCBI taxonomy): Eukaryota > Viridiplantae > Streptophyta > Magnoliopsida > Lamiales > Lamiaceae > Salvia > Salvia splendens. The sequence goes on from NC_056046.1 coordinate 27,179,774, forward strand.
CCCCACTGGAGCGGCGGCTTGGACACCACCAAGGTGGTTTGTGTATACGATCAGCGATGGAGTTCTGATTCATAATTTGGAAGGCAGAGGAGGTGCAACAGACGTTTTTAATGCAACATTAGTTTGATATTATCCGCTTTAGGTCAAACCACACACGAATTTATTTTTGGGCCACTCTCAAAAAGTCTCAAACTAATTAGGGATTGATAGCACTTATATACTAATTCAATTCCCCTCACTCATCCGATGTGAGATGGATTTGTAGCCCAACAATTAGCAATGTATGGCGGACAAACAATAGGAGTGAACCTTATAACTTCGAATGGTTGGGGCCAATGACGGATCCGGAAATTCAAAAAGTCGATGCTGAGTTTTTTCAAAAAATAATAATATTAAAGCATATCTCATAATCTATTTTCTAAAAAATAGTTCTCACCTTGTACGTACTAAATTATTAATCGTCCATTTGTCACCCATTTTAAAATAGGGGATGATTTCTTGATCTCTTTTGTTATAAAAATATTGACTAGTTGAATGATTATTATTCGTCCATCTGTCACCCATTTTAAATTAGAGGATGATTTCTTGATCACTTTTGTTAAAAAAATATTCACTGGTGAATGTATAGGAAAAACTTATTTCCATATTTTAGTAATATATCCAAATTTACGAAATGAATTTAAGCTAATCTGTACTTATATCAAGCGTATTTTTTGCTATTACATAAGGCTCCCACATTGAATGCAGAAATTAAAATAACCTGTAAACTAAATTTTGGTTGCAATTACTAATTAATATCCTTGTCCCCTAATATGTGTTCTACTTTATTCGACACGAGTTTTAAAAAACTTATGTAAAGTGAGTTGAAGAAGTATGTGATTAAAATGAGTTAATGGAATATGAAGTTGATTATTAAAAGTAGTAGGTGGAGGGAGGGATAATTAGAATGTACTATAATATTGTATATTATAAATACATAAAGCAATGCAAGAAAGGAAAGAGTAACTTCAGATGTATTTTAAACGCTAACTAATAAACAAAGGCTACACTAAACACGGCAGACGGATTAACCTGTAATCTCCGGGTCAAGCACTGGCCAACTTCCCAATACAGAGACAGCTTGGCCTATGGTTGTTAAATCCAATGGTGGAACCTAGGCGTGCACAAACCGAACCGGCCCGGCGGTTAACCGCCGGTTCGGGCCTGCCGGTTCATGAACCGGGACCGGAACCGGCGGTTTGAACCGTCCGGCGGATTGCCGGTTCCAACGGGCCGGTTCAGGGTCGAAGGATGCGTGAACCGTGAACCGGCGGTTCAACGGTTAAAACCGCCGGTTCAGGGTTGAACCGCCGGTTCAACCGATTTTTTTTAAAAAAAATTATTTATAAAAATTGATTTTTATATTTAAAATCAATTTTTACAAACAAATGAATTCAAGAAATTCGTAATAGCCCATATATATTTGATGGGCTTGCGAATTTATGAAACCATTCTTGGTTGTTTCTCTTTTATAGGGACATCCTTGAATGTTTTATGTTCCACTTTCGATGTGGGACAAACTCATTCTTGGTTGTTTCTCTTTTATAGAGACATCCTTGAATGTTTTATGTTCCACTTTCGATGTGGGACAAAATCATTCTTGGTTGTTTCAGAGAAATCCTTGAATGTTTTATGTTTCACTTTCGATGTGGGACAAAATCATTCTTGGTTGTTTCTCTTTTATAGAGACATCCTAGAATGTTTTATGTTCCACTTTCGATGTGGGACAAAATCATTCTTGGTTGTTTCTCTTTTATAGAGACATCCTTGAATGTTTAATGTTCCACTTTCGATGTGGGACAAAATATGTTGAAGTACTTTCTTTTATAACTACATGTTTAGAGCATTCATTCATCTTTTTCCAATATGGGATACAAAACTTTCTTTTGTCTTCTACTTTTCATCATGTTTTGTATGATATATAAACAAAATTATTATTCAAATATATTCTTGATTGATAAAAATAAAGAATTATTGAGAAATATGATTTGTATATAGAAAATATTTATTTGTATAATAATTATTATTAGGTTTATACAATTTGTATAAGAATTATTCTTTCAATGTGTGTAATATTATTTATTAGTTAACATATACATAAATTTATAAACATAAGCAAATCATTAATGATAAATAAAATATTAAGTAGTGTTTATTAATTTTTGTAAATAAAATATATTCATTATAAGTTGAAATACACTCTCTATAATTCAATACACTCTCTATAATTCAAGTAGTGTTTTCCCTATAATTCAATACACTCTCTTCCAATTAAAATGATCAAGTCCAATATTAGGGCACCCGCAACGCTGTGCCGTTGCGGTTCCTATGCCGTTCCGGCGGAACGGTTCCGCGGCGGCACGCGTTGCAGCCTACGTTCCGTCGCCATTCCGTGCCGCCCCCATTCCTATGCCGTGCCGCGTTCCGTTCCGGAGGAACGCGGAACGAAACGTTCCGCCACGCGCCTAGGCGACGTGGCGGCCTCCCATTCGACGCGTGAAGCCCACTCGCTGCCCCGCGAGTGGGCTTCGTCCCGGTGACGCAATAATTCAATTTTTTTTAAAAAAATACGAATTTAATAAAATTTTTTTTTTGCAACGTTAATGTGACCGTTTTTTTATATCCGTTTTATATATATTTTTTATTTTTATTTATTTATTTACTCTATAAATACTCCTATTTCATACTCATTTCAATCACAAACACACATCTATTCATACTCATTTCAATCACAAACACATGTATACGTGCATAATCTTGCACAACATGATTGTCCAAGACGAAGGACCCGAGGCGGGAAATTGGTTCGACGACGAATCCCCCGGAAGCTCAACCGCAAGTAGTCCGCCTCGAAGTGGAGCGCATCCGTCTATACAAGAACGGTTATCTATTCGTGCAAGGACACGCGACTCTAGTGCCCACACCCAACTCCAACAGGATCTAATTGAGCACATTTGGGCAAATTTTGGCTGATGAAATTATTAAAATTGTGTACTTTTATTTTTTTAGGATTTTAATTGTGTGCTTTTTATTTTTTTAAGTTTAAGTTGTAATTTTTTTTAATGTTGTGTGTTTTTTAATGTTGTGTGTTTATTTAAATTGAATTGGGTTGGAAATAAAAAAAATGAAATTGAATGAATAGTAATTTAAGGAACGGTTAAGGAACGAAGGGTTGCAGGTTTCGTTCCTTAGTTAAGGAATGGAGTAAAAAAGTACAGTGGGGCCATCAAATAGTGGTTTAAGGAACGGTATAGGAACGGTATAGGAACAACGTTGTGGATGGCCTTAAGTATTGATATTTTAAAAATCAAAAGGTTTAACTTTAAGTATGTTTATTAATTTTTGTAAATAAAATATATTCATTATAAGTTGTAATTTTTAGTCTAATTCAAATTTATTATCAATAAAATTATAAATTTCACCTTATTGTTTGAAATTTATTTAAGCACATTTTATACATAATAAAGACTAAAAAGACAAAAAAAATTACTCCATACTTAAAGTTGGATTTGATTTTTAAAATGCCAATACTTGGATGAGTGTATATTGGATTTTATTTAATTTAGAAGATAGTATATTGAATTATTCTCTTTCTCTTTTTAAAAGAAAGTTTTGTATCCTACATTGGAAAAAGATGAATGAATGCTCTAAACATGTAGTTATAAAAGAAAATACTTCAACATATTTTGTCCCACGTTGAAAGTAAAACATAAAACATTCAAGGATGTCTCTATAAAAGAGAAACAACCAAGAATGATTTTGTCCCACATTGAAAGTGAAACATAAAACATTCAAGGATGTCTCTATAAAAGAGAAACAACCAAGAATGATTTTGTCCCACATCGAAAGTGAAACATAAAACATTCAAGGATGTCTCTATAAAAGAGAAACAATCAAAAATGGTTTCATAAATTCACAAGCCCATCAAATATCTATGGGCTATTATGAATTTCTTGTATACATTTATTTGTAAAAATTGTTTTTAAGTATAAAATAAATTTTTATAAATAAAAAGTTTTTTTTTTTAATTTTCGGTTGAACCGCCGGTTCAAACCGGCGAACCGCCGGTTCATGCCAAAAATCGGCGGTTTTGAACCGCCTCGTGAACCGGCGGTTTTTTGAACCGGAACCGCTGGGACCCTTGGCGGGCCGGTTCCTGTTCATGCATATGTTGAACCGTGAACCGCCGGTTCATGAACCGGAACCGGCGGTTCGGAACCGTTGTGCATGCATAGTGGAACCTCATGGAATTGATAAGGGGCTTACTCAATTAAAAAATATATTATTTTCATTGATATAATATCATTAAATTTTACTAGTATTTCCTGTTAATTATTATACAAGAGTTTCTATCAATCATGTTAAATATTAATATGTAATTACTACCCCCTCCATCCCATTTTAAGAGTCCTGATTTACCATTTTTAGGTGTCCCACTTTAGAAGTCTCGATTGAAATATTCCATAAATGGTATTAGGTCCCACATTCCACTAACCTTTTTCCACTCACATTTTAGGTCTCTGGTGGGGTGGTACATAAACAGGATTTTGGTTTTGGGATTGTTGGTTCCTTCCTGACCAACTGAACTGGTGGTCCGGGTTTGCTGGTCCACGGTTGGGGTTTTGGTTTTGGTGGGGGATATATTGGTTCTGACCTTGACCTTGGTTTTGATTTTGGTTCCCTTCTCCCCATCGAAAGTTTGGGTGATCCCTCCATGGTGCGTCCCGTTGTCTCCCCTGGATCCAATTCCCATTTGAGTTAAAATACCCGGCAGCATTAGCCTGTTCCATACTGACCAAGCTGTTTGGCTGATCATAGCTCGGTCCTTGGTTTCTCTGTTCTGCACCCTTGCAGTTCCCAACTGGGGAAACCGGCGGTGTATTCTTCTCGATTGCGCTCAGGAGTGACTTCTTCAGCTCATCCATCTTCAAATCCATCTTCTGTTCAAGCTTCTGCTCCTGGTAAGTAGACGAGGCACTTGCAACCCTTTCTCGGTTGTATCCATCCCTTGAATGGTCATACTCCTTCTTCGCACTCAGTAGCTTCCTTAGGACCCTCTTTGCTTCGCTGACCCGTAGCTGTGTGAAGCTTCCTCCCGACGACGAATTGGCCAGGTCCTTGGTTGTTATGTTCATCCCCTCATAGAAAGTATGATGTATCTTAATGTCCGCCATGCGATGATTGGGACATGCATCTAAAAGGCTCATATACCTCGCCCAATAATCGCTCAAGGGTTCATCGTACCCTTGCTTCACACTAGTTATTTCCCTCTTCAACGCGCTCGTCTTGGATGACGGGAAAACTCGCCTAGGAATACTGACTTGAAATCGGCCCAACTCTCAATGGAGTCGGGGGGCAGGCGCATGAACCAGGTGTTTGCCTCCCCTTTCAAAATGAACAGCAAAGCCTTCAATCTGTAATCATCCTCGGTCGCCCCTGCTGGCCTCCTCTGCGCCCTACAAATCTTACAAAACTCATGAAGGAACTCGTAAGGCCCTTCGTAACTCTTCCCGCAGTATGTAGGTAGAATTGCGATCACATGAGGCTTCACATCACAGGCAGTTTGCTCTGGGGTCACAACTATGGCTTGAGGTGGTTATCCCTCGGTATGTGCGTTCAGCGTCCCGATCTCAGGATCTTCTTCTCCTTGAGCGGCTATCCTTCTCGGGTTTCCCTCTATCCTTGGTATCTCTCCCGGTATTGGTCCTTCTATGGTGTATTGCTCCTCGTCACTACTCGAACCTAAGTCAGACAAAGCCGTCGACAAGCCGGATCGAGTGCTTATGAGTATAGATCCTCGCTGAAGTATCTTCGGCCTACACTGGTCAGGAGCCAAGCTGCTGCTCATAAACTGAAACGAAAAGAAAAGAGAAAAATTATGAACAATATATACGCCAAAATATCACTCTCAATAACAGCTAATAACGCCATTCATCCCCGGCAACGGCGCCATTTGAAAGCGCAGGTTTGCGTAGGTGTCTTTCAAGCAAGGACGTATCCTACTGATCAGGATGACAATTCCCTGCTAAGCCTAAAACCTGGTATCAATAATTCCTCAACCCTCTTCTACTGGGTAGTATAGTGAAGGTAGGGGTCGAATCCCACAGAGATGGTGACGGTTGGAGTGATTGTGGTGATATTCTGGAGAGTTTTGGTTAGCTACCACGCTTGGGTTGAGTCTCTACCAAGGCAAGAAATTTAAGGTGGTATCCTACTGGCTAGGAAGTGTGAGAGGATTCTGATATGCAGCTATGTACGTGGACATGGTGAAACAGAAAATATTCGAAAAGTACTGGGTTTCTATTTTGGGCTAAACAAAATATTAGAAGGTAGTGGTAGTTGTGGTGACTAGGCTGACAGGTCTGCAGGGTACCAGCTGAAAAGGTAGAAAAAGTAAAGGACAAAAGCAAAAGTAACTAAAAAGTAAAAGTGGTCCCAAACTTGGATGTGGATGTTTTCTTCTTCAACAAACACAAACTAAAGTCAGAAAACAAACCAGATTCAGCACCATTAAAACACAGATTAATAACTCATGAACTCAGATCTACAATTAAAACTTCGAATCAAAAGATCGAATACTGAAACTGCAATTATGCTTACGGGTCAACATGCAGGGTGGCAGAAATCACGTAAACTGGGTTTTCACACTTAACTAGTTCAGATCTAAAATCTAACAGCTATCTAGACTTGCAAACTCAGAGAGATCAACTACAGAAGTTAAAACATGCGATTCCACACTGGAAATTACCGTAACAGCTAGATCTAAGCTATCTAGGCAGAAAGAAGTGAAAACAAACATGAACCGATGCTGGAAAACAACTTCATAGCATTTAGAAAACGTTTGGATCACAACCAAGGCTTCAAAATAAGCAAAATACTGGAAATGCGAAAGATCCAACGTAGAGAAAAACAAACAAGATTAACTAGAAAGCAAATAAAGATTGTTTTTGCCACTCCGGGCGATGGAACTGCTAACTACGATCGTGCTGACTGAAACGAGAGAATGGAACTCCGGCGAACTGATGATCTTCAAGTGACTATGGCTGTGGCGAGGAACGAGGTTCTGGACTGGGCTGAAGGACTGAACTACCGAGAGAATTCTACCTAAGAGTGATGATGATGAATTCCTTTCTTCTCTAAGTGGCTTCCTTTTATAGGGAGGCTTACCCTTGATTTTAGGGTAAAACCTTGTGGCGAGATGACTTCTTTGCCCTTAATTGTGGTTGATTAGTCCCAACTATCCTTCTTCTCCATCTCGAGCCATTTTTGCATGTATACTGGTCAGTACGTAATCGTTCTGACGCCCTTTTCACCTGAAGTATTTGGAGCTTTGCCTACTGGCTAGAACACTCAACCTGCACACTTTGAGCAACTGTTTTGCAGATATAATCAATTATGCACATCATACTGACCAGTAACCAAGGCCTAGAATACGACTTATCAGGTTCCCTGCATTTGGTGCGTTCTCCATGATCTAAATCTGAAAATTACACAAAATTCTTGGGAGAAAAAATCCGATTAGAGTTAGAGAAAGGTGGGTAATGCGAGAGAGAATTTGGGGATTTTTTTAGAGTGAGAGAGAGTTTAGTTTGGGAAATAAAGAATAAAGAAGGAAAAGAAGTAATTTAGGTATGGATGGGAACGGTTTGCAGGCGGTTGCAGGCATGATGTAAGCAACCGTACGCCTTCCCGTAAAGTGAAAATTTGAATTTCAAAACTTTACCACTTCCCTCCCAAACTAAAATCTCTCTGCCCCATGTAAACGCTACCTTCCGCAATACCACACTTAGGAAAAAACAACAAAAATGAAACGTCAGACTCCTAGGTCAAGGATTCAAAGGTGACAAAACAATTTCCCTAAAGAAATCTGGCATTCGGAAAGTATTTTTGGAAGATTAAAATTTTTTATTTGTTTCGGTTTTTCTTTACTTTTATAAAACAACTAAATATTTACCCTTTCAATTTAGTACTCTCGAGATCCCCTGGTTCAGTATATAGAATAAAAATGCATTCCTATTTACCTGACCCAGGAATTCATCGAGAGCACTCCTCACTAGACCAATCAGGTGATAATAGAGGGTGCGCGTAGTGGCACTTCCTCCACCACACACGACTTAGAATTATCCCTAAAAACCTTCACCCGATGACCATTAACAAGGAAAGGAGTAGAGTTCAAGGCACTTCCCTGGATTTCTACAGCTCCGTTTGCTCGAAGACCGACAACAGTGTACGGCCCTATCCACTTGGACTTCAGCTTCCCAGGCATCAGCTTGAGCCGGGATTGGAAAATGAAGACCTTCTGACCCACTTGTAGTTCCTTGACCCGGAGGTTCTTGTCATGCCAGAGTCTTGTCTTCTCCTTGTACCACATTGCAGACTCATATGACTCCAGTCTTAGCTCCTCCAACTCTTGAAGTTTCAATTTCGCTCTTCCTCGTAGGATTGAGGTCTCATGTTGATCTCCTTGACCGCCCAATATGCTCGATGTTCTATTCCACGGGCAAGTGGCACATCTTGCCAAACACTAACCTGTAAGGCGACATCCAATAGGTTTTATACGCTGTCCTTCCTTGACGGATTCACCGTCTTCTCCAGTATCGCCTTTATCTCCCTGTTGGAGATCTTTGTCTGCCCATTAGACTGAGGATGGTACGGGGTGGAAAGTCTGAGTGTTCGGTTACGGAAATGCGTCCCTTGGTCAGATATAATTGCTCAGGGCACGCCGTATCTGTTTAAAATGTTAGCCCTAAGAAACTTAGCCACCTCCTTGGCTTCACAAGACGTGGTAGCATTGCTTTCTATCCATTTTGAAACATAATCTACAGCCACAAGTATGTATGTATTCCTGTATGAAGATGGAAATGGACCCATGAAATCCATCCCCTAGACATCGAAGATCTCACAGACAATCACTAGGACTTGCGACATTTCATCTCTTTTAGAAATTCCCCCTATTTGCTGGCATCTCTCACATTTCTAACAGAATTCAAAAGCGCCCTTGTGTAACGTAGGCAAATAAAATCCACTGTCTAGGACTTTTCTCGTTGTCTTCCTCGGTCCAAAATGACCTCCACACGCCAATTCATGGCAATGATTAAGCACGTCCCTCTGTTCCTATTCGGGGATACATCTCCTGATCACCTGATCAGCTCCCATTCTCCACAAGTAAGGATCGTCCCAGAAGTAATACTTGGCCTCGCTCTTGAGTTTCATCTTCTGGTCTCGGGAAATTTCTTGTGAACTAGGAACCTCTCTTGTGACCAAATAATTTGCCAGGTCTGCGAACCATGGCTCAGTGTTCAGATGACATTTCTCTTTCTCAGAATCTCCTGGACTTGTTACCGCCATTATCATATCCCAACTGATAGGTCTAGGAAATTTTCCTAAATGGTACAGATGCTCCTCCGGGAATGCATCAGGTATAGCTTCGTCCGTTTCCCCCTGAAAAATCTGACTCAGATGGTCAGCCACTTTATTCTCTGTCCCTTTTTTGTCTCTGACTTCCCAATCGAATTCCTGCAAAAGCAACACCCAACGCATTAACCTTGGCTTGGATTCTTTCTTCGCCAGCAAGTACTTGATAGCTGTGTGGTCGGTGAAAACTATCACTCTCGACCCTAGTAAGTATGGGCGAAATTTCTCAAATGAATACACGACTGCCAGCATTTCCTTTTCCGTGGTGTCATAGTTTCTCTGGGCCTGGTTGAGTGTCTTCGATGCATAGAAGATCACGTAATTTTTTCCATCAATCCTTTGACCTAGCACCGCCCCTACTGCGAAGTCGCTCGCATCATACATTATCTCAAACGGCTGACTCCAGTCGGGTGCCCTAATGATAGGGGCAGATACTAGCTTATCCTTCAATAGCTGAAAAGTTTTCTTACACTCTTCATCGAAGATGAAATCAACATCATGATGCAAAAGATGGGTAAGTGGCTGAGCAATCTTTGCGAAGTCGTTAATGAATCTCCTATAAAACCCTGCATGCCCTAGGAATCCCCTGACTTCTTTCTGATTCGTAGGGTAAGGTAATTTTGAAATCACATCGATCTTTGCTTGGTCCACCTGTATGCCCTTCTCTGAGACTACATGCCCCAGGACAATTCCCTCGGGTACCATGAAGTGACATTTTTCGAAGTTAAGGACCAAATTCTTCTCCTAGCACCTCCTCAATACTACGTCTAGGCAAGCTAAACAGGAATGGAACGAGTCCCCATATACGATGAAATCATCCATGAAAATCTCGATACAATCCTCTAGTAGATCTAGAAGATACTTATCATGCAACGTTGAAAAGTGCCTGGCGCATTGGACAGTCCAAACGGCATTCTTCTGTAAGCATACGTGCCAAAAGGGCAAGTAAACGTAGTCTTCTCTTGATCCTCAGGGTCTACATAGATCTGGAAGTATCCACTATACCCATCAAGGAAACAAAAATATTGCTTCCCAGCCAACCTCTCTAGCATTTGATCAATGAAGGGTAAACGAAAATGATCTTTCTTGCTTGCTTCATTCAGTTTCCTGTAATCGATGCACATTCTCCATCCAGTGACAAGTCGGGTAGGCACCAATTCATTCTTATCATTCTTAACTACCTAAATTCCTGACTTTTTAGGTACCATGTGAACGGGGCTGACCCAATCACTATCTGGAATAGAGTAGATGATTCCCGGCGAAAGCAACTTCAAAACTTCCTTCAAAACTTCATCTCTCATATTTGGATTCAGCTTGCATTGCGGGTCTCTACAGGACTTCGCACCTTCCTCCAGCCTGATGTGGTGCATGCAAAGATCAGGACTGATCCCGACTAGGTCTGAGAGAGTCCATCCTATTGCCTTCTTGTTCTTTCTGATTATCTCCAGTAGCCCCCTTTCCTGTTCCTCAGTAAAATCGCTGTTGATGATTACTGGGAAGGTCTCGTTCTCTTCTAGGTAGGCATACTTGAGTCCTGGCGGAAGCATTTTCAACTCCTTCTTGGGGGTACTTGTTTCCTGTGGCAAGTGATCTTTTTCCTTCACATCAGCTATCATTCCCTTTCCAGACCTGGAAGAATTTTCCATACTAGCTACATGAGCTAATCCCCTTGACCTGACTGACTCTGGATTCGTACAAAATTCCAAAATAGTTTCGCCTAGCTCTTCATCTGATAATTCCCTTGTATTCATTGCCTCGCACCATCCAGCTACTTCTCTGTCAATAGAGTGACTTAATTCTAAATTATCAATCTGCTCCTGCAACAACTCAGTCTCAAGATGTTCCTGGACCAGGAGGTTAATAACATCGATAGTATGCATATTCTCAAATCTAATGGTTTCTTCATTGCTTCATATATGCTAAATGTATATTTTTCCCCATTATAATCCAGGCATATGGTTCCATCAAAAACATCAATTACGGTCTTGGCAGTACGGAGAAAAGGTCTCCCTAAAAGTACGCCGCTAGACTCAGCAGACTCATTGTCACTCATTTTGATAACATGGAAATCGACAGGATACAGAAAATAATGCACTTTGACGATAACATTTTCAAAGACTCCCTCTGGACAAATGCATGACCTATCCGCCAATTGGATTACCACCTTTGTATCTACCATCCCTACTCCTACCAGCTTCTTGTAAATGGAAAGCGGTAAAACATTTATCGATGCTCCTAAATCACACATGGCATGCTCAATTTTGACATCACCGATTGAAATGGGTAAGGTGAACATACTTGGGTCAGTGCATTTCGAGGGCATCATCACTTCTGAATCACCGCGGAAACATTTTCTTCAATCAGAATCTTCTCACTGGGCCTTGTCTTCCCAGCTATAAACTCCTTGATGAATTTGCTGAAGACCGGTAATTTCAAAGCTTGTAAGAATGGTAAGTTGATCTCCAACCTTCCAAAGATATCCATAAAATCCACCGGTTCATCATTCTTCCTCTTTGCCTCTCCTCGGTGCGGGAACGGTTTCAATTGTTTCTCCGCACTTGTAGATCCTTCAGCTGAAAACTCACCGGTTTCTTTCCTCACTACCTCATTTTCCACTTCTGGCTCTAGGTCTAGGAAAAATGGTTCAGCCATACTCGGTAATGGTTTCCTCAAATCACCTTCCCGAAGGTCATCTCTTCTCTCGGAACTTCCTGCTCCAAAATTTTCAGACTCAGGAACTAGATCCTTTCCTTCCTTGCCCTTTACTGGAGTTGTTTCTTCATCCTTCCTCATCGTTGGACCTCCATATCCTCGCCCAGATCTCAAAGTGATTTGACTGATATTTTCCCTATCCGGCGGCCATACTGAGGCAGGAATCTTTCCTTCGTTTCCTCGTATCTCGCTCAAGGAAGTTGTGATCTGAGACAATTGCTTTGCCAGCATATCCATTGCTGTCTTCTGCTCCAGCTGAGCGTCTTGAAGCTTATGCACCACGTCATTGTTGGACTGCAAGTTGTTCTGCATATGCTGTTGAGAACTAACTAGATCATGCACCATGTCATCTAGATTCCTTGGTATCTTAGAACTAGACTGTCCTGAACTTGGTCCTGGACCCAGATGTGGTCCACTTCCTTGATTCTGGCCAAAGTTCCCCTGACCTCCTGAACTGTTGGTGTACTGATTTCCTGGCCCTTGGTTTCCCTGGTAAATGGGTTGGGTATTCTGATAATTTCCGGGGTAGTTCCTTTGGTGTGGCGGTACATAAGAGTTCTCCTGGTGGTTTTGATTCATGTTCCCCCAATTAGAGTGATCTCCCTGGTTCCGGTTGTTCCAATTGTACTGCCCCTCCTGACTTCTCCCAGACTAGTTAGTCTGTCTTTCTGGTTGATGCGTCAACTGGGCGTTCTGTTGTGGAGGTGGCTGGTTCGGATCGTTGTCAGACCATCTGAAATTGGGATGGTTTCTCCATGGTGCATCTCTCTGTCTCCCTGGATTCCAACTTCCATCTAGGTTCCAACTCCCCATCGCATTAACTTGGGTCTGGTAATCTTCTTCTTGAGGACCATAATAATGCTGGGGTGAAATTTGTCTTGGCCCTGGAGGCTTTTCTTTTTCTTGTGAGACTGGTGGATTAGTCTTCTCGATTGCATTCAAGAGTGCTTTCTCAAGCCTATCTATTCTCGCCTCGACCCTCTCGTCATCCTGCTCTCTCAGCGCATTTGCTGACCCCCTCCTCATAACATTCCTCGGGCTGTCATACGCCTTATTGGCCTCTATCAACTTTCCCAAGATCTCTCTCGCTTCACTTTCCTTTTTCTTCGTGAAATTTCCCCCGCTCAAGGAGTTCATCAAATCCTTTGACTCAGGGTTTGCTCCTTCATAGAACAGATAGTAAATCTCTGCCTCGATCATTCTATGATTTTGGTCGAGCTCTCAGGTCTAGAGAATCCCCTAGATCACAAGGTCTAGGAACTCAGAGGATCTTGGAAGTCTCGGTCGTCGGACACACAAACCCCCCGCGCTTTCAAAAACCCTCAACCAGCTATACTATGGATTAGTATAGGGAAGCAGTGGTCGATTCCACGAAGATGGATGCGTAAGAAAGCATTTAGGAGACTCTGGGCAAGTTGTTGGCTACTACCACGCAATTTTGGGTTGAGGTTTAACTACTACTAGACCTAAGAACGAAAATCAGACACTGGACCTAGGAAACTGAAAGCATCATGCTGACGCCGAACATCCTTATAACCACGAGATCTCAAACTAATTTCCTAGACCAAGTAAAGAACTTCCTAATATAGCTAGACAGAAAGCGAGTAAACAGTGGGGACCATTTTCCAGAAACAGAAAGTACGGAGGAAAAGCTGCAACTAACAAACTAAGAATTTAACTAACAATGACGTGCATATCATTACCTTAATCAAATGAGAACATGAAGAAAACAGAGCACAAATCCAAATTCAAACAAAATGTAAAAGTTCGGACGTCGGAAACTTGCAATTAGCTGGAAATATAACAGATCTACATATATTAGACGGAATGAAACGAAAAAACGAAAACCAGGCATCGACCACGACCAACTCTGTTTCCGATCCAGACGTCGGATGCTTAATCCACTTCGAATCCAAGCATTCCAAACCAAACAACCAACAAAATCAACTCCATAACTTCCGATTCAACATATCTGCCCGATCTACACAAGCTTCCAACAATTCTACTCAAACTCAATAAACCAACGCGAGAAACAAACATCCAGTTCAGCAACTACGTCAAACTCAAAACAATTTGCATCCATAATCGAAATCAACAGCAGTAAAGTAAATACGGAAACAAAAAATGCATAGATAACGAGAATTCAACAGAAAACAGGGCCGAGCTTTGAACAGCGAAGCTCGGTGAAATTCAAGATGACAAATAAAACGAAAGCAAATAATTGTATCTTCTCCCTACACAAGGACGGTGTTACCCAACATCAAAAAGCAAATGAAATGACCCAAACCCCTACAAATTCCCGAACAGTCCCCCCAAGTGTGTGGAAGTGAGTGAGCTAAGAGAGCCAAGAGCAAAGTGCCCAAATAAAAGTCCCCCCTAGATTGTATGCTCTCTTCCTTATATAGGTGCGGGTTTGATCTTCTAGAAGCTTTCGCAGAAATCTCCATTCTGCCCTTCAGCTTCGTGATCTTCTCCGTCTAGTCATTTTTCTCCACAATGCTCACTTATTCGCCAGATTCCTTGGGTCATGCAATTGTCCTCTCTTCTTCCTGGACCTGGCGAACTTTCTACACACCTAGCTTAAAAAGATGTGTTAGACCCCGTAAATGCACGAATTCAACCCTTTAATCAATGTATGAAATTAGCCTTATCAAAAACGCTCTCGAGTCCTTCCATTCACCTCACCTAATTCGGATCTAAGTCAAGTTAACCAGCCTGAGTCCCCACTGGAACCACTCACTGGCATTTTCCAGGTAGAAGACACACATACGTCAGCTGGATCAGTTTGACGATTCAACTTGAGCAGTTCACAATGATACAAGGAGGAGAAAGAAGACGAAAGACAAGAGAAGTCGACACTTTTCAAGTATAAATACCCCCTTTTCCAAAAACAAGTACACGTATATTCTGCCATTCCACTTTTACAATTAACAAACCAACCCCAAATTATATACATATTCTAAAATAAAGAGTAAAAAGTGTGATTTTATGTGATTTCCTATTGATCTAGATTAAATTGCATGAAATTGGAATCGAATACATAATCATCTAAATAGGCAAGGATATGTTTGTTTTCTGTGTCTTTCGTTGTGGTAACCCCAA
The DNA here is from genome assembly GCF_004379255.2 of Salvia splendens. Lineage (NCBI taxonomy): Eukaryota > Viridiplantae > Streptophyta > Magnoliopsida > Lamiales > Lamiaceae > Salvia > Salvia splendens. Next base: position 27,195,041 of record NC_056046.1, read on the forward strand.
CATAAACTAGACGGGAACTGAACTGAGACTATACATATAATGACCAGTACGTAACTGAATGCTTCCTATTTTGGAATGTATACGTGAATGGATGAACTGGACTGCTAGTGTTCACGTGAAAAGCGAAAATTTACTATAAATGGATAGACAAAAGCAAAAGAGAATAACAGACTGCGCTGACCAAATAACTACCCAGATATGCAGAAAAAGATGAAAAAGAAAAAGGAAAAAGGTAAAAGATGGCCAAAAGTGTAAAGATGTTCCCATACTCGATTGTGACATTGTCTTCTTCATCAAGAAACAATTACCAGGTAAATAAAAAACTCCATGGGCTAAAGCTTGAAATTGTAATCATAAATCCAGATCTAGACTCGACAATAGATTACGAACACCAAATCATGTAGAAATCCATGATTTCGAAACTGACCAACATACAAGGTGGCAAAAATGAAATAAACACAGATCTCATGCATTTTCGAAAATACACCGATCAAAACTGGTAATCACTTGAGAAATTACTAGATCTAGTTAGGCATATTCGAACATGCAAACAAATGAAATCAACGTAACAACTCTAGATTTATCTAACTAGGCAGAAGGAAATCAAGCGAAAACTGGAACATGAAATAAAACCAAAATAAACTTCATTTCGTTAACTAAGATCAACTACGAATGCAAGCGGTAATCAAAGTACTTAAAATAAGAATTCATAAGAGAAGCAGATAAAGATTGTTTTTTGCTCCGAAGAGCGATGGAACTGAAGAACTTCTAACTACAGGGGCAACAGGTTGGAATGGAACGGTGAACTCCCCCTTCGGCAGGTGGCCGAAGGCTTCAAGCGAAATCTGGACTAGAGAGTGAGCTATGAGAGTGGAATAGAACTAGTCTCTAAGTGTGTCTCCATCTTCTTTATTTTGATCTTCTATTTATAGGGCGGCATTCCCCAAGCCCTAGGGCTTCCTTTCTTCTGAAATGACAATGCTTCCCTTCCCAATAGTTGATCGTTTCCTAGCAATTCCCTTCCTTCTCATGCTCAAGCTCTGTGGCATGCATCCTGGTCAATATTTCACCATTTCTGGCATCCTCCTCACTCGACTCATATTCGACCCCTTTCTTCCTAACTTGTTCCCTAACATGCACACTTTAGTAACTTTCTTGCACATAGTATCCGATTAAGCACATCATCCTGACCAGTAATCAAGGCCTAGAACACGACTTATCAAATACCTCTCAAATTTTTTCCTTATTTGCAGACATGATTTTGCTACCTTGATAAGATTCATCGTACTAAAAATATCTTGATCTTTCTTTTGTAGCACTTGAGAGAGTTCATGTGTGATTCCCAAGATTTGCTAACAAAAAGACAAACTGAAAACGATTTATAATTTCTAACACATCATCAGCCTTTTGTGAATTCTCATGACCATTCTCCCCAACATACTCAAGAACATCAACAATAGACGAAAATAAATGTATCAAGTTGACAAGAGTACCATAATGCGAACTCCAACGAGTATCTCCAGGTCACTTCAATGACATTTCTAGAGTTAGTCCTCTCCTCGTGTTTATTTCATCACTTGCAATCTCTTTAATGATATTCTCTCTTTGTTCCTCTCTGATACGCTCGGATTTTGCACTGTTTGAAGGCCTTTATTTGGTTCGTTTTGAGTGCCAAAGTTAAATGACATGTCCATTATTTACATATTTTATCTATTTTGGTATTTTGAGGTGTTTTGTGAGAAATGTGCAAAATAGAGCCTAAAAAGATAGTAAAAAGTCGAAGATGAAAATCTGGAGTATTCGAGCCAGCTAGCGACTGCTGGCCACCATCGACCGCTGCCCCTGTAGTGGTCCACTTCTGAAAGTAGAGTTGAAAAGAAGAACACGCCCAACGACCGCTGGGAAGTGCACTGTGACCGATGATTTAGATCCAGTAGCTAGGAGTGATTGCCAGCGACCACTGAAACAAGTGCAGCGACCGGTGATCGAGAGCCAGAAGCTACGAGATGATTTGCAGCGACTGCTGAACAAAGTGCAGCGGCCCCTAGAAAAAACGCGGCGCGCAGGATTTGCCCTATTTTCTATCCAAGACTTACCATACTATGCTGAAGATTTACCATATCAAGGCACACAACTTGGTGGCTATAAATACCCCCTCAAGCTTCATCAAAGGAACCTTTTTTGCTGCATAATTTTCAGAGCATAATACTTGAGAGTTCCTTCCACTGTTCATCAAAATCCAGGGTGTTTGAAGTTTGGATTCAAGAGAAGATCTAGACTCTAAGATTCAACCTTTGGGTTTTATTGCTTTAGTTTTTATGTTTTCTTTGTTTTCCCTACAAACTATGTGTTTAGATTATTTCATCATATGTAAATGAACTTATAAAATTCTAGGGATGTGTTAGTAACGACTTTGGTTTATATAATTCCTATTTATTTAATACAACCTCTGTCCCATAAAAATATGTGCACTTTCCATTTTCGTCCGTCCCATAAAAATATGTGCATTCCATTTTTGGAAAGTTATATTAATTTAATAATGTAGGTCACACTATTCACTAACACTACTTTAACTACCATTCTCATCCTCTTTCTTACTTTACCATACCATTCTGCTCATCTCTCTTACTTTACCAATTTTGTCTTAATTCCTGTACCGTACTCATTGCCCATATTTTTATGGGACAGAGGGAGTATCCGTTTTGTTTGTTACTTTACTTCTATTCAAAGTGTGGGATATTGCCTCATGTTTGAGTGACACATTCTGTGATGATCTATTGACGTGCAACATAATCGTGAGATGAGGTTTGCATGTTAGAAGAGCTTAGTTGACATTACAATCAATTAATTCCCCTTAAAACGACTGTTAATTGAGAGCGAGAACATTAAGAGTTACAAATCTAGGATTGACACCCCTAGTGTCTGTAATTTACTTTGTGTCGTATGGACAATATTTATGTGATTTGTTCTGGTAAAGTATGAACTGTGCTAGGGTGTTGTAGTTGGAACTTGTATAAACCATAACTGTGAAAGCACATCCATGGAATTCCCGTATCTCATCGGTTATATCTCTGTGATTTTTCTGTAATTGTTTACTTGCTTTCGTTATTTTACTTTTCAAAAATCAAAAATCTTTATTTTAGTAGAAGAAAACCAATCTGTGATAGTTTTCCACGTGATCGATATCCGGTACTGACCTTTAGCTATACTATATATATTCTGTATACTAGCAGGTTTATTTAGTGTTGATAAAAAGTGCATCACTCTCGATGTATATCTCTGCCACTGGCGGATGTGGGATCCAATATATTGGTAACAATTTCAGGGTATTTTTTATGTCAGCGTATTGCTACAAAGATGCGCACTAGATGATTAAAGATATAGATAATTAAATATTATGAAAACTCGAGATATGTAATGAAGTACTCCCTCTGTCCCAAAGAAGATGACCCCTTCTTTCGGCGGCACAAGATTTTATGCGGCTTTATTTTGTGTGTTAAGTGGAAAGAGTAAAGTAAGAAAGAGAGAAAAAAGTTGAGATAAAGGTGTTTCCAAGTTTAGTAATGGGTCATCCTAAATTGGAAACCAAAAAGAAAAATGGATCATCTTCTGTGGAACGAAGGGAGTACATAACATGAATTTTTTTTGTGTATAATAGTTGTAGAAAAAAATTATCAATTATGAATAAATTTTGAAATAAGTTAATTAATGAATTACTATAAAATATAAAATATTTTTATGAATAATAGCTGTAAGAAAAATAAAAGACATCACAAAAAATTATAAAATGAAAATTTAAATAATTACAAAACCAACTAAGCTTGATGGGAATCAAACTCTCACACTCAGGGGCGGACGCAAAAAATTGTCATTGTAGGGGCTATATATTCAAATTTTGGATGGGACGATAATTTTCTTTTACTTATCATTTTGGTACGGGCTTTTGCACATTAATTCACACAAAATAATAACAAAATTTTAAAATTATTCAACTAAAAAATATAATAATAATAATAATAATAATAATAATAATTTGGGAAGGGCTTAAGCCCTCCCTCATGCTTATGTGTGTCCGCCAGTGCTCGAGCTGTGAGGTTGCTAGTCCTAGCGGGTGACCACTTACACAACTAAGTGGATACATTATTAAAACAAATATATAAAATATTTAGAAATTGTATGGGTCTGTCACTGTTCTCTGCGCTTATAAGAACCTCCAACAATATTACACAGACGAGAGATAGTATTATTAAAAGACCCGCTAATTTTATGTTTTTTTAGCAACAACTACAATTGTGAGTTTAAGCTGATGAGCAAAGTGAAGGGGTTGGCAGCGGAAGTGTGCATCAGATTGATCACATAATATCTTGATCTATTTAGCAGATTATTTAGACAAATTCTATTCGCGTAGTTCTCACATGTATCATGTTCAAAACTTGAATTTAATCATGTTCTAGTGTAATTAAAACCTAAAACATGCTTACTACGGAGTTAGCCAATTTACCTAGTTGATTCTCCAAAGAATCGAAGATAGCTAGCGCCTTCTCCACGTGAAGATCTTGAGTACAAACCACAGATCTTCTGACTAGTTCCTGGACTGTACGCTGATATCAGTGTGGGCTGATCTCACCAGAGTACTAGGACTTAAATAAAGAAGACGGAAACTGCCCACGGAGGGAGTTGAAAATTGTCCCTCTTGAAGAAAGAGAGGGGGACGAAAATTATGATGATTATTAATCTCTCTTTCTTTCTCCCTTATTCTCCTATTTATATTAAGTCACATATTGGGTCCGGTCAGGGTTCTATGGAAGAATTTGGATATGGCCTCCCCCAATTAGCTTTACTAATATAAGCTTATATTGGAATATTACGAGTATCCACTACAAAAGTAAAATTGCACTGTCCATCCAAATCCGAAATTACAAGTATTCCAGATTTCCATTTGTTTGTCGTTCATTTCCCGTGCTTAAGATAGAAACGTCCATTAATTAATTAATGTCTGCTATGAACTTAATTAATTAACATATTATTAACTCCAACAGTGGACTTAGCAAGAAACGCTTATTTATTATTCATAGAGTAATCAAACTCCAACTAGCTAGGTTCCGAATAATAAAACCTTGTTTCGAGCTCCTCTTGTGGACGTTATCAAACGAGACTCACCTCGCGCACGATTCAATATAATAGCAATCCTAGCACCGCTAGATATTAATCACCACTACCCAATATACCAGGATTCTTGGGTTGCGAAAAACCCTCACCTTTTGGTAAGTCAAAGCAGTGCATAATCAATACCGTATGCTCAATGCTAACATACATTGATTAAAAAATTAATTATCAAGACCTCGTCTTTCAGTAGATAGCATAAAGACTCGTCTTGCTGTTAGATCCAATTTTGTGCTATATCATACCAATGTCATCTTATTTCAGTAAGGCTTAGAAATATGCGGACTGACATTGCAACCTTTCACGATAGGTAGTCTAGGCCTATCTAGGTTGTGAAATTCTTATTTTTCTTTATTCAGAACTGACCGTGTTACCTTAAAGTGGATGACGCCCACAACCGGTCTACTAAAACAAAGACTTAGACTTTGTTACATTACTTATACATTTAAATATGCAATAAACATTCATTAAATGTAAAACATAACAACATTATGACAAAAATAATCTGTTGCATCCTTTGGAAAATAAAATATAGAGTTTTACAGTATTCAATCACTCGAAAGGTGATTTCTAGTATACAAACTCTAACACAAAGCAATATACATAATAAGCACTGGAATTTCTTGAGTATCAAACTTTTCAACCCATTGAAATCTCCTCTCATGTTGCTTGTGTCATCATATCCTTGATCTCAAACTAGATATATTTAAATCATAGGTGGATAACAAAGAATCAAATTCCTTCTCAAGTGAGGTTGAAGTTGTGTCACTAACATGTACAAGACCAAGAAAACGTTCTATAACACATCCATTCTTGTCCACTGATCGTACCACAATACTCATTTCTCTTTGATAGATACATCCCGACACTCATCAACTAGTATGGAGAAAAATTCATTTCACCTATCATGTACAATGCTTTTGTTGTCTCAACAACAGTTGCATTTATAGTATCTTTCTGAATATTTGGTGATGTAAGTTTGAGATTATCAGGAGCATTTTTTAGCACAACACTAGCTATCTCTTCATTGCAAGAAGAAATAACTCAAGAAAATAACCCTGATTTAATGATTCTTCTGACTCATCGTATCCGCGAAAACACAATCCTTGCATTATAAGATAACGAAGAGAAACAATCATTGCATTTAATCATTGGCGGTAATCGAGCTTAGACTGTGTTGACTATTTTGCTAAAGAGACCTCAATGTGTGGGCTTGATTAATCAAAACTTCACATGCTAATCTACACCTATTATGAGCAGTTTTATGATCTCCAACATGATCTCTTAATCTTTCTTTTTTGCGCCAGACTATAAATTCTCCATATATAAAAGCATTTTGTCCTTTTCCGTGGAGTCTTGAAAAATGATAGCAATATAAGCAAAAAAAACAACTTCCTTCGTAGTACTATACTCCAACCAATTCTTAAATTCATCAAACCAATGTCAGATAAATTTACGTGTTCGATTTTCATCTACTGTACGACGAAAATCATGATTACGTGGTTGACACGAACCTTTAAGTAAGTAAGCTCTATGAACTTGTTCTATTAAATTCGGTGGATTACTCATTATATTAGGTCATTTTTCCTGGATCACTGGGAGATTCTCTAACTCAACCTTATTTTTATGTTCATTGGATAATTCTTGACGTTGAAGAAGTGGAGGTTCATCAGCTGACGAAGAATCAACGAAAGAAAGTTTCTTGAAATAGCTATCATTATACCTTAAAAAGTTACTAGTCAAAATTGATTAAGCTAATATTAGAAAAATATAAATGATACACAATAAATCCTATAAGGATAAAAGTTCATCTTATACTTCATAACTAAAAGAATAAAAAATAAAGATCAACCAAAATATACAATGTCACGCCCGCATTTTCTAAGGATAGAAAACACGGTTGATCACGACTAGGGGAGGATTAAAGAAGCGGGGAAGAAAAGGGAAAACAACACAAATCGACCATAGCTCGAAACAAATGAGAATAACTCGAATAAAATCAGAGTATCTCAACAATCAACAACTCAAAAATGAATATTATCTCGGGGATACAAGAACTCAAAAGAAACAACACTCAGCGGAAGCATTTGAGAGAAGGAATATGCCACGTGTGAAGACATGACACACTCTAGACACTTAGATTTCTTCAACGACCTTGCTCAACACCCACCGCGCCCGTCACGCTCAACCTGCAAATTTTTTTAAAAGAAATGCAGGGCTAAGTACTTGATGTACCCAGTGAACACATGCCAAAATAATTTTCATAAAATATTGTGTCAGCATTTAAAAGTGAACTCGGGGTTTTATAAAAGACCAAGTCACCCAAAACATTTTCTCGCTCAAAAGTATGGCCGCGCAGCCCATTTTTCTCTCTCCTCGTACCATATCTGAACCTCATATGTGAAACGAGAACGTGGCCACATTCTCGATCACCGGACCGGCCAACTCGAAAGCTAGCGCACGATCCCCTCTGTGTACACTAGCTTGAATAGGGACTCGCTCCCTAGATAAACCCGAATTCGATTAAACTCATAACTTCTAGTAGGGACTCGCTCCCCGCTAGGCGATCAGATAGGCACATCCTCAAAACAAAATATTGCATGACACAATATATTTCACATAAAAAAATATACTTAGGGCATTGCCCTTATTTAAAAAGAAAGCCCACCTCAAATGCTTAACTCCTCAATCACTTTTTGCTTCAACCACAAACGACGTGCAAAGTTCACCCTTTTTTTTTTAAAATAATATGATATGCTAAAATTAGACTTTGCAAAATAACTTTATTTAAAACGATGCATGCATCCTACGTGCGTGTGCTCAAATTATTCCTCGTTCTTTTACGGAGATGAACATACATATTCTCGCACAATCAGTCCAACGCCTACTCAAGATTATTTAATTAGCCAAGCAGAAGTTACTAAACGCAAGCTAGCTACAAAGCAATTAAACAGGACCCTCCAAACCATTGATTTAATCTAAGAGGCCCAACTCATGAAATTTAAGTGGCTTAAAACATAAAAGAAACTTAACAAAAGAAAAAGAAGGCCAAGCAATTAAAAAGGCTAAAGCTATACTCCCTGCCATACGCGTATTTATTTAACTAAAGGCCCAAAACTTGTAAGAGAACTAAAATATACTCCCAGCCGCCACCGCTGTATCTTTCTCTCAACTATCCCAAATTGGGAATATAGCAAAGTTCGTCTCTCTCCCTCGCCATTTTTCTCAAATCTTCACACTCTTTGACTCTCTAAAACTTATGCTCTCTCACTGTCCACCATTCTTCTACAACTCTCACAAATGAACACAAAACTCACTCTCAATTTCTCGTCTCTTCCTCTCTACTCTCTCTCTCTCTCTCTCTCTCGATTTCTCTCTGTCGTCGCTGCCCCTCCGTCGCCACCGCTGTTCGCCCGGTCAGGCGGTCAGCCCCTCCGTCAGCTTCGGCAGCTCCGTTTCCACCCCCGAAACAACTCCGATTAACTCCGCAGATGAGTTTTTAATTTGATTCTATGGATTAAAGTCCGATTCTTTAATTCAGTTCGCATTGATTTATTCGATTCAGAGGTCGGTTTTCAACTTTCATGAGATGTAAAAATTTGAGGCAATTTCAGAGGGGAAAAGATGTTGGGTATGTGGTATACTAATGCATATGGAACTTGTGAAATCAATACTATGGAACTTGAGACCTTGGGGTTTACCTTATGTAGTGAAGAATCTGCCTTTGCTTCTCTATCCCTCTTGGATCTCTTCTCAGACTGAAAATTCTCTACTCTACTTTTCCTCAAATTTATGAAAGGCGGAAACGGGCGGGGATAGTTATATAATAAATTATGTGGGGACTTGGTTTGTTGGAGAGATTTTAGGGAGTGGAGATATGAGAGAAACCGTATCATATTTTGATAATTTGGATTTGTTTGATATTTATTTGCAGATCACGGAGGAGGAAAATCTTTGTAGAATCTTTAATTATGGAATAATTGGTGACCAAGTCAACTAGGAAAAGATTTAATTTGATTAATTTGATTTGATTTTTTTTTTCTCTCCTTTATTTTTCGGGGTATTACATACAATCTGCTCAAATCTAAAAAAATTGGTGTTGCAAACAATAAGCAATAATCTATCCATCCTATAAAAATATGCATTTTCTAAGATGAGACCAGTATCCACTGACTCGACTTATTTTAACACGAGTGATACCCGCAAGTGTACGGGGCTAGTGTAGCAATTAGTAAGCAAGAGTATCGTATCCCACAGAGACAATTTTGTATCAACTTAACTACCACGAACAATGATCAACTACTATCTAGACAATTAAGAAAAGTTTGGTTTGTTCTAACAACTAATAAAAGCATATAGTAAGCAAGTAACAATTAAGAACAAGGAAACACGATGTGAAAAGGATGTGAAAAGATGATATAGAGAAAATTGCAGAACTCGAGGATCCGATGCACAATTCCAAGCTCTTATCCAATCGATTTGCCTTACCTTTTGGTGTCTCTAGAGTTACTAAGCCGACCACAATTAAAGATTAAACCCCCTCCCGAGGTGAGAAACCTGTAGATTAGGTGCTAGGATCGAAGTCCCCTTCTAATCCTAAACTCCTAACTCCCAAAAGCTCGATTAGATCAATGACCTCACTCAAAACCTCAACTCTCCCGAGTTCTATTGTATTAAGGTGTGATTTATTCTTATTTCCAGATTAATTATTTCATCTCCTGATTAATCTAATTAATCCTACACAATCAAGTAGTGATCAAGCAATTGAAAGGAATAAACCCAAAAATAATCAAATAACTACAAGAGCAAGATAAGAACAAAATCAATCGGATAAAAACTATGAAATCAGTGCATCATCACCAAGAGTTCTACAAGAGATGTTTAGCTACTCATGTTCATAAAGAAAACCATGTTCAACACAAAGGAATCCAACAAATACATGAAATAAAGATACTAAGTACTCCTGTGAGATCAATCGATGGAGAGGCGACTTCAATCTCCCGATTGGAAGTCTTCAATCTTCAATTCTCTCTCTCAAAGTGTTCTTGGGGTGTGTGTGCGTGTTGGAGGCGGTAGGTGTAGAATGAATCTCGAACCCTAGGCTTTCTCTCCATTTGAATCCCTTCAAAAATCGTGTTTTCAGCTTTCAGACGCGTCAGACTGTAGTACCCGGCCGGGTGTAATTATTACACATGAAATCCACCCGGCCGTGTCTCCCTTTTAGACTCGTTGCTGGCCTCTAGCTCTACCCGGTCGGGTTGGATTATTACACAGAAAATATACCCGGCCGGGTCCCTCTTTTCGTACCTCTCCTGCCTCTGAGCACTATATGCATCATTTTCCCCTCTTTTCATCTGTTTTTCCTAGAACACTCAACAAACACATAAAACTCCGAAAGGTAGAATAATCGACTGAACAAAGGCAATTTCGAGTGATAAAGTCGACATTTAACACTTCAACATACCAATTACACCTATGAAAATGTGAGTTTGTCATCCACTAATAATACTTTAATTCATTTTCTTTTCTACTTCTCTTTTATTTTATCAATTGTGCGTTGAAATCAGTGTCCAACCAAATGTGCATATTCTTGTGAGACAGGTAGAGTAATAAACAACCAAATATGCATATTCTTTTGAGAAAGAGAGAATAATAAACATTGGACTCACAAATCAAATTATAAAACTACTAACACAACAAAAAGGAATTGGGGTTCAAAGACATGCAATGACAGAACCGCCCATGTAACTATGTAAGCTACCTTCTTTCTCCTCGTTGATTGTATGTGTACCGATTTAAAGCTTGAATATGATTATTTAGGCCTTAATTTACAGAATTATTGCAGCCAAATAAAGAGACAACAGATGTACAAAAATCAATTGAATTATACTCTTTACGTCGGGAGCAGATCCTCTGTTATGCTATAAATGACAGCACAAAATATTGTGCTTAAAACGCAAAAGATATCAAACGAAACGCAAACAATAAGCATTGTCCGCATGATAAGCTTAATTCATTATTCAAACACCATTCCCACATGGGCCAACCACACCCGATTCATTCTCATACATACATTATGTTAATGTATTTATAAAGCTGATTCCAACAATTTTGTCATTAATTATTAAAATTGAATTTGCAATGTTAAATATTATACAACATTTTTGTCATTAATGGTAAATAGGTCACTCATTCTCCGTCTCACAATAAGAGTCACACTTCATTTTACCATAAATGGTAAGTAGGTCACTCGTTCCACTAACTTACTTCACTTACATTTTATTATAAAACCAATATAAAAAAGTGGGTCTCATATTCCACTAACTTTTCCAATCCACTATTCTATACATTTCTTAAATCCGTGCCCATAATAAGAGTGACTCCTATTATGGGACGGAGGGAGTATTATACAACATTCTTTGTTATAGTTATTAAAAATGAATTTGCATTATTAATATTTATAGCAAATAGTGAAATAATATTTAAATATAGGGATATTGGTCCCTAAAAATCTAAATTATGAACTTTGGGTTTTTGGTTTAAAATATCACAAACTTATTTTATGTGGATAATCGTGAAATGTATATTGTATTTTAGACCACGTTTTAAGTTCGTGGTAAGTAGAATAAAAAGCCATTAAGAAAACTACGTTAATTTAGTAGTGTAAGATTAAAAAAATATGCGTAAGTTAGTCGGGTATAGTGATTGACCTGCCGTGAGAAATAGCTAACAAAATGTAAAGTTTGTGATATTTTATAGTACTAATTTTAAAGTTTGTCAAAAATACCAAAATTTAGATAAAATTTTTAGTTTTAGATACCTATAGTCCTTAAATATATTTATATTAAAATTGATTTTTTTTGCCATTGATTAATTAAAATGAATTTTTAACAATCATATTTAATAGAATGGGAGTAATTGGGTAAAAACTAAATATTATCGTATTATACTACTATAAAATTATAAACAAATCATTATTATAAAGAATTTTTTTTTTGTTCAATCACATGTGTACCGACCCCCGCCTTTTGGCCTAATCCGACTAATCCTGCACCACCGGACTTGCGGATTAAGGCCGGAAGTCTCCCAGCAGGTGGCAGAGTTTGAACCCGTGATCTCAAGGTCACCACAGCTCTGCACTGGCAACTGTGCTGCGACCCGTTGGTCATAAAGAATTTTATTAAGCTTGAAAATCAATGAGTTATTTATTCCAAATCAAAATCTGCTTTATTGAATGAACTTGAAATATTATCCCTAGATATATTAATTATGCAAATTCATTTTTAATAGTTAATGACAGAAATATTGGATTAGCTTTATTATTAAATATTGTAGAATAAATCGGGTAAGGTGAGCCCATGTGAAAATGGTGTTTTGAATAATGAATTAAGCAGATAACGCTTGTTGTTTGTGTTTCGTTTGATATCTTTTGCGTTTTAAGCACAACATTGTGTGCTGTGATTTATGTCACAACAAAGGATCTGCTTCTCGTTCCATCACCATTTAAAGAGCTTTTTCTGACTCGATATGAATTTTAAAAAATTGTTTAATTTTATGAAGAAAAATAAAGGGAGAAAGTGAGTGGATGTGAGACTTATTTAAAGTATTAGTTTTACATTAGATTGTGAGTGGAGTCCGCATACTACAAGTGTAATAAAGTTAATAATTCTGTAAATAATGGACAACCTGAAATGACATAATGATTCTTTAAATGATGGACAAAGGAAGTATTTAAATTTTGAAATAAACATCTAGTTCCAGATAACCAGATTCCAAATGTTCGACCCAAGATGTGAGGTTGGAGAAAGAGCGAGAGATAAAGGTTTATGTTACAAACTTACGGCGCAGAACGACAGTAGGAGAAAGCTAAATTACGGAGAAACGACCCATGTAAATTGTGCTAAAGGTCACTTTTAATATTATAAAATTTATAATTATAATTTCTATTTAATATGAAATTATTAAAATAGAGATAAAGGTTTATGTTACAAACTTACGGCGCAGAACGACAGTAGGAGAAAGCTAAATTACGGAGAAACGACCCATGTAAATTGTGCTAAGAGCATCCACTATAGGAGATAATGGGGCGGACGAAAATTTGGGGCGAGGGTGGGGCGGTCTATAGTGTAGCGGACGTCCGCCCCGGGGCGGACAAGAAAAATGGGGCGAGGGTGGGGCGGGTAGAGGCATCGCCTCCTACTGGGCGATCGCGGGGCGACGGTGGGGGCGGGGGGGGTGAAATGGGGCGATGGGTGGGGCGGTCTATAGTGGGGCGACGGGCTATGCACGTCCGCCCCCTTTGATTTATTTTTATTTTTTATTTTTTTCGAAAATTACATATATAAATACTCCTCCTCCACCATCAATTTTTACACACTTTCACACACTTCATTTTCACACATCACTATCTACACTTTCACTCTAAAAAAATGCACGGTGGAGACGACGAATCCCCCAGCTCGCACAATCGGGATATGGCGGCAATCCTTTCCAGCCGTTGGGATATGGCGGCGTACCGTAGGGATATGGTGGCGTACCGTCGGGATATGGCAGCTTTCCGTCTCAGCCATGGAGTTGGAATCAACCTCCCCCGGCATGGGCATCGAGTCCAACTCCGCCACCATCTCAGCCTTGGAGGTCTTCTCCCACCCAACCTTTGGCGAGGAATCTGAGCCGCTCGGCGTTTGGAGATTACAGACCCAACCTCGACTCGCTTAACCATCCCCGTCCGGAGACCCCTTTCCAATCCAGTCAATCTCCTTTCACCGATGCAGATCAAGACGCACTGGATACGATGATGGATCTGCTCAGTTCCGGCGTACCGGATACGCCTGTTACGACGAGAGTCGGAGGGTCCCAACGCGGCGGCGGTGGAGGTGGCGGTGGAGGATCGGGCAATGTCAGCGGAGCCGGCGGATCGGGCAGCGGCGTCGGCTCCGGTGGAGGTTCGCAAAGCGACTCAGTTCAAGTTGGAAAAAAAAGCCCATCCACTACACCAAAGCGGAGTCTGTTGCTGTGGCGAGGGCGTGGGATGCCGCCACATCAGACCCCATATTGGGCACTGATCAGACCGAGTTTAGCTTTTGGAAGAACGTCGTGCAGGCGTACAACGAGTTCAAACCTCGCGACTCCCCCCCGCGAGACGGGGAACAGCTCCGCAAGAAGTGGTCTAGGATTCTGCCGGCGACCCGGCGGTTCGCGGGCATATACCAGAACAACCTGCTCCATGCGGAGAGTGGCCGCAGCGAGGCTGACGTGAAAGAACTTTCGATGGAGCAATACCGCACGCTCGGTAATCCGAAGTTCACAATGTGGGAAGAGTTTCTAGTTCTCCAGGACTGCCCAAAATTCAAAGCCATCTGTGCCCAAGAGCAGAGTCCGGCGACGAAGCGGACAAGACACAACATTGCCGGGGACTACAGCAGCGGCAGCGGCTCGCAATCATTCGACCTGAACGAAGAGCAAGCCACAGAGCCCTCCGCTACACACTCTAGGCGCACCCGTCCTCCGGGACAACGTGCCTCTATCAGACGCGCTAGAGAAGCCGGCGGTTCCTCCCGTCGATCGTCGGCGGCTTCTGGATCGCGCGCCCTGCAGCCCGCGTCTATACCGCCTTCAAGGGCCCCTTTTGCCAGCGCGGTCTTGAAGGATACCGTATATGTACAGCTGGCGCACGAATTGAATGATGCCTGCAGCAAATACGAGACGGCAACCGACCCGTACATCAAGAATATATACTCCGACCTCATACGTCGGATCCAGCGCCATCTGCGCTTGGCTGATGAGGGTCCTGGGGCAGCGGATGCCGGCGGCAACGAGGGCGACGTTGAAGGCGATGGAGAAGGCGACGGAGATGAGGAAGAGGAATCGGACGACGCCACCGATTAGACGGTGGCGGCGTTTTTATTTGTATTTTTTTTACATTCGTTGTATAATTTTACCTTTGCCAATACAACGAATATTCGGTCTCAATTACCTCGTTTTGTAAATATTTCAATTCAGCGGATTTAAAAACGAAACGAAAAAATTAAAATAAAAATTGGTTATAAAATTTTGGGGCTACTGGAAGTGTCTGCCTATAGTGAGGCAGTGGAGGAAAAAATTGGGGCTATGGACAAAAAAGTGGGGCGGGGCGATTGAAAGCATCCTCCTATAGTGGATGCTCTAAAGGTCACTTTTAATATTATAAAATTTATAATTATATTTCTATTTAATATAAAATTATTAAAATACCCCTAGTTTCCCTTAAGAATTAATGGGGGAACCATGGGCCCACTTGCCCCAATCCTGCCTCCGTGCCCCTGGTGGAAAGTGCGACAAACATTCTTTTTTGTGAGGTCTACTCTAAATACACATTTTAAATTGGGATAACTGCCTTAAAAGTCACCAATTTTGCCAGAATTCCGATTTTTTCCACGAGCTTTAAAATTGGCGTATATAGTCACGAACTTTGCATTTAGTCTGGTATTTCCCAACCCGACCCGACCCTGTGTTTTCCGGCAACTCAAAATCCTATGTGGCATGCCTGAATATTGACGTGTCCGGCATCGGAAAATCGTAAAACGACGTCGTTTTACGCAACTGTTCTTCCTCCCTTCCTCCCTTCCTCCACCAGCCATCTTCCTCCCTTCCTCCGCTAGCCCTCTTCCTCCCTTCCTCCGCCACATCCCCACCCCCGCCATCGTCAACAGCCCTGGTGGAGTACAAGGCCATAAACAATAAATCGCAGCCGCAATTCCGGCGATTATCCCAATTGTTCCAACAATGGCGAAAACCAACAGACTTCGCCGCAAACCTCTTGAAGGGGAGTGATCGACGACCACAGACGGCTGCAGAAATGGGGGAATTGAGGCTGCGAAATCGCAATTGCCGCAAATGTGGCCATTTCCGGAACAGAGAATTTCAAAAGGCGGTGATTTTTAATTTTGTGTGTTAACTGTTAAATTCAGCTCCTCATAAACCCTAATTCTTCCATTAATTGCGTTTTTGGAAACAAATTCATAGCTCAAGCTTCAATCTTCCGCCCATGGCGGCCACAATTCTCCGCCGCACTCTAATCTCCTTCTACTCCGCCAACAATTCCTCACTCCTGCTCAAATCTCATTTCTCTGCCTCCCCCTATTTCTCAACCACCGCCACAAATCCGCCGTTAGACCACCTCACTGTCACCAAGTTCGTAATTGAAGACCACCGCCTCTCCCCGGAGGCGGGCCCAGATTGCCTCAGGAACCAAAAGGCCGCCGATTCAATCTTAATTTTGTGTTTTTAAGAAATATTTTTTAAGTTTTTTTATTTTTTAATTTTGTGTTTTAAGTTTTTTTAAAGTTTTTTAATTTTGTGTTTTAAGTTTTAAGTTTTTTAAGTTTTAAGTTTTAAGTTTTAAAAGTTTTTTTTAAGTTTTTTGGAGTAATTGTTTTAAGTTTTTTAAGTTTTTTTTTTCATTTTGTGTTTTAAGTTTTTTAAAATTTTAAGTTTTTTAATTTTTTAAATTTTTTAATTTTTTAATTTTGTGTTTTAAGATTTTTAAAGTTTTTTAATTTTGTGTTTTAAGTTTTTTAAGTTTTTAAAAGTTTTTTCTAATTTTTGAATTTTGTTTTTTAAATTTATTTCTTTAATTTTTTTCATCGTAACTACATGATGTCCATGTAAGCGGCCACGAGACGCCACATCATTTAAAAACGACACGTCAGCTCACCATTTCGCCAGAAAAACAATCATGGAAAATCGGCGACTAAATGCAAAGTTCGTGACTTTATACGCCAATTTTAAAGCTCGTGGGAAAAACCGGAATTCGGGCAAAGTTGGTGACTTTTAAGGCAGTTATCCCTTTTAAATATAAGAGCATCACATTCTCTACTTTACTTATAAAACAATACTCCATCAGTCATATAAGAATATGTACTCTTTCTATTTTAGTCCGTCTCATAAGAATATGCATTTTCTAATTTTGGAAAGTCTTTTATCTCTAATAACGTGAGACTCATTATCCACTAACAATACTTCAATTACTTTTTCTCTCTATATATCTCTTATTTTATCGATTTTACATTAAAATTTGTGCTGAATCCAAAGTTCATATTCTTTGAAGATGGAAGAAGTAATATACTCCATAAAATTTCGTGTTGAATTAGGAATGCTCTATTCAAAGGGGACAGAAGGAGCAGTATATAAATGAATATAAATAAACTTTCCTTACATCAAGATAACTATTCTGTCTTAACAAATAGAATTTCAGATTTTAATATCTATTCATAATTGATATGAATATGTGATTGGGACATTAATATAAAATACAAATTATACTCCTACTCCTGCGTTTTGATTTGGACCTTCAACTCAAGATTATTATTCTTGAGCATATAACTCAGACCCACCAACCAGTTTTACTCAGATATCAACGGTTGGGACAACGAGTTTTGAACTCTGATTTTGTCATTTAAATAAAATAAATAAATAAATAAATAAATTATTGAGAGACCCCATTTTCCGTGTTTACATTTTAGCTCTTCCAAAAGCCCCAATCATTCGAGTGCTATTCTATTGTGCGCTCATCAATATCTGCTGGCTACACTTGTAGTCTTCCATATTTGATGATCACAGGTATATATATATCAATTTTGGAAATTTCCATTAATTAAAAGTTGTTTCTTTTTTGTGTTGTATACACATCTGCTGTCTATTCTGTTGTAACTTTGCCGTTTTGAAGTTGTAGAACACTCGAGAAAACTAGGATTGATTTACTTTTTTGTTGGTGCAAGCTGAGATTTTTAGTAGCAGTAGAAGAATTAGAAATTTTAGGGTTGTGGGTTTTGTTGTCTGAGAAATTTATGCAATTTGGTATCGGTAATTGAGGTTTCTGTCTGCTGGAATTGCACTGGATTGGAAATTGTTTGCTGCAAGATTTGATTTTTGAGGAGGTAAATGGTGATTTTGTGATTCTTGTTTCAGTTTCTATGGTGATTTATGTAAATAGTTGGTAGTTGATTAGATGTGCTGGTTTTGATTTGGTAGGAATGGTAGAATTTAATTGATTTGGAGGGTGGTGATATGTCATCTGCATTTCCTTCTCCAAATTCTCCCGTTGCTGCTGCGCCGCCACCAACCTCCTCCTCTCCTCCTCAGTCTGCTTCTACTCCATTGAATTCTCCACCACCACAAATTTCTGCTGCCCCACCACCTCAGCCCAATTCACCTCCACCCGCCGCCTCACCACCACAAATTGCTGCTGCCCCACCACCTAAGGCCAATTCACCTCCACCCGCCGCCTCACCGCCGCCACCACCACCACCACTGCAAACCCCCAGCGAGATCGAAACTCCCATGGCTTCACAACCACCAACATCTTCTCCTCCTCCATCAGCCAACGTGCCTCCTCCATCAATTCCGCCTCCTCAGCCATCAAGTCCTCCTCCAACCTCTTCTCCACCACCAACTAGTCCTCCTCCTAGTGCACCACCTCCTTCGAAAAATCCGCCCCTGGCCCCACCAGAACCCGCAAAAAGCCCCCCACCTCCACCATCAACTCCACCACCGCGCACTTCTCCTCCTCCACGTCCACCTCCTAATAATTCACCACCACCACCACCATCACGTGACCCTCCTGCAAGTTCCCCTCCTCCACCATCAAATGAACCCCCCAAAAATGCACCACCACCACCACCAGTAGCCGTGCCACCACGTAGCCCTTCCACTCCTCCAGTACCGTCTCAGTCTCCACCACCCCCAATTTCTCCTCCAAGACTACTGCCACCGCCTTCAGTAGGAATGTCACCACCCCCTCCTTCCACGGTCTTGTCACCACCCTCTGTTTCTCCCCCATCGCGTAATCCACCAGGTGATACCCATTCCAATGATAATGCACCTCAAAGTTCACAGCCCTCAAGTGGTGGCAGTGGCGTTGACAACGGAGTCTTAATTTCAATTGGTGTGGGTAGTCTCCTATTTCTTGGGATACTTGGAGTTATAATCTGGTGTTTCTGGAAGCGAATGAAAAAGGGTTCTGGCCATAATGGTGGTTACATTATGCCAACCTCGGGTTCTTCTCCAAAATCTGGTAAACCATTAGCACTTGCTTATTCTATATTTTGCATGGACCTGTATATCCTCAGATATAAGAGGCAACTCAATATGTATGTGATCCTATTTTTGCATAGGTACTAGTTTACTCAAAGTACAATTATCATCACCAGACAATGGAAGTGGTTCTGGAAATGGCACTATGCATTCACCCAGTGAGCCTGGTTTGGGGAACTCAAGATCTTGGTTCACCTACGAGGAACTCGTTGATGCTACTAGTGGATTTTCATCCCAGAATCTCTTGGGTGAAGGTGGTTTCGGTTCTGTGTACAAAGGAACTCTTCCAGATGGTACAGAAGTAGCAATTAAGCAGTTACGGAATGGTGGAGGGCAGGGTGAGCGGGAATTCAGATCTGAAGTCGAGATAATTAGTCGCATACACCACCGCCATTTAGTCTCACTTGTAGGTTATTGCATTTCTGGGGAAAGAAGACTGCTTGTATTAGATTATCTTCCTAATAATACCCTTTCCTTTCATCTTCATGGTAAATTGTTGTTTTTCTAATGTGGAGTCTATTGGTTTTCCAGAAGGTAGTTGTTAATGTTTCCTGTTTCCTGCTCAGCTGAAGGCCAGCGTGTCTTGCAATGGGATACACGTGTTAAGATTGCGGTTGGTGCAGCTCGTGGGATAGCTTACCTTCACGAAGACTGTAAGCTCTTTACTTTTACTCGTGCATCCCAAACTGAACCTGTTCTGGTTTCATGATTTATGTAGTTGACTACCTGAATGGTGATTATTATACTCCCTCCGTCTGCCATTAAATGTCACACTACTTTGACCCGTCACGGGTTTTAAGAAATGTAATAGAAAGTGGGTCGAAAAAGTTAGTGGAATGTGGGTCCTACTTTTATATATAAGTTTTATAATAAAATGTGAGGGGAATGAGTTAGTGGAATGTGGGGTCCTTTACCAAAAGTAGTAAAAAGTAAGTGTGACAAGTATTGACTGACGGACGAAAAGAAAACTAGTGACATGTAATGGCGGACAGAGGGAGTATTTGCTTTTCATTAGAGAGGCATATGTGCATACCTAATTTTGTTAATCTTTCAGGCCATCCTCGTATCATCCATAGAGATATCAAGTCATCAAATATCCTTCTGGACAAAAACTTTGAAGCTCGGGTATGATGGATGACCAACGAACTTTATTTCTCTTTTCCTTGTTCTTTACACCATATATAACAACTCCCGCAGGTGTCCGATTTCGGACTAGCTAAATTAGCTATGGATACGAATACACATGTCACCACACGCGTAATGGGGACTTTTGGGTAAGTGGTCAGGCGAGAACATGGTTTAGGGTTAAATGAAGTCATCAAGAAATCATTTTCTGTTGTTATTCGTAGTCTAATTTGTAATAGCTGCTTTCTTCAGATACATGGCTCCTGAGTATGCATCCAGTGGCAAGTTGACTGAAAAATCTGATGTGTATTCCTATGGAGTTGTACTCTTAGAGTTGATAACTGGACGAAAGCCTGTAGATACATCTCAGCCACTAGGGGATGAGAGTCTCGTTGAATGGGTGAGTTCTTTCACCAGACATCCCTTCATTGATGTACTCAAATTGCTAATTTACACTTAGATTGTTGTAAGCTTGTCAATATCAAAGTTCCCACTTGCAAAACAATATAAGGCTCTCCTTTAAATTTACCATTAGTTCGAACTGCTTGTCCCAGGAAATCGTAAAGAGCTGATCAATCTAACATGACATGTTTCATCATGACATTTAATATTCAAAACCATTTTCTCCCTATCTATGTTTCTATCAGGCCCGGCCTTTATTAAGTCACGCGGTCGAGACAGATGAATGCGGGGGACTAGCAGATCCAAGATTAGCCGGGAATTTTGTTGCTGGCGAGATGTTCCGACTAATTCAAGCTGCAGCAGCTTGTGTTCGCCATTCATCCACAAAGAGGCCCACAATGGGACAGGTAAAGAACTAATCTCATACTGCCATCTAAAATTATGCACGACTCTCTTTGGTGGGTTGATGGGGTCTCTCAAACATGTCGATATTATACCAAGGTTGTGAGGGCTTTCGACAACATGGTCACCTCAGATTTGACAAATGGGATGAGAGTCGGGGAAAGTGAAATATTCAACTCTGCTGAACAATCTGAAGAGATCAGATTGTTTCGGAGGATGGCATTTGGAAGTCAAGAATTTAGTACTGATTTCTTCAGTCAAAACAGAGGGAGCAGCGAACACAACCGGCAAAGTGGCCAGAGAGATTGATGGAAATTTGAGATCCCATTTTCGATCAAAAGCTTTTTGTAAGTAAATGAAAATGGCAACCCATGCTGATTGAGAGATAACAGCTGCATTGTGGATGCCCTTAGTTTTGTTTTTGGGCTCTGTAGTTTCTGTGTATTCTATTTCTAGGACCAATTTTTTTTTGTTGTATATAGAAGGGTTATTTTTCTGTGCATTCAGTTTTGCCCCATTCTTCAATTTATGCAGACTTCATTTTATATACAGAGTTGGTCTCAAACAGACATAGTTTTCACTATTTTTGTTTTTTTCAGATCTTATTATATTCGAACACGAAGCAACAAACATGTGAAAGAAAAAGTTGAAAAAGCAACAGAATTCTGCAAAACAAAATGAGATAATTCCAAAAAAATCCATGTGAAATGCAGAGTGCAAGTTCTCAGATTTGGATTTTGGACAGCTTAAATTTTTTCAATTAGAAAAACAACATCTTACAGCTCTATAACAAGATCACAAATATAAAAATTGACTCATTTCTATCTGAGGAATGCCAGCCAGTATAGTAAATGACAATTTGTTCATTTTAATTTTTAGCTTCTAACTCTGAGTGTGCCATTTTCAGAGCTTCACACATGATAAAACCATTCCAATGCAAATCAAATAAGATTTTTTTAATAGCAGAATTTTAGTAACAAAAATCTCCTCTCTCTCTTTATTTGCATGATAGCTTGATCAATTATTACAACAAGATTCTAATTTCTAAGTACAAGAAATTATACAGAGTTAGTAAAATCAAAAGAATAAAAAAATAATGAGGGTTTAACAACAATCACAAGAAGTTTTTTCTGTACAGATTAAGAATGCCAAGCTGCTACGAGCGGCCATGGCTTTGTCCCTGCAGAGGGTTTGTTCGTGCCAATGAACTCGCTGTGTATCCAACGGTTGTAGGCCTAATCGACCTCTGCCTCACCATGTTGCAGTACTCGGGATCCTCGTACCACCCATCGTGCCTTATCCACTGTATCGCGTTGTAGATGAAAAATCTCATCTGGATCGCGTTGGTACAATGGGAAAAATCTCATCTGGATCACGTTGTAGATGAAGTAGGGCAGAGACCACAACGATGATGGTGACAATGTAGTAGGCGGGCATGGCTGCAAGAGTCTCGACAAAGACTTGGTACGCAGTTGTGGATGCGGTGGGAGACAGAGCTCCATAGGCCAAGAGGAAAAGGTACCACAGTGCAATGCTCCCCCAAATCAGAATGTGGTGTAGCAGAGTGAAGTAGCTGATCGCGAGTTCCAGCTGGCAGTTCACGAGCCAGACAACACAAGTGTACATTGTGGCTCCGAAGATTTGGAAATCCATGGTCTTGCCCTCTTTGTTGAACGCCCGAGGGTTCAGCGCCTTTGCGCAGAAGAAGAAGATGATGACGGCGCTGCCAAGGCCATTGAACATCCAGCCTGTTATGCGGTGCCAGCTGAAGAGGAGATTCTGCGCACCTTCTTGGTACAGCATCGGGAACTGCATTTTCCAAAATGTGACCATAGATGAATCTGAATTATATACAGATGCAGTGTAGGTTTGATACCTTTACATAGAATCTAGCTGAGACGTCTTGGTCGAAGACTCCTAGAGCTATCAGGGGCAACGAAGTGAAGAGAGCACGTTGTAGAAGGAGAGGAACCAATCATTGTATGCAGGTTGTCCGGAGAATGATGTGCAAGCTTCGTACAAGAACACCGTGATAACAAAAGTAATGTTCTTGTAGAAGAAGTAACAAATCTGCATTGAAAAAAGAAGACTTTTTAGAGATTTGTTAATACAAACTGCAATGGAAATTTGTTTATTAGAAATCACCATTGTCGAAATCCTTCTATAGCACCAATGTCCATGCACCAAAAGCAAGCGTTCCAAATATCGGAACTGAGCTATCGCTATGTCGCTGGACATCACTGCCTAAATTTGCAGAAGAAGTATGTCAGATTTGATTTGCAAGCTCAAGAAACAGTTTCTTTACGCCGTCTTCCAATGCATATGCAAGAGATTTCCCATCAATGATCAAAGCAAATGCCTCATTGGCTATCTTAGCAACCTGAGCCTTCCCTTCGGTGATCTGTCGAAGAACACTTTCCTTCAAAGCCTAATAAATTAAATGAAGCAGTAAGAATCTCCTATTAAAACATCTTTAGATTAACATGAAAATTTATCCAACAAGATATAAAATTTACCTTAGCGATTTCACTCTTTTCGCCATTTTTTCTCCAGAGCTTTGATCTCAGGGGCTCTCCAATGTGATAATAATTTGCTCCATTCCTAGTCTGAGCAAACTACAAGCATAACTGAAATATTGATTCTTGTAGTTAGAAATAAATTGGAAATTATACAGCTCGAAGCTAAAGTTTTAAGGTATTAGGCCAAGAATATAATTAATAACATATATACCCTATGTTAATAGCAGTTTCCATCTTATCCCCAGTCAAAACCCATAATTTGATTCCTGCACGAGCTAGTTTGTCGATGCATTTTGGAACCTGAAAGGAATAAAATTGAGAGAGATGATGAATAGTACTGCATGATAGTTTTTGCGCCTAGAAGAATCAAATCTCTTTCTATACCTTCAGCCTCTTCATCAATCAACGCCTCGCGATCAGCGGTAACTGAGTTTTTGGCAGCTGATAGTTTTGAATCAAATGCTTGAAATTCGTCTTCGCTGAGCTCCCTATAGGTAAGTATCAAGGTCCTCAAGCCTGCATCAGCGTACTCATTGCAATGTTCTCTTGTTTTCTCTTCATATTGCCTCCCATTATTAGCAAGCCTCTCAAACATGACACTGCATACAACAGGAGGATGAGCAAATCAGTCGCATTTAAAAATTGCTCGTGGCATTGACTTTTTTTACTTCAGAGCAAAGAGCAAACCAACCTGTCAGCTCCTTTGCAAAGTAGCAGTAGCTTTCCCTCCTCATCTCTTACTATAACTGACATTCTCTTTCTAGCACTCTTGAATTCTAGCACTCTTGATTGCGGCAAGTATATCAACAACATTAACAATATGGATGCCAAGTACATTTCCTAATAGAATGATAGGATACTAACACGTTGTCTAGTGATGGGGTTCAACTCGTTGATTAAAACACTTGTTTGTGTTCTTTTGAAGAACTCAAACCCAAGTTCTCTACCTGCAATTACAAAGGCAGCCTCATCAGGTGACTCGGCCTCATACACGATTTTCCCAGTACTCTCATTCACCCAATTCCCACTGCTGATCCTCTCATCATCAAAGTTGAAGCCTTTCACATTGTAGGGCTTACAGGGTGCTCAAGGGAATGGTTTGCATCCACAGCCAGAGGCGACCCTATTCTGTTTGCCATAGACCGTTCCACCTCCGTTACACCATAGCCATAAGCAGTGCCAGCAATCGTGCACTTAATGAACTCCATGGAATTGCAAGTCAACGTGCCTGTCTTATCAGAGAGAATTGTATCAACTTGGCCGAGTTCCTCATTTAGATATGAGGTACGGGCGTGAGCTGGCTTGTCGACTTCTTCATAGTACATATGTATGTCTTGATTGATGAAAATGCTCTGTGTTGGATGTTGATCGGAGATGATGCGATGCAGAATGAGTCGACCTCGATGAGAAAACTTGTGAGAAATTCTATTGAATCTTGAGGAATGAAAATCTCTGGTTTACAATTGAAAAACTTGAAAAATACAATTCCCTCTCAAAACTCTTTTATAGCCGCCAAAACAAAATCTAACTAACTACCAGAAAAATAAATCCTACGGCTAGGATTTATCCATCACTTAAAGTCTTCATCCGACGGCTCCTGAACTTCTCGGTCAAAGTTCAAGATGTTTCAGCTCCAACTTGATTTCAATAGCTTCAACTAAGCAATTAACATCTACAAAACTCCACCTTCATTGCTTAGATGAAACCCTCATTAC
The DNA here is from genome assembly GCF_004379255.2 of Salvia splendens. Taxonomy (NCBI): domain Eukaryota; kingdom Viridiplantae; phylum Streptophyta; class Magnoliopsida; order Lamiales; family Lamiaceae; genus Salvia; species Salvia splendens. The sequence continues at coordinate 27,220,440 of NC_056046.1, forward strand.
CCCCTGCACATATTCACCAACCTCAAGCACAATTCGAACTTTTCCTTCGGTAGTGGTTTGGTTAACATGTCTGCAGGGTTCACATTTGTATCAACCTTGAACAGCATCACCTTGCCATTCTCTACTTCTTCTCTCACAAAATGCATCCGCACATCTATGTGCTTACTGCGTTCGTGAAAAACCTGGTGCTTCGCTAAGCTCAAAGCTCCATTGTTATCACAGCCTATAGGTATTGCTCCCTGCTCAACTCCAAAATCACCTGCAATACCCTTTAGCCAAGAACTCTCTTTCACTGCAGCTGTCAACGCAATATATTCAGCTTCAGTTGTCGAGAGAGCCACTACGCTTTGCAAACCTGACTTCCAACTCACGGCTGCTCCATACATGGTGAAGACATAGCCGGATTGAGACTTTCTGGTATCCACACTACCAGCAAAATCACTATCACAAAATCCAACCAAAGCTTCTTTCTGATCATATCCACTGCTCTTGTACAAAATTCCCAGATTCCCAGCTCCTTTTAGATATCTGAGAATCCATTTTAGAGCTTGCCAATGCTCTTTCCCATAGTTGCTCATGTATCTGCTTGTGCAACTGATGGCTTGTGCTACATCCGGCCTAGTCCCAATCATTGCATACATTATGTTTCCTACCACATTAGCATACGGGATACACTGCATTTCAGTCATTTCCTCCTCAGTTTTTGGTGATTGTTCCATTGTCAGCCTGAAATGCTGTGCAAGTGGTGTAGCTGTCACTCTTGAGTTGTCCATTTTGTACCTTTTCAGCACCCTTGATATATAATCCGTTTGACTCAGCCACAACTCCCTTTTCCCTCTATTTCTGACAATATTCATGCCCAGAATTCTTCGAGCTGGTCCAAGATCTTTCATATCAAAAGCCATACTCAAATCATGTTTTACTTTCTGAACTTCACTCTTTGAGGCTCCTGCCACCAGCATATCATCGACGTACAGTAACAAATAAGCCACTGCAACATCCTTATCCTTCTTGATATAAACACACTCGTCATAGCTCGATCTTTCAAAACCATTTTTGAGCACAAAATCATCAAACTTCTTGTGCCATTGTCGGCTGGCCTGCTTCAAGCCATAAAGGCTCTTTTTCAGTAGACATACTTTGTTCTCCATGCCCTTTTGGACAAAACCCTCTGGTTGACACATATAGATGGTTTCTTCCAACTCTCCATGCAAGAATGCCGTTTTCACATCTAGTTGCTCAAGTTCCCAATCAAGTCTAGCCACAACCGCCAATAGAATTCTTATCGATGTATGTTTAACCACTGGTGAAAATACCTCAGTGTAGTCAATTCCATGTTCCTGAGTGAACCCACGAGCCACTAACCTGGCCTTGAACCTGATTTGTTCACCATCTGCTGACTCAATTTTTCTCTTGAACAACCACTTGCAGGTTACCAATTTCCTTCCCTCCACCTTGTCCACAAGAATCCAGGTGCCATTCTTAAGAAGAGAATCAACCTCTTCAATCATAGCCTGAAGCCACTTATCTCTATCCCTGCAATTCATTGCTTCTTTATATGAAGCTGGCTCAGAGAACTCCACCTCCTCTGCTACACAAAATGCAAAATAGAGCATCTCACTGTCAGTGTATCTTGCTGGACGTTTCACATTCCTCCTCCTAGTTCTGTCTCTGGCCAGTTGATAAGTAGATGTATCTTGGTGAGTTTCTCCTATTTCAGCTTGCTCACCATCAGGCTGCTGAACCACAGCCTCTCCATCAGAATCACCTTGCTGCTCCACCTCAAGCTGAACTATCTGGTGCTGATCTTGAGATGACTTTACTGAATCCTTCATAGGCATCTCATCTTCCACAAAAGTCACATATCCCTACTCACCAAAATTTTCTGATTCCCAGGCTCTAAACACCAGAGTCTATAGCCTTTCACACCAGTTTGATATCCCAGCATGATGCACCTCACTGCCCTTGCATCCAATTTGGTCTTTTTCTGTAATGCAAAAGCCTTGCAGCCAAATGGCTTTAACTGAGAGTAGTCTCCATAGCTTCCATACCATCTGAGGTCCGGGGTGTCTCCATCAATGCTAGAAGATGGGCATTTGTTTATCAGCTTCACTGCAGTAGCCACAGCTTCTGCCCAAAACTTTTTCTCCAAACCAGAAGCTAATAGCATGCACCTTACCCTCTCCATTATTGTCCTATTGGCCCTCTCAGCAACACCATTTTGTTGAGGGTTCAATGGAACAGTCCGATGTCTTTTTATTCCCTTCGATATAGAGAATTCCCCAAACTCCTTTGAGACAAACTCCAATCCATTATCAGTTCGTAGACACTTCACTACACAGCCTTTCTCTTGCTCAACAATGTTGCACCACTCTTTAAATTTTGATAGAGCCTCTGATTTTTCTTTCAGAATAAACACCCAAAATTTTCTAGAGTAATCATCAATAACTGTCATATAATATCTCCCACCACCTATAGACACAACAGGGGAGGGTCCCCATAGATCACTGTGCACATAATCTAAAGGGGCTGTGGAGGTGTGTTTACCTCTCTGATAAGGAGTTTTCTTGGCTTTTCCCATCACACATTCTTCACAGATCTTTGCAGGTTCTGCATCAACACTAGTTATAACATCTCTCTTTACTAACTCTTTGATGCTTCCCATGGCTGGATGTCCCAGCCTCTTGTGCCAGAGATCACATGACTCCATCTTGACAACATTGGCTTGATTTCCAGATATAATAGCTGAGCCACATAGGTAGTAAAGGCTGCCATTTCTTCTGCCCTTCATCAACACTACCCCTTTCCTTTTCACCTCCATAACTCCATCACTCGAATGAAATGAGCATCCCTTTCTTTCCAACATCCCCAGGGAGATCAGGTTTCTTCTCACCTCCGGGATGTACCTCACTTCACTCAAGATGGCCGAAGAATCATTGTCAAGTCTGAATCTGACCTTGCCGATTCCCTCAATGCGGCATATCTGATTGTTGCCTAAGACAACCGAGCCATGCGCCTCTGCAAACTCCTCAAACAATTCCAGTCTAGGACACATATGTAGGCTGCATCCAGAGTCTAGTATCCAAGGTTCCCCACATGCTTTCTCCATCACGTTCAGGGCATGTGGAACCTCTTCTTCTTGCACGCAGTCGGTTGTGGGTTTAGATTGATTGCTTTCTTGAGCCTGCTTCCTCTTCCACGCGAAGCAGTCCTTTTTAAGATGGCCCGACTTCTTGCACCAATGGCAAGAACGCGTCTCCTTTTGATCAAAGCCACCATTCTTTGGAGCCTCCTTCTTGAATGGCTTCTTGCCCTTGTATTTCTTAATATTCAGACTTTCAGAGACAACTTCAACACCCTTTTCCCCATGCCTCTGAATTTCCTTTGATCTTATTGCAGATTGAACCTGCAATAGAGTGACAGTCCCATCTCTCCCAAATAGGATCGCATCCCTCATTTGGTCATAGGATCTGGGCAGAGCATTCAATAGGAGAATAGCTTTGTCTTCTTCCCCGAGCTTCACATCGATGTTCTCTAGGTCATCGACAGCCTTGTTAAACTCTTCCAGCTGCTCCAAAATATCTTTATCTTCAACAAACCGATACGAATATAGCCGCTGCTTCATAAAGAGCCGATTAGCCAGCGACTTAGTCATATAAAGCTCCTCACATCTTTCAAGAATCCCCATCGCAGTCTTTTCCTTAGCCACTTCGCGCAAAACTTTATCACCCAGACTCAAGACCACCACGCTATGCGCTTTTGCAAGCACCTCCGCTCGCTTAACCTTGGCCCTTTCATCAAGCACCACGGCTGGATCTTCCACGACTAATGCGTCTGCTAACCCTTGCTGTATCAGCAACGCTCGGATCTTCATTCGCCAAAGACCGAAGTCGTTCTTCCCCGTAAACTTCTCCGCCTCGAATCTTGAGGCCATTGTCGTCGATCCAGTGCTCTATCCGGTGTCAGCTACTTCGCGTCGTCTCCGCCGTTTCCCACAGACGGCGCCACTTGTTGGATGTTGATCGGAGATGATGCGATGCAGAATGAGTCGACCTCGATGAGAAAACTTGTGAGAAATTCTATTGAATCTTGAGGAATGAAAATCTCTGGTTTACAATTGAAAAACTTGAAAAATACAATTCCCTCTCAAAACTCTTTTATAGCCGCCAAAACAAAATCTAACTAATTACCAGAAAAATAAATCCTACGGCTAGGATTTATCCATCACTTAAAGTCTTCATCCGACGGCTCCTGAACTTCTCGGTCAAAGTTCAAGATGTTTCAGCTCCAACTTGATTTCAATAGCTTCAACTAAGCAATTAACATCTACACTCTGAAGCACCTTCACAATCTCTATTGAGACGTACAATGAGATTGGAATGAAGTAGCTATAGAGAAACACCGCTGTGAGAAAATGATACACAGCAGCAATCGAAACCCTATCAGGATCAAAGAAGATGTCAGCTCTCTCGGGTTTGAGGTACCACCTTCGGTGCCCACCTTCCTTGTCATCCCTAGTAACAATGCCAAAGTAAACTGAGCCAACAAGAAAAGCACACCGAATAAAAGGTAGATGATCATATCCATCTTCTTGCTTCTCTTTGAGGGAGGATCCGTGGAGTTCTGAATCACTTTTGTGTCATGGCCAGTGATGATCACTGCACCATATATGTGGTCCGTGTTTCGTAGCTTGGAATCTCTGAGTAGAAGCTGTAGAGGGGAGAGAGCGTATTGCTGATCCTCGACCTCCATGCTCCCAATAAAGCTGTACAAGTTAGCATTAGGGTCTTCGCATTTGACAATGGCCTTAAAATCACCAAAGTCATGCTCCTCCTACAACGATGAAGTCACTTCCAACGCTTGCTTGAGCTTCAAATTTGTCTCCCCATCGAGATTCATCATCTCAACATACCATATAGCTTCCTCGTAGCTTGAAGATAACAGGACTAAATCTGCAGGAAAGAACTGATCCTTCTCCACCTTCACTAAATCACCCACTCTCAGATTTCGCCATTCAGTCTGCTTGAAAATCCCACCACCTTGATGCACCTTTACCTTCCTATTGTTGATCTCAATATCCTAACAATCCCAAAACAGACCATCATAAGCAAAAAGAAACCTTAAACTTCACTACTATTTGTTTCAACAACGAAAAGATATCAAGCATATGAAACAGAAAACAATATATGACCATAAATAGTTTCCATCTACATTCTAAGATACATAACACAGAAATGAATGAACATCAATCAGATCATCAACGCAAGAAACCTTAACTTCACTACTATTTGTTTCAACAACGAAAAGAAATCACGCATATGAAACAGAAAACGATTGTATGACCATAAATAGTTGCTATCTACTTTCTACAGCATAATATTTCCTAAAATAACTTCCAGCTTCCAAAGATACATAATACAGAAATGAATGAACATTAATCAGATTATCAATAACAAGAAACCTTAACTTCACTACTATTTGTTTCAACGACGAAAAGAAATCAAGCATATGAAACAGAAAACAATATGACCTTCAATCTACAGCATAATATTTCCAACTTTCTAAGATACATAACACAGAAACGAATGAACATCAATCAGATCATCAACAACATGAAATGTAGGTGGCAAAATGAAATTGACCTGCTTCTTCCGTTGAAAATCTCCAATGCCCTCCTTAACCATGGTTGCTCCGATGACTACAATCAACGGAAGGATGGCGCTGGAGGCGGTATACAGAGCAAGGGGCGTGAAGGACAAGCAGCCGGTGACAAGGCAGTAGAAATTAGCCACTCTTCTATGTTAAATGGCTAAGAAGAAGAAGGATTTTGGTAAAAAGCTTGATTATTTTCTTCAACAATATGATACCCTTATATAGGGCATTACAAAGCTTGTGCTACAAGTATTCTTGGGCACCAAGCTAATATATTCTTGGGCACCAAGCTCATGTATTTCTTAGCCTCCAAGCTAATGTATTTCTTAGCCTCCAAGCTAATACAAAGCTAATCCTACAAGCTTATACCTTTCTTTTTCTAACACTCCCCCTCAAATTGAGTAGTGGGATCCCCGATACTTAATTTGTCAAGAACTCCTTCAAGACTCCTTGAGCTAACTGCCTTGGTCAGTATATCTGCTAGTTGATCTTCAGAACGTACAAAAGGGAATTCGACCACTCCTTCTTCAATTTTTTCCTTGATGTCTATCCACCTCAACATGCTTTGTTCGGTCATGTTGGACAGGATTCTCTGAAATGCTTATGGCGGCTTTGTTGTCGCAGTATAACTGACTCTTACTTGGAATATAATCAATCTCTGTCATCAATTTCCTCAACCACATGATCTCGGTCAGACCACTCTTAATTCCTCTGAATTCTGCCTCTGCACTAGACAGGGCTACCACCTTCTGCTTCTTACTCTTCCACGTTACCAAGTTTCCTCCAACGAATGTAAAGTAGCCTGAAGTCGACCTTCTATCCACTGGATTACCTGCCCAATCTGCATCAGTATACCCATGGATGTCTAAGTCTCCATTTTTCTTAAACACTATTCCGTGTCCGACGGTTCCCTTCAAATATCGAACTATTCTTAGTGCAGCTTCTAAGTGTTCGGCCTGGGGTTGATGCATAAATTGACTTACAACCCCTACAGCATAAGCGATGTCAGGTCTAGTGTGAGATAAATAGATGAGTCTCCCAACTAGTCGCTGATATTGCCCTCGATCTGCGGCCTCAGCTCCATCTTGTATCTTCAAGCCATGGTTTTGTACAATTGGGGTCTCGGCTGGCTTACACTCTAGTAGGCCGGTCTCTGCTAAGATGTCCAAGATGTACTTCTTCTGTCTCAAGAATATCCCCCGTGGTGAGCGAAGGACTTCAATTCCCAAGAAGTACTTGAGATCACCTAAATCCTTCATCTCAAATTCTTTGAAAAGCTTCTCCTTCAAATTCTCAATTTCCTTTGCATCATCGCCTGTAATAATCATGTCATCAACGTACACAATTAAACAGGTAGTCTTTCCCTCGTGCCTTTTCAGGAACAGTGTATGATCTGAATTGCTTTGCATGTATCCATAGCTCTTCATTGCGTCTGCAAATCTACCAAACCAGACTCTCGGTGACTGCTTTAGCCCATACAGAGTCTTCCTCAATCGGCATCCTTCACCTGCCTTGAACTCATCAGAGAAGCCTGGTGGCGCCTCCATATATATTTCATTTTTCAACTCCCCATGAAGAAAGGCGTTAGTGACGTCGAACTGGTACAGTGGCCAATCTCGATTGGCGGCAATGGAAAGTAGTACTCGGACTGTATCCATCTTAGCTACAGGAGAGAACGTTTCTGAGTAGTCTATTTCATAAGTCTGAGTGTACCCTTTAGCCACCAGTCGAGCTTTATACCGCTCGATACTTCCATCCGGTCTCCGCTTAATGGTGAACACCCATCTGCACCCAACTGGTTTCTTTCCTTCGGGGAGTATACACTTGTCCCAGGTGTGGTTACGCATTAAAGCATCTATCTCCTTGTTCATAGCTTCTCTCCAATGCTTGTTCCTCATCGCTTCATCGGCTGACTGTGGGATTTCCTTCTCGTCGTAGAGTGCTTCCTCGAACGCCTGAGCCATCTCAGTCAGGTGCCCTTTTGCCAAGTTAGCAATAGAGTATCTTGCCTTTCTGTTGATTCTTTCTGGACTGTACCTCTTTGGTGGTACTCCCCTGTTTGCCCTTGGAGGTAGTATATATCTCCCAGTGTCAGGATCGACTCCCTCAACTTCATCCATTTCAACTTCTTTAGGTTGATCACTATTATCCCCCTGAGTCTCATCCACAACACTAGTTCCAGTAATCTCATTGACAGGGGCAAGAGTACTTACATTCGATATCAGGAGCGGAGAGTCACTACTAGGACTTGTGTCACCTGCCGCTTCAGTCTGCACCACGTCAGAGACTTGTCCAGCGGAGTTGCGTACTGCTTCCTCTGGTAGGTCCACTTCTGGTACACTTGGCATTGACACCCAGCTTAGTGGGTCACTATTAGGTGTCCTAATATCACCCTCCCCCTGACCGCTAAGGTGGGTATAGAAGTACTCTGATTCAAGAAAGTCACAATTCATGGTCGTGTACATACGATTAGATTTAGGATCAAAGCATCTATAACCCTTTTGGTTCACCCCGTAACCCACAAATACACATTTAATAGCGCATGGGGATAATTTTGTTCGTTCATGTTTTGGTATATGGACAAAGACGGAGCAGCCAAAGATCCGAGGTTTTAGGGAAAGATGTTGAGGAATGGTCGTGTATAGGGCTAGGGTATCGACTGGCGTTTGAAACTTTAGGATATGGGTAGGTAGCCGATTTAGAAGGTAAGCGGAAGTGGCGAGGGCTTCAGGCCAGAAGGTCTTTGGGACTTGTGATTCAATGAGTATGGCACGGGTCATTTCTAGTAGGATTCTGTTTTTCCTTTCGGCTACCCCATTTTGTTCTGGAGTGTGGGCACAGGTGGTTTGGTGTATCATTCCCTTTTCTAGGATGAACTGTTTCATTTTGGAATTGACAAACTCCCCCCCATTATCAGATCGAAGGGTTTTGATGGGTTTTTGGTATTGTGTTTGGACAAGATTATAGAAGTGGACAAAGTTTTCGAAAACTTCAGATTTATGCTTCATAAAGTATACCCAAGTCATACGGGTACAATCGTCAACAAAGATAAGAAAGTATCTAAAGCCTTGTCCCCCAACTACTGGTGCGGGCCCCCAAACATCAGAATGTATTAAATCAAAAATAGATTTAGTACGAGAATTACTCAACGGATAGAGGTTTCTATGGCTTTTAGCTAAAACACAAGTTTCACAATGCATGCTCGATTTTGAAGTGATATTAGGAAATAACATTTTTAAATAACCCGGAGAAGGATGTCCTAGGCGTCGGTGCCAAAGCCAAGCTTCCCTATCAGCAGACCCGTGAGTTAGCATGGCAGCTCCTTTTTGGGCTATCTCATCCACGTAGTACAGTCCGTTACTTTCAGTGCCACGTCCAATAATCTCTCCGGTCCTGATATCCTGCAGTAGACAGAAATTCGGTTGCATTAGCAGTGTGCAATTTAATTCCCGAGTCACATGACTGATTGACAGTAGTTTATGGGAAAGTGAGGGAGCATGCAAACAATTAGATAATTCTAAAGTTGGAGAAATCTTCACAGTCCCTGCCCCCTTTACAACCGTAAAATCCCTACTAGCAGTCTGAATATGAGATAGGTGAGGCTTGTGAGTTTTAGAAATATCTGACTCATCATAAGTCATCGTGTCAGTGGCCCCGCAATCAAAAATCCACCTATTGATTTTTCCAATACCTGCAGACATAGCACATGCTGTCCCAAAATTTTCTAGGACTTGAAACCTATTTTTACGTTCAATGGGGGCTGATTTATAGCTTTCGAGCATGTTGGGGTTTATTTTAGAATTTTGGAATTTTATTGGGGCCAAATCAAACATATTTTCATCATGAGGTATATTTTGTAAAGGTAAGGAAGGCCGAGGGTTAGGTTGCAAACCTAGCCCTAATACCACATTACCTCTCGCCGTCTCCCTCATTTCCTCTTCATCGGATTTGGTTCCTCCAGCGGCGAACTGCGCGATTCCGGCTGTTCTCGGTGGTGCGCCGATCAACTGCTCGTTGCCCCGGGTATGAGTAGTCATGTCACGGCTGCCCTCGGTGGTGGCGAGGGTTGTGATTCCTCCATCCGTTCCAACAGCCGCGGCGGCGTGGCCTTTGCTCCACGGTGGCCGAGTAGCCGCCGATTTGTGCTTCAACTCCCACCATTCCGGATACCCTACCAATTCAAAGCATTGCTCTCTTGTGTGCTTGCGTTTTCCACAATTGGTACAAACCAATTTGGATCTATCATCATCCGTTCTTCGCTCCTCGGATGTCCGTTGGTTCCATCCCCCATTTCCGCTACTGCCACCACGGCGTGGGGCGGTGGAGTGATTTGGCCTCCTCGCCGTGAATAGCCCTGCTCCGATTCCGTCTCCTGGGGGTTTTCCGTCTGTAGGACGGAGAATTTCCGATCGGGCATCTTCCCGCTTCGCTATGTTGTACGCTTGCTCGGCTGAGGGAAGTGGTTCCATTTTTAACACCTCTCTCTTTACGATTTCATACTTGTCATCCAATGCCGTAAGAAACTGATACAGTCTATTTTGTTCAGTTTCTTCATTGTGGATCTGTATATCATCTGGGCATTTCATCCGGTTGGGCCTCTTTTGGTCAATTGCTGTCCAGATCTCATTGAGATCGTTCCACACTTCCTCCAGTGTGGTGTTCCCCTGTTTTAGAGTGCTTGCCTTACGGTGTAGATTGTATATCTGTAACGAATCTCCACCGCTTTTGTATGTTACGGCCAGGCTGTCCCATATGTGCTTCGCCGTCGGTTGTTGAGCCACTCGGCTGACCAATTTGGTCTCGATATTTTGAACTAGCCACGTAAATACACAATGGTCGGCTTCCTGCCATTGTGTAAACGTTGGATCTGTTCTTGCTGGTGGGGATGGGACTCCAGTGATGTGAGATACCATCCCCCTTCCGCTAATCGCATTGTGCATCAGGATGGACCATACCGGATAGTTCTCTCCGTTGAGTTTAAACCCTACTGTCAAGGGTTGAGAATCGGTCTTGTATATTGGTTTTTCTGGTTTGTCGGGATTTTCTGGTGGTTGGTTTTGCATGAGGCTTTTTCGCATGAAATTTGAAAAGAGACGTGCAAACTCATCCGCTTCGGATGAGTTCGAGTCGCCGGTGATCACCTTTTCAGTTTCTGACATTTCTGCCTTTTACAGGTTCTTGGCCAAGAGGTTGGGAGAGGTTTAAGAACGATGATGAGATTGATTCTGACCTCCAAGAATCGTTGCTGGCTCTGATGCCATGTTAAATGGCTAAGAAGAAGAAGGATTTTGGTAAAAGGCTTGATTATTTTCTTCAACAATATGACACCCTTATATAGGGCATTACAAAGCTTGTGCTACAAGTATTCTTGGGCACCAAGCTAATATATTCTTGGGCACCAAGCTCATGTATTTCTTAGCCTCCAAGCTAATGTATTTCTTAGCCTCCAAGCTAATACAAAGCTTATCCTACAAGCTTATACCTTTCTTTTTCTAACATTCTAAACTGCTCAAACAGAGACTTAGGCAAGAAACTTGATGCTGTATACTTTGTAGTTTTCACATAATTTGTGGCATAACTCCTAATGCTGTTGTCTGCACCATATGGCTCATTGCAAAAAACCACTCTTGAAAAACCAGGTCTCCCAATCTGTGAGTGTTCATCTTTGAATCCTCCTATACCACATTTGAATGAGTAGATCTGGCTGAGATGCAGCTTCTTCCTTCTCTCTCCTCCCATTTTCTAACAATGCTAAGCAATTACTCTACCTCAAAATCACAACTTTGGCAGCCCCTCAAATCACAAAAAACCTATTGAGTAATAAAACTTCACCAAACAACCATACAAGAAGAGGATGCAGACTCTAACAGTCACATATTTCAGAGAATCTGAGGCGAAATTCCAAGAAACTACCTCCTGGGAGGTAGTATCCTTCGTTTGTTCCCGCAAAAAAAAAGTTTCCAGAGAGGGGAAAGACGCGAGAAGCTCTCGCGTGTTTAAACATACACACGTTCTCCTCTCGCGTGTTTAAACATACACGCATCACGCTGATGCGTGTCTCCCTTTGATACAAAAATCAGTCCAGGTTGCGTCTCTGCCTCTCACAGAACGCGAAAACTGCTTCAGCTTCGTCGCCCCATTCATCCCAACCAGCAAAAATAGAAACCTAATCCGACATTTAGCTACTCCCATTCCAATTTGAAGTGTTGTTAGGTAACTTTCTACCCTTAGTTTCGATTATTATTGGTATATTTTAGTTGGGTATAAGATTTAGGGTTCATGGTGTTAAATTTTTTTGTTGAATTTGGTTGAATTTAGAGTATATGATGTTTATCGTACTTATTTTGCAGGTTTGATGGTATTTGTGAGTTTATATTGGGATGGGAAAATTATTCAGCTCCCAAGTTTGGGTGTTGCTTATGATCCCCCTCGTACAAAATCATTTATTATATTGAATTAAAAGATATCTTATTATCAGCTAGTTTCAATGATATGTGAAAAAATTGGAATTGATTTGGATGCACATACGATTGATTTAACATGGAGGCATCCTGTAGTTTTTAGTGGAGTGGTGAATTATATAGCTACACCAGTGGATGATAATTTGTTGGAGTATATGTTTGCTGAAAATCCACGTCAAATTGAACTTTTTATTGAATATACTCCTGTGACTACTGCGTTGCAATTTGAACCACCTATCACTCAGCATGATGTTGGAACGTCTAGGAGAGATGATTATCATAGTTTTGATGTCGGGACATCTAGGAGGGATGATAAATATCATAGCACTGAATTCAACACATTTGGGAGGGAGGTTGATGAACAACTAGATGTACCAAATGTGACATGTGATGGTGATGATGGTGATGATGGTTCAGATGGTTCTGATAATTGTGATGGTTCAGATGGTTCTGATAATTGTGCTGGTTTAGATGGTTCTGATTGTGATGGTTCCGATGGTTCTCAACCAAGTGATCTTGATTATAGTGCAGAATCATGTGAAGATTCTACAGACGATGAGACACTTGAAATGATGGTTGAGAATTATGTACAACCATCTGTTCGTGGGGAGCAACCTGTTCCCGACTATTGCCTGAAGGGTTACCATTTTTTCGATCATTACCATGTGAAGGCAGCCGAGGTTACGTTTCAGAAGACCATGGAGTGGGTGAAGAAGATATGTGGTATTGGGATGAGGATAATCCGAGACATATAGATGTGGGAACGAAATTTGATAGCAAATTGCAGTAGAAAACTGCTGTGACATTATGGCATGTGGGAACAGGTCGGATGTATGAGGTTATGGATAGTAAATCAAGAAGATGGCATGCAAGTGAACATGTTAATCTTACATCATCCATGATTATTGTATGGGAGATCACGATCCAAGTGAACATGTTAATCTTACATCATCCATGATTGCTCTCTGTATTCGAAGTCAAATTGAAAACGATGTTGAATTCAATCCTTCTGCGGTACGTACATATATCAAAGATAAATTTCACATGAAAATCAGCTATAAGAAAGCATGTGTAACGACCCGCCAAGCCGATATTATTAGAAACAATATCATTAGCTTGATTATCTATATAAGTAACTTTTATGCGAATAAATCCGAGCTAAGTTAGATGGTCGTTGTTTGTTTGACGATAGGGAAGTGAATAAATAAATAAGACCCCAAAATTTAAAATTTTAATGTCTGATACATCCAACAAAAGTCCAACGAAAATTTAATTTAATACATCCTTCGTTCTAAAGAAAATCGGGTACTTCAACGTGGACAGCCACGAGCTTGAACCAAGTTCTTACCTACACCAAATTAAATGAACAAGTGAACAAATACTCAAATAATAAATTTAATAAACAAATAAAATAAAAAAAAAGAGCAGATTTTTTTCAGACAACATTAAATGCTGCATTTAATTAGAGTTAGGAATTTAGGCAACTTGCTACACGTTTCTTTCACCGCCCTCTTTTGTGTATATGCATATAGAGATACAATCATTTTCATCCACCCACTTCACATAAACAAAGCTCCCATAATACTCTCCCAACGACAATACTCTCCCAACGAAAGCAAGAGGAAGCAATCCACCAAGACCTTTGTCATAGTATCTAAATTCAGCAATTCCTTTTCACAATCATACAAAGGTGAGTATCATCAACACCTCACTTTTTCCACGTATTACAACATATTGCATATAGGCAATTTAGCACCTCAAGAAATTAGAGCTTTAGAAATCTCAAATAAGAGACTGTTCGATCATGAGCTAATATCAAGAGATGCACCAAAGTTTCACCACACCAACCAAATTCAAGAGACTTTTAAGCTCACCAAGCTACTGCCCAAAGAGGAACTCAAACAAAATGAACTAGATGATGAGAGTTAGAGGGCTTAGCTTATTTCATACGGGGCTGTCCGGCGGCGCTGCCGAGGCAGCGGCAGCTGGTGCCGGCGCCGCTGAGTGAAGACAGAGAGAGGGGCGATGATGTCGCTGCCTTCCGGAGAGCTCGACGGAGAAAGTGCCCGGTGGAGAGCGAATTAGAGACGCAAGAGGGAATTCCCGGCGGAGGCGAGCGTTTCGCCGAAGGAGAAAAGAGAGAGATTGGAGATTGACGGCGATTTCGCCGGAGAGAAGAAGAGAAGCACCGTTGCTTCGACTCAAATTAAGGGCTTCTAATTTTAGGGGAGATGGAGGCCGATAGAAGTAGTGAGGAGGAGAAGGGAGGCACCGGTGTTTTCAATTGGGTTTCATTTTGGTGATTTCAGATTTGTGATGAGAAGAGAGAAATCACCGTAAGAGGTGGGAAGAGGAAAGAGAGTTGTGGCTGTTGGATTGGGCTAAGGAGTAAGTAGCATTACTTTGTTTAGGCCACCTAATTAATTAAGGATCTTGGGCATGCAGTTTTTAATTACTCCAAGCTGGGCCTAAATTACATTATTGAGTGGGAAGATTAGAATAAGGGATGATGGGTTGTGATTTGTAATCTCATATTGAGCTGGAATAATTGATCAGTGTGCCAAGATAAATCAAATAGGCATAATGGAAGTTGAGCTTGGAATAAATTCTAGTTTGGTTCAGTTATTTTGCAATGGGCCGGAGATAGAGTTAATTAAGTCCTTGGGCCATGATTAATTTAGGGCATGCATTCCTATAAGTATATGCATTTCTCGAGTTTTATTAGAACGTTGTGTTGTTTTCAAAAAGGTTATCTCCGCGAGCTAAGGTCGGAGTCAGGAAAAATCAAAGTTAATGAGTTTTAAACGAACAAGGTGAGCTTTCTTATACTAAAATACAAATCGTATTATATGAAAACTCAGACACATGTTTGTGATTTATAAAGATGTTGTCTTGCCATAAATGTTTTGTGTATGATGCCTATCTGTTTGGCTAAGGCCAAGTGAATTATGAATGATGATATATGTGAATCGATTCGATTTTGAATCCCGGTAGGGTGGTGTCCCTACTTGGAACCTCTGACCGTGAACGACAGAGAAGGTGACCGTGGAAGGTGGCCACCTTCCCGGCACGTGGAAACCTCTGACATGTTGGGCAGAGAAGGTGACTGTGCGAGAACACCATCTCGACGGCACAATGTGATCAGATATGGCTAAGTACAGGAAAAAGGGACTGCAGTCAAATGTGAATATTTTAGTAAGCTCGGGCCTTTTCAATAAAACCCCGAGTGTTACTGTGATGATGGCTTGACAATATTTTCAAATGTATATTTGTATTTTTCGGCAATGTGTTCACTGAGTACTTTTGTACTCATCCCTGCATATATTTCTAAATGTGCAGGTTGAGCAGCGAAGTGGTGGAGGAAGTGCTATTGAGACAAAGCATTTAATTCAGTCAGATTTTGACTCTCGGAGGTTCATGTCTTCATACATGGAACCGCGTTCATTTGCTTCTGTTGTGCATCTGAAAAGACTCAAGTCTATTTTGTTCAAAACTCTGATATTTTGAAATTTTTACAAACAATTACTCGAGTTTTCATGATCGAGTATCTTTCTTCTATGTATCAACACTTAATTAGTCATGTCTCGCAACCAATGTTTGATTTTATTTTCCCTTATTTCTTTCCCCGCTTCTTATACCCCTACCCCTAGTCACGGTTCCCCGACTATGCTATCCTTAGCTAGTGCGGTCGTGACAGAGTGGTATCAGAGCATTCTTTCTCGCTCTGAACCCGAGAGTCTTCTTTGAAATTCTTTGGTCTAGTCTTGTTCCACTAGACTATCTAATCGATGAAAATGTTCTTAGCACTCCCACCAATCGCGCTCGATGAGGAAAAAGGTAACTTGTTCTTTTTCAAAAGAAAGTCAAGATGTTTGAAGGTTTGAAATGGAGATATAACGCATGTAGTTAATTTGAGTGAACAGATGAAAGTACCAAGTTTAAAGAAAGAGTTGATGTTTCTTAATTTTGTAGCGTGCTTAAAGAAAGAGTTAGTATGTCTTTTCTTGGCTAAAGATTGGGAATGCATGAATAAAAGAAGTAACTTTCCTAAAGTATACAAGTCTGGTACCAATTGGTGAAATGAAATCTCTTTTTGAGATAGTCATTGAATCATGTTGCTAGTATGGGGAAATTGAAATTTCCAAAGAACTTAGAATACTTAGTTATGCTTTCCTTCTAGAACACAATATGAACTCGAACTTAGAAGTACAGTATGAACATTTCTCACTTTCCCGAGAGACGAAAAGAAAATGGCCCGATAAGAAAGAAACTTTGCCACGAGAAAAGTAATCCAACATAGAACAAAACGATGTGTCTACGTTCCAATGACATGAATAATCTAGGTTAGTCATTGTCTTTCTTGACAATCCAATCACTCCAAAGGATCATACCTTTGATCCAACTAAGCGATGTACACATACATGGCAAGAGAATATGATTACAATGTAAACAAAGAATCTAGCTTTACAATAATAAGTAAACAGAAACTGCGTGTTACGAGGATGAGCGTTATGACGAACCGAGAGTACCATGGAGTCATAATCCCCACATATGGTCATCTGACGTGATCGTAAGGTGAAAGTAGCTTGTGACCAAAGTTTCCCATAACTCATTTACCATCCTCTATAAAGAGTTAACAACAGAGTATCACCATCGTAGTTAACCAGGAAGATTCATCAGCAACGCTTACTTGGATTCCCATGAATTCCATTTTCTCGCATCCCCCTGACCAAAATACTTTTGTTGAATTAAGATATTAAATAACTTCTTTTGCAAGGTAATGTGTCATTATTTTCCCTCTTCTATGTCAAGGTTGTGAATAACTTTCAGTTTTGATCTTGCTCCTTCATGTTTTCTGATAACCCCCAGTGACTACGGTCCTTCTTTACTAGTTCTGTATAAAAGCAATACATTGACTCTCTGAATTCTTGCCACCAAACTCCTATACTAGGAGCTGCTTTATTTATAGCCTTCAGAATGAACATGTTTCCCTAAACTATTGCCTCTTCAATGATAATATTCTTCAAAGATCATTAGTAGACCTTTAGTATTTTCAAATGTGCTTGCTGACACTCATTAATTTATAAGGAATAGTCACCTCTTCTAAATCCCACTATGATTATTGCATCATGCTTTGAGCTCTTTAGCAACTCCAAGTCTAAAGTAATTTGCTATCTTCCCGAACTAGTTTGCTCTGGTTATCTTCTCTACTAGTTAACTTCTGTGATTTGGTTATAAACTTTGTGAATTCATTAACGTGATATAGTATCACGATATTGTTGACCCAAAAGGGTAGTTTCTTGTTGTTCTTCTTTCTCGAATCCACTTGAGCCCAATCATTTTCAGTCTTACTATATTGGAGCAGCCATCTGGTGAGACTTTAAACCTTTTAATTTGACCCTTTGTGTTTTCAGACATACTTATTGACAAGCTCTTTATTTTACATGAGTACTCTTATCTTCTGAATTCAAATATGACTGTTGTCTCTTGATCTGAGCTTTTCTGCAAGTTCCATGTTAAAGCTGGCACATTGCTTCTCCCTTGGCTAGTTTCCTCTTGTTGCCCTCTTTATTAGTTAGTTTCCTTGAATTGCTTATAAACTCTAAAAATTTCGTTGATATGATCTTCTATCACAGTGTTGTCGAACAAATTGCAATAGGTTGTTTTTCCTATTCTTTTCAAATCCATTTGCAACCAACCATCTCAGGTCTTCTTGTTATCATCTGGGGATACTCGAAACTTTCTACTTCACTGTTCATTTCGATTATATTATTGGCAACCTATTGTTGACATCTACATTCTATTCATCATACCCTCACTTTCGCAATTTATTCCATCTGGCAAGCTCTTCCCACAATAAAATTTCCAGGCTCTATGGGTATAGCTCAAGCCCTTTGAAGTTGTATCTTTTCTTTTCTGGGAGTGAGCATTATGAGCCCAATTGAGCCTAGTCTTTGCACTGCATGAAAATTTTGTTGCAAGCTATCGGTGAGAGTTTGCGATGAACCAAATTGCTCACGTAATCGAACTAATTAAGTCGTTTGTTTTCATGGTGACCTTGGAGCCTCCCAAAGTAAGAACGATTCGAATGATTCTCTTTGAATCCCAAATTCGATTCATATCAAAGTTAAAGTTGTTGACCACCTCTAAATTTCCTCGCGTGAGACCCTCAAGGAATGCAAGACATTGACCTGTGCAGAAAACGCCTAAAGGAGTGAATAATCTCAAGTGGACATCTATAAAAATAATGCGCCGATCAAAAGTGTCAAGACTAGAACAACAAGTCGTTATATTTATGCTATGACTAAACACTGCATGCGACGAGTTGCAAGGGGATCGGACGTTTAGTACTTAGTACAATTTGGAGAAAAGAGTGATGGCGATATTCGTTCAAATTTTTAATTCCACCCTATTAGTCCCTTCGTAGTACGCAAGACCTCTATGTATACAATTAGGTGATCAATCGATACGATTAAGACTAAGTTAAGTCAAAAAGTGAACTAATTAAGATCTATACTACAATAATGACTAAGAAATAAAAGCGTGAGTACCCTAATTACTTTCAACCTAACGCCAAGATGACATGAAAGAAGGTTTGACAACCGAGAACGAACGGGAAATGACCTAGATGTGAGGAAAGAACAAGCAAAGATTTGCGATAGAACTTTGGAATTAGAGTAGCAATGCCAAAAGTGATATTAATGTCAATTGCGATACAACAAAATACGACTTCGTGAGATAAATCCGGAGTCGGATCAAGGAAGGGCAAGACGGGCAAAAATCCTACGCCGACGAACGTCGAACCGAATTGAAATTTAACATCGGAGAGAAGGTCTTTTTTGAAAGTATCCCCTTCCAAAGGAATAACCATATTTGGACTCGAAGGTAAGCTAAAACCACGATGCATTGGACCCTATGAAATTCTGGAGGAAGTGGGCCCAGTAGCATATCGCTTGGCATTACCACACAACTTTGGGAACGTACACAACGTATTCCACGTCTCCCAACTTCAAAAGTACGTGTTCGACCCAAAACATGTGATATGCCATGAAGAAATCGCTCTAGAGCCTGACCTGAGTTACGAAGAAAAGCCGATAGAAATACTAGATCGAAAGGTGCAGCAGCTTCGGAATAAGTTGATTAATACAGTGAAGGTTTTGTGGAAAAACCATGGACAAGAAGAGGCAACATGAGAGCTAGAAGAGAAAATGAATGAGAAATATCCCGAGCTTTGTGCTTAAATACTTCCTAAATTTTGGGACGAAATTTCTTTTAAGAGGGGTAGTATGTAACGACCCGCCAAGCCGATATTATTAGAAACAATATCATTAGCTTGATTATCTATATAAGTAACTTTTATGCGATTAAATCCGAGCTATGTTAGATGGTCGTTGTTTGTTTGACGATAGGGAAGTGAATAAATAAATAAGACCCCAAAATTTAAAATTTTAATGTCTGATACATCCAACAAAAGTCCAACGAAAATTTAATTTAATACATCCTTCGTTCTAAAGAAAATCGGGTACTTCAACGTGGACAGCCACGAGCTTGAACCGAGTTCTTACCTACACGAAATTAAATGAACAAGTGAACAAATACTCAAATAATAAATTTAATAAACAAATAAAATAAAATAAAAAGAGCAGATTTTTTTCAGACAACATTAAATGATGCATTTAATTAGAGATAGGAATGTAGGCAACTTGCTACACGTTTCTTTCACCGCCCTCTTTTGTGTATATGCATATAGACATACAATCATTTTCATCCACCCACTTCACATCTTGCATATAGTCAATTTAGCACCTCAAGAAATTAGAGCTTTAGAAATTTCAAATAAGAGACTGTTCGATCATGAGCTAATATCAAGAGATGCACCAAAGTTTCACCACACCAACCAAATTCAAGAGACTTTTAAGCTCACCAAGCTACTGCCCAAAGAGGAACTCAAACAAAATGAACTAGATGATGAGAGTTAGAGGGCTTAGCTTATTTCATACGGGGTTGTCCGGTGAGGGTCGAGTGACAAAGGAGTTTCGGAGAGACGACCGGAGCGGCGGCGCTGCCGAGGCAGCGGCAGCTGGTGCCGGCGCCGCTGAGTGAAGACAGAGAGAGGGGCGATGATGTCGCTGCCTTCCGGAGAGCTCGACGGAGAAAGTGCCCGGTGGAGAGCGAATTAGAGACGCAGGAGGGAATTCCCGGCGGAGGCGAGCGTTTCGCCGAAGGTGAAAAGAGAGAGATTGGAGATTGACGGCGATTTCGCCGGAGAGAAGAAGAGAAGCACCGCTGCTTCGACTCAAATTAAGGGCTTCTAATTTTAGGGGAGATGGAGGCCGATAGAAGTAGTGAGGAGGAGAAGGGAGGCACCGGTGTTTTCAATTGGGTTTCATTTTGGTGATTTCAGATTTGTGATGAGAAGAGAGAAATCACCGTAAGAGGTGGGAAGAGGAAAGAGAGTTGTGGCTGTTGGATTGGGCTAAGGAGTAAGTAGCATTACTTTGTTTAGGCCACCTAATTAATTAAGGAGCTTGGGCATGCAGTTTTTAATTACTCCAAGATGGGCCTAAATTACATTATTGAGTGGGAAGATTAGAATAAGGGATGATGGGTTGTGATTTGTATTCTCATATTGAGCTGGAATAATTGATCAGTGTGCCAAGATAAATCAAATAGGCATAATGGAAGTTGAGCTCGGAATATATTCTAGTTAGGTTCAGTTATTTTGCAATGGGCCGGAGATAGAGTTAATTAAGTCCTTGGGCCATGATTAATTTAGGGCATGCATTCCTATAAGTATATGAATTTCTCGAATCTTATTAGAACGTTGTGTTGTTTTCAAAAATGTTATCTCCGCGAGCTAAGGTCGGAGTCAGGAAAAATCAAGTTAAGGAATTCTAAACGAACAAGGTGAGCTTTCTTATACTAAAATACAAATCGTATTATATGAAAACTCAGACACATGTTTGTGATTTATAAAGATGTTGTCTTGCCATAAATGTTTTGTGTATGATGCCTATCTGTTTGGCTAAGGCCAAGTGAATTATGAATGATGATATATGTGAATCGATTCGATTTTGAATCCCGGTAGGGTGGTGTCCCTACTTGGAACCTCTGACCGTGAACGACAGAGAAGGTGACCGTGGAAGGTGGCCACCTTCCCGGCACATGGAAACCTCTGACATGTTGGGCAGAGAAGGTGACCGTGCGAGAACACCATCTCGACTGCACAATGTGATCAGATATGGCTAAGTACAGGAAAAAGGGACTGCAGTCAAATGTGAATATTTTAGTAAGCTCGGGCCTTTTCAATAAAACCCCGAGTGTTACTGTGATGATGGCTTGACAATATTTTCAAATGTATATTTGTATTTTTCGGCAATGTGTTCACTGAGTACTTTTGTACTCATCCCTGCATATATTTCTAAATGTGCAGGTTGAGCAGCGAAGTGCTGGAGGAAGTGCTATTGAGACAAGGCATTTAATTCAGTCAGATTTTGACTCTCGGAGGTTCATGTCTTCATACATGGAACCGCGTTCATTTGCTTCTGTTGTGCATCTGAAAAGACTCAAGTCTATTTTGTTAAAAACTCTGATATTTTGAAATTTTTTAAAACAATTACTCGAGTTTTCATGATCGAGTATCTTTCTTCTATGTATCAACACTTAATTAGGAATGTCTCGCAACCAATGTTTGATTTTATTTTCCCTTATTTCTTTCCCCTCTTCTTATACCCCTACCCCTAGTCACGGTTCCCCGACTATGCTATCCTTAGCTAGTGCGGTCGTGACAGCATGGTATGCTCGCAGAAAAGCTATTGAGCTTGTATATGGTGGGTGGGAGGGATCATTCAGACAACTCCCCAGCTACCTGACTGAGTTGCAAAGTCAAAATCCTGGGACAATCGTTGAGTGGTTGCATGACCCTATATTGAGTCAAGGTAATACAAAGGTGTTCCGCTACGTATTTTGGGCATTTGGGCCAGCAATAGAAGCGTTCCAACTAGCAAAGCCGGTCTTCTCAGTTGATGGGACTCACCTGCGTGGAAGACTGAAAGGTAAACTACTTACTGCAGTAGGGTACGATGCAAACAAGAACTGTTTGCCTGTTGATTTTGCTATTGTTGATGAAGAAACAAATGAGAGTTGGAGTTGGTTTTTGAATCTTGTCAGAGTGCATATTATAAAGCATGACCAGGAAGTGTGCATAATATCAGACAGACATCAAGGCATAATAAATGCTATGCAGTCTGATGTGTGGAAAGAGGTACCCGTTGGTTATCATCGATACTATTTAATTCACGTTCGATCGAATGTGTTACAAAGACACAAAGACCCCGGAGTGAAGAAATGGGTATGGATAATGGGTGAAGTAATTGAGGAGCGGAGATATTGGACTGCAAGGCGTGAATTAGAAAAGGTGAGTCCAGAAGCTCTGAGCTACCTCGAAACCACCATAGATAGATCGCAGTGGACTATGGCACACGATGAATTTCGTCAATGGGGTGAGACATCTACGAACATGGCCGAGTGTTATAACAATGTGTTGTTATCTACGAGGGAACTCCCAATTAGAGCTATCATTGATATTACATTCTGGCGGACCATCAACTGGTTTGTTAATCGAACGACTCTAGCCAAACAATGTCAGACGCCTTTGACACCGTGGGCTTGGGAGTTATTTCAGAAGAATGACCGTCGAGGGAGACGTCATCATGTTAGGACTACAAGCATAGCACAAGGAACTTATGAGGTGCTAACCTATCACAGAGGACCGGGTAGAGGCCATAATATACATGTTGTGGATTATCGTGAAAAGAGATGCTTATGTGGAAAGTGGCAGACCTGGAGAATGCCTTGCTCTCACACTGTTGCGGTGCTGAGAGAACGCACATGTTGATTCCCGATACCATACAGATGTTTGGATTCACCAGTACGCAGGTATGTTATTTAGATACTTCTTATTTTTACATTATTATCATGTCTTACGGTTGCAATTTTATGCAGCTGCGTTCCGTCCATTGAGACACCAAGATTATTGGTATGAACCTGAATGGACGTTGGAATGTTTACCAGCACGGCTACTTCCTCGTTCACGTGGGCGATACAACAGAAACAGGATACACAACCTAATGGATGAGCGCGAAGAAGATGAGCCAAGAGTTCCTCCTCGATGCCGCCTTTGTGGAGAGACCGGCCACAATAGAAGAAAGTGCACTTTAGGACGTGTTGTGTAGTCATATTATATTTGAGCATCGTGTTTGACACTTAAATTTTATTATGTTTACGAACAGTATTTTAGATTTTGTAATAGTTAGTCAGACTGAAATTATCGTGTTTGAGAACAGTATTTTACGAGGTGTCCTGAAAGTGTTTGAGACTTAAGTAATATTGTTACGTAAAAACTCCTCTTGTTGCGAAAAAATCATCGTGTTTGAGAACAGCTATATGGGAGCAGCTATATGTCGGATTCACTTCGATTTTCGTCGGCTAGATGAGGATTTCGCCGTGCAGAGAGGGGGAGCGCCTGGGAGAGTGAGGAAGAGGCAGAAAGCTGGGAGTGAGGAAGAGGGCTTCTGGTTCGTAAGTCATTCAAGTAAAACACGCATGAGCAATTCGCGTGTATAAATTTAAACACGCATGAGCAATTCGCGTGTATAAATTAAAACACGCATGAGCAATTCGTGTGTTTAATTGAAACACGCATGAACGAAACGCGTGTTTAATATTGATACACGCGAGAGCTTCTCGCGTCTTTCTCCTCTCTGGAAACTTTTTTTTTGCGGGTACAAACGACGGATACTAACTCCCACGAGGTACTTTCGTGGAATTTCCCCGAGAATCTGATGAATAAACAAAGACAGCCCCACCTTTTATCTTGAAAAGATTCGATCTTTGAAGTAATAACAGAGAATGGAGATGGCCCAGAAATCAGCTGAAACAATATTACTATGATTTTGAAGAGAAATGATAGCTCAAGTGTTGAGAGTATTTCCGATATGACAGAGTTATTTGATGGTTTGACTGCCAGTTGCACACCTTAAATATACAAAAAATCACACGAAAGTAGCTTCTCTACTAATCAATGCGCATAAACTTGAAATTTTCCGAAAACAAATGTGGAAAGGACAAGTGGGTCATAGAATATAATCCCATGATTTCATTTTCTACTTATTTTCGAATGAGTCTTCATTATTTGGTCTTGACTAAAAAGCTTCTTCCAACGATTGAACGATTCTGTTCTTCCAACTCCCATCTTCTAATAAAAATAGAGACTTTCCAAAAAAAAACATACTACTTCCTTCTATCCTATTAAATACTCCCTCCGTCCCAATAAATATTAGACATTTGGTTTCGGACACGAGATTTCATACAATATTGTTTTATGAGTTAATGAAGAGAGAGTAAAGTAAGAGAGAGAAAAAAATTGAAATGATGTTGTTTCTATTTAATGAAACGTTTCATTTTTAATAGAACAAATCAAAAATAAAAACTTTTAATTTTTAATGAGACATATGAAGTATTCCGTATAGGTGCAGATTTTAAAAAATTTATATGACTTTATAAAGAAAAATAAGTTTAAAAAGTTAGTGGAATCATGTAAACACCACAGTTACAATGACTATAATTATTTAATGGAATGTGGAGTCCATTTATTAAAAATTGTAAAAGTGAAATGCAATATTTATTATGGATAGTCCAAATAAAATAATAAGAGACATTTAATAGAGATAGAACATGAGTAAATTTTTATACAAAATTAGTAGAAATAGAAAAAGAATAGACAGAAAAAGTAAACAAAAAATACTGTTAACAGAAATTGAACTCAATTCATAAAAAAAACTTATAACTTACCAGAATAGAAGTGGGGTGATTTTATGGAACGGACGACAACAAATAAAGAGTTATTTTTAATAATGGTAGAAATATTATCCAGCTCAAAATCTTGAAAATGTTTTGGTATATTTAGTTAAGTAGCATTTCCAATTTGAAATTCAGTTATTTTTATTAATTCATTAATTTCATTACTATAAAATCTAATTTCGTTGGGCATTGTGAATCTTGAGCTTCTAGAAAGAAATGGAAGGGATTACTTGTGATTAGTGTTTTCTCTTCTTCATTTATTATAAAGATTAGGAATTTCAGTTGATTGATATACTTTTTCGGGTCGAGTTCGACATACAACATTTATTTGGTCTCTTTCATAAATACATGAATTCATTAGACATGAAATTTATCGGAATTTTGTTTATAAATTTCTCCAAAATATATTAATTTATTGATTAATATCCACTACTATTTGATTTTGTATGTTTTCCCTCTAATATTTATATATCACACGAAAATAGTGATAAGAAATTATAGAAGATATTGTTTTGTATATTAAGTGAAAATAGAAAATATATTTTTATATATTAATATAAATAAACAATCTAAAAAAATACTTCGTATGACATTTTCATAGAATAAACTAAAATAAACGTATGATATTTACCTTATGACAAATTAAATACCATCTTATCTACAGTCTTCTAAAACCGAAAGTTATTACTTTTTTTGACACTACGGGGGTGTTCGGTTTGCAAGATTGTATCCGAGATTAAATTTGTAGTGTGATTGGTTCAAGAGATTCAATCCCACAACTCAATCCTAGATAGATAATCATGAGATAATTAGTCATAGCTAACCCCCTATGACTAAAATAATCTCACAGCTCAATCCTAAATTATATCTTGGTACTATTTTATCTTGGAACCCAAACACCACCTACGTGAATAACTTCTTTAAGATATTTAAGATATGAGAAGAAGAAGGTGCATCGGGTGTTGGACTCTATTGAAAGAGTTGGACTTTTGGAAGGAATATTGGTGCCACTCACATCTCACGTCGGAATAGAAATGCTCTAACTTAGAGCATTTCCAACAAGGAAATGTAAATGAAAGAAGTATATATCATCTATTTACCTTCTCAAAAAGTGAAATATACACTTCTAAAAAGTAACACATTCCAAATGGAAAAGGTATATAGAAAGGTAAATTATTTTTTACAAATAAAATAATAGTATAAAATGCATTAAAAACATAAAGTGTAATATCTTTTCAAATACTTTTTTTCTTGGAGAATGGTTTTTCATGAAAAGAAGGAAAATATGATAGCTATGAGATTTTACCTCTTCATTGATGGAGAGGTAAAGATATCTCTTCAAAATGAGAAAATGTATAATACATTCTCAAATACCTCTCCTCTTGGAGAATGATTTTTTTAAAAAAAGGTAAATATGGTAGTTATATGACTTTAATCTATATTTCGATGAAATAATTTTATTTTCTTATTTCATTTAAATTAAATCATTTTAATTTCATCACAAATACTTTTATATAGTAAGTATTATTTAATGTGTTAAGTAAAAGGTAGTATGTAGTATGGAGAGTATTGTGGATCAATTCTATTTTAGGGAATGCATGTTAACTTACTTCCAATTTAATGAAGAGCAATAGATGAATTCCCGCACAGTGAGTGACGCATAACATTTGTGCGTCGTTATTAATGAAACGCACAAATGTTATGCGTCTTTAGTGAAAGACGCACAAATAATATGCGTCTGTAACAAACGACGCATATAGATGATGCGTCGATAAACGACGCATAAAAGTTATGCGTCGTTAATGAATGACGCATAACATATATGCGTCTTTCAGTAAAGACGTATATTATTTGTGCGTCGTTAAAATAGGGATTAAGAGGGCAGAATGCTCGTAATTGACAGACGACGCAGGAGCAGCGAAGGAGGGGCGATTTCAGCGACGATTTCCGGCGATTTGAGGCGTTTTCCGACAGATTTCAACCAAATACCAAACATATTTCGGTAATTATTCATCCATTTGGCTACATAAATCAATAATTGCTGAAGTTATGGAGGTTTTCCCTAATTTAGTAAAGTTAGGGTTTATATGAAATTGCTCAATTTACGGACGATTTCTGTTAGTGTGTTGCTTATTTGTGTTGTTTTGTTGCGTATTTGTGTGTTTCACATGAATTTAGGGTCAATTGTAGAAGTAAGTGGTTCAATTGAAATTATATACATGCAGAAAATAGATATATTTTCTGCAAAAATGTGAAAATTTTAGTTATCTTATGCTATTATATGTTGGGTGAATGTTTTGAAGTAGATGGCATCTGCAAGTTCTGAACAACAGTTATGTTATGGACCCGAGGATCCATCCGTACTGTTTCATCAAAACGAACATATTTCAGCCTCATTGTTGGCGAATGGCACAACAAATGTGTTGAGAGTTCGTAGGACGGAGAGTAAGGTTTGGGCATTGCCAATACATGAAGATGTGATGCATTGGCTTGATGTTTGGGGGTTCAGAGGTGTGATTGAATGTGGAAGGCCAAGAAGGATGGACAATGACCTAATAACTGCATTGATCGAGCGATGGAGGCCTGAGACCCACTGTTTCCACCTTCCAGTTGGTGAGGTAACCGTAACCTTACAGGATGTGCAAAATCTGTGGGGTTTGAGAGCAGACGGTCGTATTTTCACTGGCTGTGACTACCCTATTGGATATGAAGATTGGCCCAGCAAGTGTAGAGATGTGTTGGGATGGATACCTGACGCAGAAACAGAAACGAAGCACGGTGGGTTGTTGATGACGTCTCTGATCAACCAAGCGACTATGCCCTTGGGTGATGGGCTGCATGAGTATGCATACGTCCAAAGAGCACGTATACATGCTCTAATCTTGTTAGGAGGGCTTATTTTACCGGACACTACCGGGTGCAAGGTCCCCTTTATGTGGATAAATGTCTTTGACGATCCGGAAGACGTGGCTAATATCAGTTGGGGTAGTGCTGCTTTAGCATACCTGTATCATTATTTGTGCGAAGCTTCTGTAGGCAGACAGAGAAGAGATGTGGGTGGCCCTATGGTTCTCTTGCAGCTGTGGGCGTGGGAAAGAATGCCTACATTGAGGCCAGCCTTCTTGATATCGCCTACGCACACGCCGTATACCCCGTGTGGAGCCAAGTAATATTTTTTTTAAGTAACTTACTTAATTATGTATTTTTTTGGGTAAATTTTGATATTAATATTTCGTGTAGGTGGCACGGAGTTACTGAAATTGGAAATGCGCCCCAACATTCAGTAGCTCATTATCGTGATCAATTATCATTGATTCGTCCGGGCCAGGTGAAATTTATTTTTGTTAGCTAATGAATTAATCTAGTATGAAATTAATTGTGTGAATGATATTATGTTTTTGTAGTTTCTGTGGACACCATATACAGATTGTATCCTGCCCGATTATTGCATTGATTCGACCGCATCCTACTTGTGCGACACATATTTGGTGTGCTGGTCATTTGTCGAGGCACACGAGGCTGGACGCGTTTGCCGACAATTCAACCGCTACCAGCGTATTCCTCAGTATTGTGATAGGATGCTACATAATGCCGGACATCTGTCTAAAAGTCACCGCCGTGGGAGGAAGGGCGCCGATTGGGCTAAGGTACATAAATTCTACATTGAAGAATGGGATTTGAGACACCACAGGTTCCAAACAAATTTTGATCATGCCACGATGACCATGGATGGTAGCATTAATCCGGGCTATATGGCGTGGTTCAATAGGATCACAGTGTCGTACCTAGTTCAACCTGCGACACAGTCAACGGTTGGGATGAACGAGTCAGCATCTTCTATGATGAAATTGGTATCTTATGTTTTTTTTTATAATAATGTATTTAGTTTGAAGTTTGTATAGATTGATTGTAATGATTTTGTATTTGTGCTATCTAGGTCGAGACCATTCAGGGGATATGGCATTTGACCTCTGAACACGACACAGACCCTCGATTACGGCAGATTCGTGCAATGGCTGCTGAGGCGCTTCGTACGACGGACCATACTGATGTGATGGAGTATCCAACATCGCAACGGCGAAATGTGGTCATGCCGCCACGCCCACCAACTTCTCTTCGTCATGGACTGCCGGGTGTCCGGACGGGAGGACACGGGATTACACGACAGCATAGGTTGTCGCAGCAGCAACCGCCGCAACCTGATTATGCGGTACCAGAGCCCTTGAGTCCGGAGTACGATCCCCCAGGATGGTCTCAGTTGAGTGGTGCAAGCCACGAGCCCTCGCAATGGGGAGCACGTGCATCATGTGATTCGTTCTTTGGCGGTGAGTCTGATTGGGGTGCAACTCAACCAGGGCGTGATTCATACTTTCAAAATTATCAATTCGTTGATCCTGTGGGGGAAGAAGAGGGCGGGGAAGAAGAAGAAGAAGAAGAGGGCGGGGAAGAAGAAGAAGTCGGCGGGGAAGAAGAAGACGACGTTATATTCCGACGAACGTCCGAGGGATCATCACGACCAGCTATGAAGAGTTCATCAAGTGCGATTGGGAGGGCTATGCACAATGTATTAAGGGGATTGTCAACAAGGAAGAACAAAGGGAAAGCTCCGACCAAGTTCACGCCTTCATCTAGATAGATTTCGAATGTGATTCGTTCTTTCGGATTGTTCGTAAGTTGTTTTTTGAACAATTTTTGATGTGATGAAACAGGTTTTGGTGTAACATATTTTCTATGCTGCAATTTTTGAACAATTTCGGTTATATTTTGGTCTTTGTGTCTATTGAAACCGGTTGTTATGATTTTTGATTTTGATGAACCATAAAATGTTCAAAAAACACAATCCGACTTCAAAAATCGTCATTGTATTGATCAAAATCGCCCGCCCGGGCGTTTGTATATTGATCAAAATCGCCCGCTCGGGCGAAGTCTCTGGAATCAACAGTCTGTTTCTGAATTCACTCGGTGACGCATAACAGTTATGCGTCGTTCATTAGTGACGCATAATGTTTGTGCGTCGCACACTTGGTGACGCATAAAAGTTATGCGTCGTTACATAGTGACGCATAACGATTATGCGTCGTTTCTGGGTGACGCATAACTCTTATGCGTCGTTCATTAGTGACGCATAACGATTATGCGTCGTTTCTGCATAACTCTTATGCATCGTTCATTAGTCCACAAACTTGTGATTTTTGAAGATTGTTGAAACATTGTTTAAACATATTTCATACTAACTGTCAAAATAAGAAACATTACAAGTGTCGACTAACATCTCACATATGTTGACACATACACATAGTACCTATTACATCAGCCTCAAACACAAATACCACGACTTTACTGAACGGCACCGGCTGAGCAATTTCTTCGGTCATGCCCCTCTATCCCGCAATTTCTGCAACGGCGGGGAGCCCTTGGTTCATCTTCCTCCTGGACATCCATTTGATTAAGTATCCTCCTTCTTCTAACGCGGCCACGCGTTCTAGGAATCAACTGCTGAGGGGTGATGCACAATTTCCATGAAGGTGCAACCCAATACTCTTCGTGTCTTGGTGCATCAAATGAAACTTGAGTATAGTACTGTGATCTCCATGTACCTAGGTAGTACTTCTCATCTATGAGGTCCATCATAACATGACCTCTGTCTCTAGCAACCGCACAAGCATGCGAACAAGGGATTCTCCACATCTGCCACTTACCACAACTGCAACTCGATTCCAAATACCTGACTATTTGAACATTGTTGCCCTTTGACACTCCTTTTACGATTCTTCCTCGAGTTCGGACATGGTACTTCCCAACATCTCGGTCAATGACAGTGACGTAATGTTTTCGCCCCTTTGAGTCATTCTTAGCAAGTTTGTCCCTCGCCCATGGGGTTAATTCACCTTCGGTGTGTTCGATTGTTGTCTTCTTCTCCACCCACCATTTCACCGTCCTCCAAAATGTCAAATCAACCAACGCTCTAATCGGCAACTCTCTCACACCCCTCAAGACGTTATTGTAGCACTCCGACATGTTTGTTGTGGCCACCCCCCACCTAAGTCCACCATCGTAGCACAGTGACCAACATTCTTTTGTAATCCTATTTAACATTCGAACCGCACCACTGTTGACATCATATAGTGCTCGACGTCTTCTGCCAAATTT
Source organism: Salvia splendens (assembly GCF_004379255.2). NCBI lineage: Eukaryota > Viridiplantae > Streptophyta > Magnoliopsida > Lamiales > Lamiaceae > Salvia > Salvia splendens. The sequence continues at coordinate 27,251,564 of NC_056046.1, forward strand.
ACGTTCTTGAGAACTTACCCCCAACTTCCATATAATGGCCTTCACATTGGGACCCTTGTGCTTCTTCAACACATTTGCCCTAACATGAAGCAAACAAAATTTGTGGTGTATCTGCGGGGCCCTTGTCATGATTTCAGACTGCATTGCATTCAAGAGTCCTTTATGCCTATCTGATATAATGCACACCTCCCGCTCGTATTTCACCACATGAGTTCTGACATGATCCATAAACCACGACCAACTGTCATTGGTTTCTTCATCCACCACAGCATATGCAATAGGCAAGCATGTCTTGTTAGCATCAAAACCACAAGCAACAAGCAGCTTACCTTTAAATCTTCCTCGGAGGTGAGTCCCGTCAACTGTTAACACCGGTGCGGCCTTCTGGAACGCATGTATTGCAGGCCCAAATGCCCAAAAAACATAGTTGAACACCATTGTACGCCTCTGACTCAACAGATCGTTATGCTTCCACTCAACAATTGTGCCCATATTCTGTGACTGGAGTTCAAACATGTAGCTTGGCAACTGCCTAAACGATTCCTCCCATCCACCGTATACAAACTCTATAGCCTTTCTCTTTGCATACCACGCCTTCTTATAACTGATTAACACACCAAATCTGTCTTGAACATCAGCTATTATGGAGAAGACCTTGAAATCGGCACATTGTCGCACATGATGTCGAATCAACAGAGCTATCATTGGGGATGAAAAGTTAGCATGATCTCTATTAGCACGATGGCCTATACAAGTATGTCGATTCTTCCACTTCCTAACTTCCCACATATCGTCATGCGACCTTTGTGTAACCGAAACCTCCCACTTACATTCCCTCGCCTTTTCAGCGTCGGTGGTGCTGATGATGCCTGCCCCTGTTACTGTCGTTCCTGCTGGAAATTTGCATACAGCATGCCACCTTCTTAGTTTGCTCTCGACAACCTTAAACTGTTTTTCATTCCACAAACTCCACATAGTAATAGCAGTCTTCACGTGTAGCTTGGAATCGAATTTTGTTCCCAACACAATCCGCTGCGGCTCATTCTCATTCCAATACAAAAGGCTGTGTTCATTACCACCCACATCATCCGAATCTCCAGAAGGACGACTTGGTAATTCACGAAAGAATCTAAACCCACTAGGATTGTATTCCGGAAGTGGTTGTTCACCTTGCATAACAGGTTTACATGGTACTATCTCATCATCAGAACTAGCACCGACATCATCAGCACCATCACCATCACTGAGATCGGGGTCTGCCTCTGTCTCAGATAGTGGCCTTGGCTCAGCAAGATCATCTGCAGCATCGACCTCATCATTCAATCCAACCCCAACATCAGCAACATCTACAACATCTACAACATCTCGCTGCTCATTCATACTACGATCAAAGCTCATTTGGTCCACCCTCGCAGATGAACCAATACCACAGTCAAAACTCATTTGTTCAAACCTCGCAGATGCTCCAATACCATAATCAACAACTGGTGGGATTTCTTCACTCCTCACAGGTGAATACTCAACAAATAATTCAATACACCCACTTGAATTTTGAGCATTGTTGAACATAAACATTACACTATCATCATTGCGAATCACAGAACATGTATAACTCATACCGGAACCATAGACTATACATTGTCTCCATAATAATTCAATTGTGTGTTGGTTCATATCTATTCCCATCGCATCACAAATCATTGCTACCAACTCATAATAGGAAACACCTGAATTTAATATAATGGAGCTCCTCGCACGAGGTGGGTCATAACCAATACCCATATGTGGTAGTTGAACTACTCTACCACCCCAATACAAACTCACAAATACTTGCATGATTTCTGCATCAAAAACATATAAACCAACGACAATTAAGGACATTATTCATACAAGCCCTAATTTGTATAAATTGGGTCAAACTAACAAATGAAAGCACAATAAACATGAATAATGTCGAATGTAGCTAAATTGATTAACAAATTACCGGATCTTATGGAGAAATCGCCGGAAATCGCCTGAAAACGCCGGAAATCGCCGAGAGAGGAAATGAAAGTGTGTGAATGTTCTTCTGTGATCTGCGTCTGCCTGGAGGGGGTTAAAAGCCGACTTAACGACGCATAATGTTTGTGCGTCGTTCAATAGCGACGTATAAGGTTTGTGCGTCTTTAAGCGACGCATAAGTATTGTGCGTCGCTATTGAACGACGCACAAACATTATGCGTCACTCCCTTAATTAGAATGAATCTATTCTCCTTCATTATTTTGGAATTCCATTAACTTCTTAGCACAAAAGAAGAAAGAGCTCAGAGTTATTGTTTGTATTATTAAGAATATGTCACTTTAAATAAGATTCCAAAATTTAAAACATGTCACTTTAATTGGGACGATCAAACGATTAAAGTGACGATCAAACGATCAAAGTATAATTTTTATCTATTGTACTTTATTCATATTTTTTCTTTTTTCTCCTACTTTATCCACTGTATATACTTAACTCTCGTACTTATCAATTTCACATAAAATCCGTGTCTTATTGATGGACCAAGGGAGTACATGTTTGCATAGATTTTTCACTTATAAAACACATACTCCTTTAGTTTCCTTTTAATAAGGCGTAAGGCCTGGGCCCATATATTAAGAAATGAATAATCTATGTATATTAGAGAAATTTACAAGAATGTTATTTTGTCATTTAATGAATAATTAACTTAGAACATCTACAACAGTCGTTTATTATCCATCCCTTTCTTAACTATTCATGGACCTCAAATCACTTTTTACCCCATCTCTTATTCAAGAGATATCTGCAATCATTCATCCCTTCACCAGCCCTTTCATTCACTAGTTATAGGTCTCACTATTTCATTTCTTTTAGATTTTATTTTTTCACAACCAATTCAATGTAAAAACATTATATTAAAATTATAAAAACACATTTCATTGATAAAATTAAAATACTTGTGAGAATGCAAATGAATATTTTAGAGAGAAGAATGAGTGAGAGATTGTTCTTTTTTTTTGAAAAAATGGGTGATAAGCAATGTTTTAAAAACTGGACCGGCTAGCGAACCGGCGAAACTACTGGTTCACGGTTCAACTGGCTGGACCGTTATACTGTAGCATATAGTTTTGATCTAATTCACATATATTTTTTATAATTTAGTGAAAAATAAAATATTATTAAACTTAATTGAGGACAAGTATAATTAAATTTTGGAGAAATATAAATATAAATTATATAAATATATATCTAATATATTAAACTTATATTTAATTAAACATAAATATGACAATATCGAAATTTAGTGTAATAAATTACTATTAAAGTTTATATAACAAATTTAATTAACATGTTTTATTTACAATTAATTATAATGAATTAATCAATTTATAAAAATAATAATTAATCATAGAATGAATGAAAATTTATTCATTGATTATAAGAATAATTAAATTTATTGTTATGCCACAACAATTGAAGTGGTGGAGTGGTAATGGAGTTGGACTTGCATACATGAGGTCTATGGTTTGAATCCCATTTGACATAAATTTTTGAAAAAAGGCTAAAAATTTCAATAAACCGGTTCACGATTCCCGCTCCAACCGGCCGGTTCATCCGGTTCAAAACGGCCCAACCTCTTGGCGGTTGTAAGTGGTGAACCGGACCGGACTGAGCACCGGTTTGCGGCCGAACCGGTCCGACCGGCCGGTCCGGTCCAGTTTTCAAAACACTGGTGATAAGTAAGGTATTATTTGAACATGGATTTGGGATGAATTTGAGGAGAAAAAACAGTAATATTTTGGAAAGTGAAATTTTTTTATTCATTTAATTTAAAATGGCCAAAATAAGGCGCACTCGCGAGGGGTGAGTAGGGTTCACCGCACCACCATAGCGTGCCACGTGGGGGCGGTGTGTGGCCTGCCAAAATGGGCTCCTCCCTCATACCGGGAGGCCCTTTGCGACGGTTCACCCACATCGGCATCCCTTAACTAACTATATTCTTTTCTCTTTCATTTTTCTCTTTTCTTTTTCTTCTTCTTCTTTTCTTCCCCAATTTGCTCTCCATGTTATGTCATATACGGTAAATAGTTTCAATTACTTACCGAGGATCGGGAAAATAAACCTCTAATTGTGTGTGTTCACCTCAAAAAGGTGAATCAAATCTTCATACTTTCACATAAACTATGGGCATATTTCGTCAATAGTCCCTGAACTTTAAAAATATCTCCAGTAGTCCATGGACTAAGCATTTATTTCGTAATTGATCATTTGGCCTTTTTTTCATCCGAAAGTACCCTTTTTGGGAGTTGGGCATTTTTGTCTTTATACCATTTTAACTTTTCCGTGCTGTCATTTCTAGGGATGTCAGTCCAACCCAAAACCTGTGGGTCGGCCTAAATAGCCCGATAAAATTAGTGGGTTATGGTTGTAATTTTGTAATCCGAATACAAAACGGGCTAAACTGGTTGGCCTGAATGGGTTGGCGGGTTAAACGGGTTGGTTTGAACGGGTTGGTGGTCGGCTCGATGGGTTGCCACTTTTAATTAAAAAATATTAGGTTTTAGGGATTTTTTGCATTTTTGAGTTTCACGTGGCACATTAGTCTTCTTCAATCTTTATTTTACACTTTTTCACTCAATCTCACACTATCAACTTTCAAGTTCCACCCTAACTCATTATTCCATTGCCCCATCATCTGTCACTACTGTCTTACCTCTATCAAAGCCAATCAAGACAAAATTAAAAACTAACCTATCACAATCTCAATATATTTATCATTTTAATAATTATTCATGTAAGATACGATTTTTAATTTTCAGAGTGGAAAATGTGCAGGCTTATTCCATGGAAAACTAACCCATCACCGCTCAACCTGCACATTTTTTAAAACAAATGCAGGCCTGAGTACTTGATGCACTCAGTGGATTCATGCCGAAAATATTTTATAAAAAGTATTTATCATGCCACCATTGAGTGCCCTATGGGTTTTAACTTTGAAAATGCCCGAGACACTAAAATCATTTCCATTGTAAAATTCGACTGCAGTCATTTTCCCATAAATGTCTACCATATCTAAACCATTGATGACAAGGAATGTGGCCACATTCCAAGTCACTAGACCGGCCAACTCGAAGAGATGGCGCAAGATCTCCATTGGTGTGTACTAGCCTGAGTAGGAACTCACTCCCTAATCAGACCTGAATTCGATTATCATGGCAAGGTTCCATGGATAAAATAAAACAAGGCATGACAAATATTCACAACATTTTCCTTAAAAATATACTTAGGACACAACCCTTATTTAAAAAGAAAGCCCACCTCGTTCTCTTAAATCCTCAAGTCGTCTTTCTGTTCCGTTCTCAAATAGCTTGCAAAAATAACCCCTTCGACATTACTTAGAAAATTATGAAATCCTCATACGCTACTCTATCACAACAATTTGATTCTTTAATCCAATCCTTGAAGCTCCTAGCTACTGGCCCAAGTTCAATACACCATCTTCTTTATTTCTTTGGCCCAATTTCTAATACTTTAAAGTTGGCCCAACAAAACAAAGAAAAGAACTTCTCTTCATCTATTCCAATCGTCCCTCTCTCTGTACTTAGTTCCCAGAAATAAGAAAATCCCCTAAATTGAAATCAACACAGTCACCTTATTCCTTCTCCTTCTTCCCCAAATTCACATCCCTCATCTCTTCTCTCTCAATTCAGCAAACTCCCGAAATCAGCTCCAATTCCTCTTTTGTCTCCCGTGATTTGCACCGTCTGCAATTATTTCTCTCCATCTAATTCACTCTCACAAAATCAGTCCAACACCTTTCTCTCTCTCGATCCCTTCGTTTCACCCCACCAAAACGACCTTTCTGTCTCTCCGTCGCTGCTCCGATCTGCTCGAAACCACACCTCCGTCGCCATCCGCCGAAGTAAAAGCATCACCAAATCCATCTCACTCTGCTCTCCGTTCTCTCTCTCTCACGTTTTGTTCCATCAACGCCGACACCGGATCGCGCCATGGTCGCTGCTGCGTGAACAGAGCCGGTGCCGCACCGCCTTCTCCTTCAGCGCGTCGTTTAGTCACTGAGACTAGGGGTGGGTCGGTACGGTATACCGTACCGACCGTGCCATACCGCATACCGTACCGGAAAGTACGGTATGATAAAATTCAATACCGATACCGTACCGAATTTTCGGTATACCGGAATTCCGGTATACCGGAAATTCGGTATGATATTTTTTGATACCGTTACCATACCGTTATTACGGTGTACCGTAATAACGGTATGGTAACGGTAACGGTATACCGAATAAAAACTATTGTGTCCTAAATATTTAAAATAACAATTCAAGTGTTCAACTATTTAAAAAAGCCCAAAATAATAAAACTTCATCACAATCAAATCTTGTTCATAGCATTCAAATTAATAAAACTTCAACATTCAAATCTAAAACAATTTATCAAGTCATGATCAACAACATTATCTTCATTTCTTGCAACCACGTTGTCTTCATTTCTCAAAATTCCACAAAAAATCGTTGAAGATGACCCTGCATTTGATAACCTTTATTAATAGTCGAGCATAATCACAATACACAAACAACCAAACCAAAAGAAATGTATGGAGTGTAACATCCATATATCAAAACACCTAATTATTGCAATGTAAACTTGCTTCTGCAGTTATAACTCAACGGTTAATTCATATTTTCACAGATTTAAATTGCTTTTTAATTTTAAGTCTGATATTTAAATGTCAAGACAATTTATTAAAATGTCAACACAAATATGTGTTGAAATTTTAATGTGATCGTATTGACATTTTTAAGAAAAGGTGGCATTTAAACGCACTCTTGTGGCTATGTGGGGTTAATGTGATTGAAAAAGTATAATCCAAAGTAAGAGGAAGTCGAATATTCTTGTGTTTATCATTTCACAACTTTTATTTCACATAATGAAATAAATATGAAGAAACTAAAATGACGTGCATCAAACGGGAGTGACACTAGTTAGTAATTTAAATTGGACATTTATTTCTCTTTAAGAATTAAGAATGATTGATCAGTATCCTATTTATTCATCCTTCAATTTAAGTAGTATATAAAATAAGATAGCATACAATGAATTAAACACTAATTAAATGATTTGATTCATTTTCAGCTGCACATATTTTTAATTGACATTTTATGAAGTGGGACGAAGAATAAAACAAAAATTTTAATTACTTTGTATATTTGGAATATGACATTACACAAAGAATCATATACTAAATGGTGTGAGTTAATACAAATTCTTTCAAATGTGCTCTGTTGAAACATATTCCCGATATCGTATTTCCAATCTTCTTTCAGTGTTATGTGCTATTGTGTTTATTATATTTAATAGGATGAGTTGATAAAAAAATAATTCAGGTTAATTTTGAATTTGTTTGAATAAATTATCATTTGAATGTTTAATTTTATTGTATTAATTGATGTATTAAATTTTTTTTAATATAATATATATAAATGTAATATACAACACATTTAATATTAATATATATATAATAATCTATCGGTATACCGGTATACCACGGTATACCGAATCTTCGGTATATACCGAATATTCGGTATACCATGGTATACCGGTATACCGCGGTATAGAAAAATTGATACCGTTACCGTACCGAAACACTGCGGTACGGTATCATACCGTACCGGAAACTGCGGTATACCAAAAAATCGGTATTTTAGATATTTTTTTGGTACGGTAAGTCCAGTATTACGGTATTTCGGTATAATTTCCCACCCCTAACTGAGACACCGCCTTTAATAGATCACCGCCGTCGCGGCCAAGGATCAGTTGTTGTCGTGCCCTCTGCTTGCTGTCCGCCGTTGCTTCACGTCCAGGCCGACGACGCAGGAACCGTCGCCCTGCGCTGCTGCTGCTGGTTGCGAGGCTGCTGATCGGAGTAGGAGTCGTCGCCGTCCAGCCCCATTGTTTTGCCCATAGCCACCGCTGCCTTACTCCACTCGAAACTATGTCGCCGCCCTCGCTGCTGGAGTTTGCACAACTTTCTTCTCAACAGAGCACCACCTCCGCCCCCTTCTCGCTTTTCCAACTCTCTCGGTTTTATTTGGCAGGGTTTTTACATGAAAGATGGCATTGAAAAGATATAAGAAGTTGATAGATATGTTTGTGGGAGATATGACCGAGATTTGCTCCTTTATTTAAAATTTGATTTCTTTCTCCTTCTCAAATGTGGTAAGGCCATCCACAATAGGAATAGCCCAGCCATAGTTTAGCCACAAACTCCTCCTGCCACATCATCAAAACAAGCAAATAGCCCAGCCATAGCCTAGCCACATCACTAATAACAATTATATAAAATGAAATAATTAACAATTACACAATATACAGAATTTAATTTACAAGACATATACGGGAAACATTAATAATACTATTAAAATTTTAAAAAGTACAATAATTTAAAAAAAGTACAATAATTAAAAAAAAGTACAATAATTCATTCATCGCCTTCGCCGTCGTCTCCTTCGTCACTGTCGCCACGCTGGTCTCCGCCTCCGTCGCCACCATCGCCGCCACCTCCGTTGCCACTGTCGCCGCCGCCTCTACTCCGGCCGGTCTCCCTCCGTTCCGCCTCCAACTCGTCCTGCATGCTCATGAGAAGAGTTTGAAGCAAACTCTTCTCCATGGGGTCCACCGCCGCCCGCCATTCGGCCATCGTCTTGACCATCTGATTGCGCATTTGTTGACGCGCGAAGAATTTGAGATCCGCTGTGGATTGGCCAAGGGGGATGCCGACTGGACCTCCTGTGAACCCCCGGCTGCCCCCTCGCCTCCCGTTGTGCCCGCTTGTGCCCAACCGGGCGAGTTCGGCGAGGGAACGAACGAGGGGTCGGGACCTCCTGGGCCGTCTCGGGGAGGTCGTGGGAACCACCGCTGCTGCCGCTGTAATCACCGGTATAGTTCAGTCATTGCTTCTTCGGCCAGCCAACGTCGACACCTACTCGGAACTTCTCGGAGTCGTTCAGCACAACATAGCAGTTCCAGTAGGTGAAATCCTTATACAACCCTTTCTGGGGGAAGGCTTTCTCCGCTATCCTCCTGTAGTCTTCCTCCGTTTGGCCACTGCTCTGCATGCAGAGGGTGTTGGCGTACAACCCCGAAAAGCGGGAGACGGCAGCCCTGATTCGGTCCCACCCTTTCCGGCAATCCTCACCGGTGCGTGGCCTCCCCTCCGGGCAAAATGTCTGGTAGGCTGCTGCTATCTTGCTCCACAAGTTGACGATCCTCTTGTTATTCGAAACGAGAGGATCGTCGCAAACACTCACCCACGCCTTGGACAGCGCGACGTTCTCCGTATCCGTCCACCTCCTCTTTACCGAGCAGTCGTCCTCACCAGGCTGTGACGACTCGCCGACCTTCTTCCCCTTTCCCTTCTTCTTTGGGGCGCCACGACCCTGCACTGCTCCCCTCGTTTGAACGGGCGTATCCAGAACTCCGAGAATATCAAACCCCAACTCCTCTAAGGAAAAAGCATCAAATTGCGTGAACTGTGCATCCGTTGGGGTCGATGTGTGCGAAGAAGCAGTCAAAAAATCAAAACTGGGTCAATAGACGTCCCCCTCCCCCGGCGTCCCCTGCGTCGCCGGTACCCCCCCCTGTCGGGTGCTGCATCGCCGTCCCCCCTCCACCACCCCCCACGACATCATCTGCATCCCGGGCACCCCACCGGCATCATCTGCATCCCGGGCGCCCACCCCGGCATCATTTGCATACCGGGTTGCATCCCCGGTACCCCCTGCCACGCCGGCATACTCCCCCCAGCTGCCATCCCAGGCATATTCCCCCCGGCTGCCATCCCGGGCATCATGCCCTGCCACGGGTACATGTTGTAGTACCCTGGCATCGGACCCCATCCACCTCCCACGGGTACCGGGGGAGTTTGAGACCCGCTCGTCACTGGAATACCTTCGTTGTTGTTCTCCATTTCTCGGTGTTGATCTTGTGCAGAAAGTAAGATAGAGAAAGTACTCGTTAAAATAAGTGGTGCGAATGAAAATGACGTACAAACCGCGTATATATAGTGTTTCGAAAATTAAAAAAATCCGTTCGGCGGTGCGCTAGGCGATCCGGGCGCTACAATAGCGCCGAGCGGATCGCCCAGCGCACCGCCTAGCTCCGCGAAACCGCCGAGCGCTCGGCGGTTTTTAATTCCAAATCCGCTGGGCGGTTGCAATGGACCGCCTAGCGCCGGCGCTCGGCTAGGCGGTGTGCTAGGCGCCATTGCGAATGGCCTAACCGAAAAGGGGAGTGGGCGATGGACTCTAAATTGATAATATAAAAAACTGACTTGATCTTCTCCAAAATTTAGGCTTCAAAATGTAGTTTCAAAAAAAATAAATTGGGCTTGAAAAATTAAATAAATTGAGGGGTAGAAAAAGAATAATTGTTATCGGCCCAAAATGATTATATCCTTCTATTGACAAACAAAACAAAGGCAAAAATTTTCAGGTGCACAAACGATGTCACTACGAGAACAAATAAAAAGGGAAGAAAAAGTCGGGGTGTTATAATCTACCCATCTTACGTCCTTCGAATATAAAATTTCTCCATCATCTTGTCTTCCAATTTCCAAGCACCTTCCTCATATTGTTTAATTAACAACTATAGTTGAAAGTTGTATCTTCATAATATTCCTTGATGTCATAATGACCATCCTTGTAGAACATTGTTATCATCCCCGTGCTCCTTAGCAGAGTATGAAGATCATCTCCATCGTGTTACAACTTTCTAGGTTACGCAAGATTTGGCTATACTAATTTAAATCGCAAGTATGATCTCCCGTTGTTGCGTGGATACATCCTCTAACAAATCTTCTTGTCTTGCACCCTCTTTCGTGTTTGAAATCATTTCATCTTCGTGATCTTCCTCTTCTTGAAATTTTCCTCATATTCTTTTTATCTTATCGTTTAGGGAAAACTATAGGAAATAATAATTATCCAACTACAGATAAAATGGTTCGTACCTAGCTTGCTCCAAAGTTTCACGCAATTCCAAGAAAAAGTTTCATGGTCCACCAACCTCCATTCGCACTCTCGATCTCCTTGCCTCGTCGTGCCTTGACAAATTAGGGGTTCACCCCAAACTTTCAGATTCTCGTTCGCTTTCGTCACTCGGGAAAGTAATAGATTAGCTCAACTTAAAACTACGGTTCGCGCGTATTCAATCTAGCCTACAACATGAGCACTCTATGTTCGCAACACTCTTCATCATCTCACATCTCAACATTCATCGTATTTTATACCATTCCTACTTCAAGGTAACCAAACATATTTGCATTCCAAACAAAACACTCATAAAATACCCTTGACACTCCATAGCATAACACTATCATATCTCATAACATAAATATCATCACACTTCCATAGCTCAATTTTCTAAAAGAAAGAGTTAAAACTATTTTTCTCGAAACTCAAAAATTTTCGAACAATTCATAAACACAACATTTTCCATTAATCAAATTCTTTCATAAAAGACAAGTCCCATTGCATAGCATACATCTTTCTATCACCATAGATTTTCATCTTCTCGCAAAAAAAATAAATAAATATTTTTTTATAACCATAGCTCTTCTATCTCATTGTAAAACATACTTTGTTTTCATAACCATAGCTCATCTATCTCATTGTTAATGGAATAGGGGAGGGCTAAAGAAGCGGAGAAGAAAGGGGGAAACAACGAAACTCGACCAAAGCTCGAAATAAATGGAATAGCTTGAATAAAAACCAGAGTATCATCTCAACAATTGACAACTCAAAGGGATAATATCTCAACAATACATGAACTCAAAGAAACAACATTTAGTTGAAGCATTCGAGAGAAGAATAATATTATGTATGAAGACATAATATATTCGGAACATTTAAAAGCAAACACAAATCTTCACCAGCTCTGCTCAACATCCACCGCGCTCGTCACATCTCAACCTGCACATTTTTTAAAACACATGCAAGGCTAAGTACTTGATGTACTCAATGAACAAATGCCAAAACAATTTTATAAAACAACCCTTATGTCATGCCACCATTGAGTGACCTCGGGGTTTTTAACTTTGAAACTGCCCAAGACACTAAAAATATGTCAAACGCAAACTTTCAACTCATCCTCAAATCCTTTTCCTCATCATTTCTAAACACAACCATTTTTCCTTTAGTTATTTAAGAAACTGCCATATCTGTTCTTTAGGGTGCCGTGTAAGGGGGCCACTTTCCACGGGCATGAAAACCGGCCAACCCATTCGATGACTCACAGTCCTCATCATGTACACTAGTCCAAGTAGGGACGCACCCTTGCTAGGACCCGAATTAGATTAAACTCATAGTATGGACTCACTCCCCATTAAGCAATCATCAACATCATCATCTCAACAACCACAACATCCTGTGAAACGAGAAAGTGGCCTCAAACTCGTTCACTAGAAAGGCCGACCCAAAAGATGGCTCACGATCCCCAATGGTGTACACTAGCCTGAGTAGGGACCCACTCCCTAGTCAGACCCGAATTCGATTTCAATAGGTCTAGTAGGGACAACTCCCTTGCTAAACAAACAGATAGACATTTCTCAAAAGCATGGCATGACATACCCTTCTCAACTTTATTTTTTTCATAAAACATATTTGAAACATAAATCATTTTTCTCTGTCAAGGTCGAGCATAATCTCACCTCACATCAACAAGTCGAGCAAATCACAAATCACTCGATAAATCAACACATATATCACATAACATCACTTTCACTTTAATCATTTCACTTATGCACATAAATCACATCATCATAGAATAAAATTAATAATAATTGCAGTCTCAGTTAAAAAGAATATTTCACTTTAACCACATAAATTACATCATCATCGAATAAAATTAATAATAATTGCAGTCTCAGTTAAAAAGAATTTCGTCACATAAAATGATGTTCAAACCGATATATGAAATCAAAAGCTCTTGAAAATATTTTAGTTCGAAAGCCCACCTCAAACACTTTCTTGTTCCAACCGCAACAACGTGCACAAGTTCACCCTTTTCGAAATATCATAATATGCAAAAATTAGACTTTGCGAAATAATTTAATTTAAAAACGATGTATGCATCCTACGTGTGTGCTCAAATTATCCTTCGTTCCTTCGCAGAGAAAACATAAATCCTTAAACTGTTCAGTCCGAAAATTATTTACTGTCGCCCAAAACAATTGGTCAGCCCAACATCTAAACCCAACATAACCTTTAGTCCAATACGTAGCAATTGATTGAGGCCCAACTAAAACTAACAATGGCCCAAACTAAAACTAAGGAAAAAGAATAAGAAAATCAAAACTAAAAAAAATACTCCCTGCCTACACGTCCCATGCATCATCCAAAACCAGCAACTCTCTTCCTAAAACTCACGCATACCCAATTTCCAATTCCCTCTCTGTCTCTTCTTCATAAAAGTGATAAACAAGTTACTTTCACAAAATGCTAAGTCTAAGTTATCGACACTCATCTCCCTCCCTCAAAGCCTCTTCTCACTTCTATTCAAAATTAGCACCAGCAGCCGCCGCACAAGGCCGTTGCAATTCGTCGCCGTCACTACCAAAAAATCACGACGGCTTCAGCGCCGCTGTCTCCATCACGCTGCAATCACGTTGTCTCCGTCGCCGCCACGGTCTGCCGTCGTCGCTGTGGAAGCTCCGGCCGCCGCTGCCCTCTCTTTTCTCAAGCAGGTAAGTCCCTCCCCCCTTTTCCCATTCAAAACTAATCATTTATTTATTCCCCAGTTTTATTAAATTTCAGAGTTTAACGAATTGGCAAACGATTTGATTCAAAGGGGGCTAAAGTACTTCATCGGGAATCAAAGATTGGAGCTTGATCATAAAAAGGTCTCTCAAAAGGTTTCAAAGTGTTGTATTAATTTCATGTGGATGAACTAACATGAATATGAACAAATAATTCCATGGAGAAAAACAAACGTCGGACTTGAATATACCTCGGATCAAAAATTTGTGAAGTAAAATCTGGAAACTCACCGCTGCTCCACTCCTTTTGCTATCTCTTTTGTTTTTCCCAGAATTTGGAAGGAGGGTGAAAATCGTGGGGGATTTTTCATATATATCTATACATATAATTTGTAGATATGAAACTGATTTGGAGTGGTTGAGGTATATACGGGCTACATGGTTTGGAGATGGAGTTGAGAATTTATCCCTCTTTTTTAGGGTGGTAGAGAGATTTGAGATAACTATCGCGTATTTGAAAAGTGGGATATATATTTGGACTGAAATTGAAATAAAGAGGACTAACTTTGGGCTCAAAGTAGCTTTCAATAAAAGAATTGGGCTAGCAAAAATAATTATTTCCTAGGCCCATATGTAAATTCCTTTTCCGTCGTCGAAATCACATGTCTCGTTCTTTGATTTTCCATTCGCATCTTTCTCATTGCTCGTAAGTCGAGTCCTTCAAACGTATAAAGAACTTGGGTTTTAAAAAAATAATTTGGTTGTACAAACATCTTTGAGAACAAATAAAAAGATAGAAAAAGTAGGGGTGTTACATAAACAGACCAAAGATAACAAAATTACTTGTATGGTTTGTGTAATACTCAAATATCTTGATTTGATTAGACAAAACTATATCAGATATACCCCATCCTCCATATTTACAGCCCATTTGCATTTGTAGCACCATCATCATTTCTAGACTCTGTGTCCTTGTTTCTCATAAGAAGCGCCTCGTTTTGTAAGCTTACCTAACAAATAGGCCATGGCAACCTTTGAACCCAAGCTCGAGTGGCCTCTCGAGAGGCAGATGGCGCCACCAAGGAGAACTAAACCATTAGCAATTAATTTACTTGAAGGCATTCTTCTCAGCCTAGTCTTGTTGGACTTGCAAGTCACAACATGCTGATTGGCACCTACAGCAAGGGTTTGTTCATCTACTGTGCTGATACTGTTATCTGTGTCTTCAAATTCAGCTGGGACCTATCACGCATCTCACCCACATAAGCAATAGTAATAGTAGGCGAGTAGCACTAGCACACAACTCAAGAGGTTAAATTGCATATGTAATCAGTCAATATGGACTGGTAAATAAATTGTATGGATCATTGTTCAGCAAAGCCTACTTACAGTAAATTCAAGTCCTTACCTTCTGAATAGACAATCTGGGACCAGAAATTGGACTGAGTTTATTCTGCTTTTTAACAGTATACTTGCGAAGTGCATCATCCATCTTGCACACGTAACTCCATATCCTCTTTATAAAGGCAAGTTTTGCCATTTCCACATTCAATCCAGCATCTTCTTGGTGCACCATTCTAATCTCGCAGGCATTTCTACCTGGAACTGCAGAAACACAGAGTAAGACTGGAACTCAGAAGATGCTACATAAACAATATATGTATACGTATATGTTGTAAGGCAAACACGCATACACATATATTGATGAAGGCTTAATTAATGGCTTGCTAGAGGTATATGAAGGCGCGCACAGTCAAATTTTCATCTTTATAGTCATGGATGAGCTAATAAAATAAGATTATGTTTGTACTACTTGCCTTTCCTGATTCTCCAGCCAGATCTGTAAAGTGCAACTCTTACATATCTTTTATCCTCCGGGGCCAGTGGATGATCACATTCCTTATGGTGGTCATGAACACAAGATCAGCAACAAAATAGTTGGAAACTAACTCAAGAATATTAACAGATAACTCGGTACAATACCAAGTGCAGCAAGCTATACCATCGGTCAAGAAATCAAAGTAAAGAAAAGAATAGAGATCTGGACAAACAATTCAATATCACTCTTCTAAAAATCTATCCCTGTAGATAAATCCATGTAGTAAAATCAAGCACTCAAACAGTCAAGTCATTAGAACAGCATCTTTTACACCACGTAGATAAATCCATGTAGCTAAATCAAGCACTCAAACAGTTAAACTAACGAAGATTTCAGTATCAGTGCACAACAAACATACTACTACTACCTACGTCCACAAAAAATAGACTAATTTAACCATTTTGGACCGTCCACCAAAATTAGACCAATTCTAAATATGGAAACTTTTAAACAAATAATAACCCTACACATCATTCTAAATATGGACCCCACAATCCACTAACACTACTTCCACAACTTTTTCCCTCCCTCGCTCTCACTTTACTAATTGCGCATTAAAACCCGTGTCATTCCCAACTTTGTCTATTTTTTATGGACGGAGGTACTACTATTTATTATTTCAACAACTATACCACCACAGGTAGCATATAACAATTGCATCCAAGTCTAAACTAAACTAAATGGAACAGCTTAATAAAGTGGAAACACACACACACACACACACACCTTAGTAAAGCAGTAGAAAGAGCCATCGGTTCCCCGCCATAGTTTCCAAGCAAGAACATACTCTCTGCGAGTCAACAACGGAAATTTCTTAACAGTTCTTCCAAATTCAGTGGCAGTGGTTTGATCCAGCTGCAGTTGTTGATCCTGAACAACAGTCTTATCCCACTCCATCCTATAATCACTGTCCATGTAAAAATCAAGCACCATATCCACAGAGCAATCCTCAAATGTGGTCACACTCAGATACTTCAACGCTCCAACTCCAACCTAAAATCCCAAATCAAATCAATAAAAACAAAAAACTCAAAGAGAAAAAGGGAAAGTACAGAAAAACCTACCTTCGGTTTACAGCACTTTGCCGTGTAAGAAACAGAATTAGAACTTTTCTGGATTAGGTTTTCCCAATTGCCCTTGCTCTCATCCAGCTCTTCCATGAGATTCTTCAAATCTGAATCAAATATAACCTCCCGGGCCCTAGATGCAAACAACAACACCGAATTAAGATGTGAATTTTGCAATTCCGTATTCACAGAAGGGAAATAGCAGTTTACTGGATGGGTGCGGCGGCGGCGGCTGGGGAAGATGGAGAATTTAGCGGTGGGGAACGGCGACGGAAGGAGAGGAATCGGTAAAGGGAGATGAAGAGCAGGACGGAGAAGGTCCATGTCAAACCATATCCATCCATTTTGGGACTGAATTTGAACTCTTCTTCCCAATCCCAAACCAACTTCATGTTTATGAAATTCCGATCCCAATCAGCTCATCTCTGCAATTTGCCATTTGTAATTGAAGATGCAATAACAAACAAAAATTCAATTGTAACTGTAGATTCAAATAACAACAAAAATGTAATCACCCTTTTGTTTGTTTGCTACACGATTATATGTGGATAGCGCATGTTGATGCAGATGCGCCCATGCCTCACGCCCTCTGGTCTACTGCGGATCTCTTCCACCACCAATTTCTGCCTATTATAATTTTTAGATTACAATAATAAAATATTTTTGTGCTTCTTGATAATTACAAAGACTGGACTTTTGAATCTAGCACTTCATTTCATTTTCATTTTTATTTTTTAATCTCTTCCAAATTTTGTTTTTCATAAACTCATAGTTTTATAGTTTTTGATTTATAAATTGACTTGTTTATTGTCCAGTTTTATAGCTCGAATTATGTTTTCATGCCAATCATATACCAATTTGTTGAATGTCGAGTTTGTTGGGTATTTGAGATATTGAACATGGGATTGCAACTGACAAAGAGTTATGAGTTTGAATTTAAGAAACTAAACAAAATCAATTAAATAAATATCATGATATATAAAAATAAATAATAAAATCAGACATAGAATGAAATTCTGGATATATTGATTTCACTTAGTCTACCAATTAATAGTTTGTCATCCAATTACATGTCTACGGGTTAATAGGGCGGGTCACCTAATTACTGTCATTGACCGGACAGTGTTGATTACTAGAATTACGGTTGTTAATTTTAATTGTAGCTCCCAACTATTAATTAGACCCTTAAAGAGCTCTCACTCTTATATTTACCTTTTTTGGGACATCATCAATTCTAATCTAACATATGGAACACTCTCGATTAACCCACATGTTATCAAATTATACATAGGTTGTGTCACTCAACTAGAAGCATTATCGCATAGAATTAAACAAAATAAATGAAGTCTAGGAATAATAAAACTGAATTAAATAAAGATTAAAATATCAATATTAGTCCTAAACATATGAATAAAATACGAATTTGGTAAAAAATATTCACTTTTTGAAAAACAGGCCCTTAATAAATGAAATCCTTGTCAGAGTGGTCCTTTTTTTATGGTTCCGTCAAAAAACTAATGGTAATGTCACTATGCAATTAGCGTTGACCGTTAGTATTTTTACGGAACCGTAAAAAAGGACTACTTCGGTGACATTTTCATTTGTTATATATCCGTTTTTCAAAAATAAATGTTTTGGACGAAATTCGTATTTTAATCATATGTTTAAGACCAAAATTGACCTTTACTCTTAAATAAACATACATGCTACAGTCAAATCTCCATAATTCTTATAGTTTAGCTACTCATGGAAAATCAGTAAAGAGAATAAATTGAAGTACTAGAATTGACGATATTGCTCACATGCAATGATTTAGTTGAGATTCAATGCCTCGAGTCATGTTGGCTCAAAATATTTCACATCAATGATATTGTTGAGGTTCAATGCACGACTTACAGGTTCACGGCCAGAAAATTTTTGATGCAACGGAATATTCGGTTGACTTTGAACGACGGTGATGTGTTGCACAATCCAACCCAATACAGAAGATTGGTTGGTCCATTAATTTACTTAACGGTTACATGACCAGACATTATGAATTCAGTCTGTACCCTTAGTCGGTTCATGCACAAGCCATGAAAGCCTCATTGGGAAGTTGCGTTGCGTGTGATGCGTAATATCAAATGCACGTCTAGACAAGGTATTTAAATGGCATCCAAGAATATTTTGAAGTATAGGCCTTATGTGAATCTGATTGGGCAGGTTGTCCTGGTACCAGAAGGTCCATTTCGAGATATTGTGTATTTGTGGGATCGTCACTCATTTCTTGAAAATCAAAGAAACTGTCCAATGTTTCATGATTATCTGCAGAAGGGCCCATAGCAAACACTTGCTTAGAGTTGACTTGGGTGAGATACTTACTACAAGACTTTAAGGTTAACTTAAGAACCTTCATCTGTGTATTGTGATAACCAGTTCTTCGTTAGGGCTGGCTAAATATACCGAAATACCGCACTTATCGTACTGAAAAAATACCGAAAATACCGAATTTGCGGTATATCGCAAGTTGCGGTACGGTATGATACCTTACCGATAGATTTCGGTACGGTAAATGTATAGATTTTCCTATACCGCGGTATACCGCAATATACCGCATTTACGATATCTGCCAAAAATTCGATATATATGTTGTATTTAAAATTTATATAAAAAATAGTTAATATGTTAAAATCCCTAACCCTACTTCCATATTTTAGCTCAACCACCCCCAACCCCAAACACACTCACGCAGAGATGTAAGTCCACTGTATAGATTTGATTGTGGTGTAGTTTTAATCTTTTGGATATTATTTAAATATGTGAAATTTTATTTTAAATATTTGGCTATAATAGAATTTTTTTGGTATGAAACGTAGGTATAACGGTATGCCATACCTTATTTTGGTATACCGTACTCGGTATGCCATACCTTATTTCGGTATAACGTAAAAGTACGGTATACCGCAATACGGTATACCGAAAAATTCGGTAAGGTATAGGTATGACATTTTCTCATACCGCAATTTGAGGTACAGAATGCGGTATGGCATTCTTGGTGCGGTATACCATACCGTGCCACCCCTACTCTTCGTATTGCAGCAAATCCAGTTTTTCACGAAGGCACTAAACACATTGAGATTGATTGCCACATAGTCCATGAAAAATTACAAACATGACATGTTAAGCCAACTTATTTCTTAACAATATTACGGTTTGCAGATGTCTTTACTAAAGCATTGGGAAAGATGTTGTAATTTTTAAGCAATTTAAGTACACAACAAGTAAAATTTCCTAAAAATACTACCTCTAAAAGTATACAGACGTGCAATGCAGTATAAAAGGTGTCGATCCCACAAGGAAGAGATTAATTGCTAAAATAGTAAACCTAACTAAAAAGCAGTAAAATAGTTTAATTTTAGATTTTTGATCAAGAGGCGAGTGAAGGCCCAAACGAGAAGGAAAAATGCAAGGGAATCACGATAAAGGGGAAGACTACTCCTAGCTTGTTTTGGGTTGCTTGTTCACATGAATCCTAAAGTCTAATTACTTTCCATTATTTGTCGGGATCGTGTTGATTTTACGCTCTCACGCAGCTGATCATTGATCGTGGAATTTTACACCTAGGATAAGCTGATCACGTCTCCTAGGCTCTACTCACCAACCCCTCATTCCTATAGTCGTATAGTAAGCTCGGATTGGCTTCTACGAACGTTCAACACACAAGATCCACTCATCCACCCCCGGACTATCCCTGATCGGTTTTAGCCTAAGGTTTCTTATCTAAGCTAGCTCCCTGCCCCAAGTTAAAGAGACATTGAAGATAAGGCCATGACCAAATTAAGTTTGCTAGCAAAATCCAACACGGATTGAATTAAAGACATATTAGAACCAAAATATGAAAATCTATCAAAACACAATTATGAATTCATATTTACAAGCTTCCCTCACTAACTAGGAATAATCCCTAAAATCTGGCCACTCATAGTGGGCAACAATACAAGAGAGCAAGTAAATGCTACCATATGGGGCTTGATTTTAGGTGGATGAAGCTTGATCTTGTTCTTCTCTCCCAAAGATGACCCCTAAGCTTCAAATCCCCTTGAAATTCGTCTTCAGACGCCAAAAGTTACTTTGGAAGTCGTGCTCTAGCTATTTAAATAGTCATGGCTTAAAAAAACAGGCCCAATCACATTTTCCCAGCAGGGCCTTTTTTTGCTCAGAAATTGCCCAGTCGGGCTTTTTTTTTGTATCGCAATATGCACCCAAATCGCCCGGTCGGGCAATTTTCGTCCGGCCGCATGTTTTTCACTGCAATGCGCAATCTTCGTAAAACAACCATATCTTCTTTTACCGGACTCCGATTGAGGCGTGCATGGTATCCACGCGATGCAATTATCTTTGACAATATACTAAGGAAAAGATTCATAGTTATTGATAAGAGTAAATGTCAATTTTTATTCTAAACATATGAGCATAATACAAATTTGGCACAAAACATTCACTTTTTGAAAAACGGGTTCATAACAAGTGAAAATGTTGCCGAAGTAGTCCTTTTTTATGATAGTTCCGTCAAAAACTAACGGCTAACGCTAATTGCATATGACATGCCGGTTAGTTTTTTTACGGAACCGTTAAAAAGGACCACTCCGACAAGGATTTTCATTTGTTATGGACCTGTTTTTTAAAAAAATGAATGTTTTGGACTAAATTCGTATTTTGGTCATATATTTAAGACTAAAATTGACCTTTACTCTATTGATAATTATCTTTTGTCTTATTTAGAAGATTAAATTGGTAATTGTCTTTTGCCTTAATTAGAAGATTATATGCGTCAAATATTATAGTATAGACTTAATTAGTGGAGCAATTCTTGTTATATTATTGCATAAATACAAAACTTGAATGATGAGAATCATCATTCCATAAATATCTTTATTCCTCTTTCAATGGCTTCCTTTAATTCATAAGCATTTGATAAAACAAATTTATTATTCACCTTTTTATGAAATGTGAAGAAATGTTGGTGGTAAAGTTACTAAAAATATGAGTTTCACTTTTACATGTATTAATTAGTATAGAATAAAATATTAGTTAATTTAATAAATTGTTAGTAAACTAAATTTGTTATTCACTAAAATTAACCTTTACTCTTTTATAAATTGTTAGTAAACTATAATACCGGTATCAAATTGGCAATAAAGTTTAATTTGTTTCAAAGGTAATAAGCTTTATACTTTATATTAATTATTTTGTTTTTAATAGTAATAAAAATATCACTTAAAAAATAATTGTCAAGTACTACTCCCTCTGTTTGCGAATAAGAGTCCCGTTTTTTCCATTTTAGTCCGTCCGCGAATAAGAGTCCCGGTTCACTTTTACCATAAATGGTAATAGGGTCTCACCTTCCACTAACTCATTTCACTCACATTTTATTTAAAACTAATATATACAAGTGAGACCTCTATTCCACTAACTTTTTTTCCACCTACTTTTCTTAACATTTATTAAAACCAGTGCCGCCCATAAATGGGACTCTTATTTCACTCAAACTAATATAAAATAAAATAATTAAATAAATTGAAATAAACTATAAATATTAGAAAATGCAAAGTATAGTATTCGTTTTGAAACAAATAAAATTTCCGTAACCAATTTGATGAACATTATAGTTTGATACACGAGGTCCAGTTAGGTTAACAACTATTTTAAATTGATAACCGATAACTATGTCAGCAACCTACATTACAAATGTCAACACGAAAATGTCAACACGAAAGCATTTGTATATCAACCAAATGTAGCTGACATGCATATATATTTTGTTGACATCTATATTTACATATATATTTTGTTGACATCTATATTTACATGTCAACAGGCACACACATGTCAACTACATTTATTTGACATATAAATGCATTCGTGTTGACATCCATAACATAAGTTGTTGACATAGTTATAACTACATTTAACATACAAATGCGTTCATGTAGACATCCATAACATGAGCTTTTGACATAGTTATCAGTTATCAATTTAAGATAATTATCAACAGATCATATCCTTCTTAAAATATAAAATCCATTTACCATATATAAAAAATGAAATGACACAAGTATGAACCGATTAAAATAATACTAAGATGAAACGTGTATCCGGGGACAGAGGGAGTATTATATTTCTATAGAGCGTAACTATGTTAAACACAGAGTCTTGTGAAATGTGAAAATCACTATTATATTCTTGTAAATTCTCTCAAAATTTGAAACTGCCTGAGTAGATACATTATATGAAACATTAACTATAAGCTTACATCAAGGTGATTATGCTTGGAAGATGACACATTGTTGCTCAATTCAAGACCCTTTGTTTCAAACGGTAGAAGGTAAACGCATATACCAGATACAAACACAATGCTCTCAAATAGAAAAACTGCAGTACTCTGTTTACATCCATGAACCAGGCCAACTGCAACCAAAGGACATATCATCCCGCCGATTCTGCCCACGGAGCTTGCCACTCCGACCCCAGTAGTCCTCACGGACGTCGGATATAACTGCAGTAACGAGTGAAAATGTCAAGATGGACGAAACCAACACGCATAAAAGAGAAAAAAATGGCTATTGGCTCACCTCTGGGGCGTATATATATACAATCGTGAAGGTTCCTGTGATGCAAACTCGAGCCCCAAAGAGAAGACATGTTGTTAAGCTCTGAGGCTGTTGAACTACCAAAGGCATCAGAAAAACAAAGCAGAAGAAGAACATTGCTGCCATGGATAGCTTACGACCAATTTTGTCAACTGTTGCAGCTGATAAGAGAAGTCCCGGAAATTCTTGAAGCAAATAATACAAAATAAAGTTAGCATTCCTCCCATAAATAATACTCTCTCCGTCTCATAACAATATGTGAACTTTCCATTTCTGTTCATCCCATAAAAATATGGAAATTTCCATTTATGGAAAGTTATCCTCAACTCATTACTCATATTCATCAATTTATTTACAACTTATACCATTATGGCTCACCATTACAACTCTGATAATAATGCGGGTCCACCTATCCACTAACCCTACTTTAACTACTCTTCTCATCTCTCTTACTTTACCAATTGTGCATTAATTCCCGTGCCATTTCAAATGCTCATATTTTTATGGGACGGAGGGAGTATAATGCATGCATCATCAACCTCAGTGTGATCTAAGGAAATCAAGCACGAAACAATATTTTACCTGCAAAACTGGCAATAAAAATATCTCTGTAATTAACTTCCTGCTGATTACCAGAATGTGACCCTTTCTGTTCACATCGGTTATGGTTGTTATTCAGCTCTGTTGTCAGCAGAACGAGCCCATAATAAGCGAATGCATTCCCGAAAAAAACCATCCATAAAAGTAGAGTTGATCTAACCAGTTCAGGTGAAAGAAGCATAATCAGAACCGATATGCCACTCTTCTGAGGACCAACATCGAGGTCATTTTTCGTTGATGGTATCAATTTCGTGTCTTCTGAAGATTTATCTTGTAGCTCAACTTGGTTGTCGGTAACAAGGACGCCTGAAGGAAGTTTTCTCCCATTGACCCTCGCGATTTTTTCCAAAATAGCTAGTGCATCACTTTTTCTTCCCACCATGCACAGATATCTGGGCGACTCAGGTGTTACTCTATATAGTAAAAGCAACAGTGAGGAAGGAAGAGCAGACAATGCAAGCAGCCACCTCCAGCCCAATCTTGGCATGACAAACTACAACATATAAATAGAATAATATTATCATAAACAACCATTTCCTTTATTATTATAGGAAGGACATTAGAGTCAATGAACAATTTAGAACAGATCCACTTATATAGGTCTACAAAAAAAATAAAGATTGGCATTTTAAAGAGGCACCTAATATCACGAAACTTCCAAAATTTGTTTTTTTCTTACGAACTTTAAACCCGGCATATAATATCACGAACTTAAAATATTTGTTGAATATTTCACACAGGCGACAAAATCCAGCTACTTTTTAAATGAAATGAATAACCATATTTGTCTTCTAGGGACTTTGTAATCACATAACTATCAGTGGTAAACATATCTAATGTGATGTGATGGTAAGTAAGATGCAGCCAGATTTCGTCGTTGGTGTGAAAAAGTCAACAACTATTTAACTTCGTGATATTATATGCCAAGTTTAAAGTTCGTTAGAAAAAACAAATTTTTGGAAAGTTTCGTGATATTATGCGCCAATATCCCTTTATAGAAACACATAAAGCCTCATATTCCTAATCTATGACTAAAAATAGAATATTTAGGATATTATTGGACTGTCCCATAAAAATAGACTATTTTTGTCATTTTGAGTTGTCCCCATAAAAATAGTCATTTCTATTTTTAGTAACTTTTTTCCTCTCTAATGAGGTGGGCCCATTCTACAATAACATCAATCCTATCACTCTTCCTTTCTACTCTCTCTACATTACCAATTTTGTACAAAAACCCATGCCATTCCAAGATGCGCTACTTTTATGGGACGGAGAGAGTAGTATAACATAAGATTGTTAGCAAATTACCAGCAGATTTGAAGAATTTGAAATGAAATGTGATGATAAGTAAAGAGGTACCATGGCATACCAATGCTATAGAAGCTTCAAGAACTGTTCCAAGGGTCCAGAAGGATGAAAATACTACCATCCACGTGCCTCTCTCCGAAGCAGGAATAAACTCCAGAAACCAGGACGAAAGCACAGGACCGCCTCCCAAGCCAATACCGACTAAACCACGGAAGATGACGAGCACATAAAGATTTGGGGAAAATGCACTTAGAAAACCGGCCGTCGACGTAATAATTGCTGTGATGAGAAATCCTTTCCTACACGAACAAAAATGTTATTGATAGAAGCAAAACAAACTAAGTTGAGTCCAAGAAAGAAGAAGCACCAAACTGTATGGATGATAGGGGAACTAAGAAAGGTGGTTGTTTTTGGGCAGGAGAGAGTTTTTCCTCCTGATTTGTTCCAATCAATATACTTCCTTCGTCTCAGCCCAAGTGATTGACTGGTTTACGGCACGTGTTTTGAAAAAATGATAATAAATTAGTGGAGAGAAAATAAAGTAAGAGAGAGAATAATGTAGAGGAATTCCTCTTCTACATTATTATCTCTTTTACTTTACTTTCCCTTCCCTTTAACTATTTGTTATCATTTTTCCAAAACAACAGCCAAAAAGAAATCAATCACATGAGCTGGGACAGAGGGAGTATAGTTTCTGGGAACAAAACAAACTAACGAGAATGTGAAATACCTAATCTATATCATGAAGCAACCAACTATTGAGACCTAAAGGTTACGTCTCAAAACTCCTCTCTGAAAACCATAAGCAAAATACGACAAAAAAATTGGCAGAATAATTCCCTTCTCTATGTTTCTGATAACTTATTTCTGTTCAATTTGTGATTGTTCCAGAGCAGAATGACACTACTTCCATCCAAAAAAAATAGACTAATTTTACCATTTTGAGCCATCCACCAAAACCAGACCAATTCTAAATATGAAAAAATTTAAACAAATACTAACTCTATCATTCTAAATGTGGACCTCATAATCCATTTTCCATCCATCTCTCTTACTTCACCAATTTTGCGTCATTTACAACTTTGCCAAGTAAAAATTAGAGTTAGAGGGTATGATTAAGCAGTAGTGTTACCTCCTTCCATAGATGTCTGAAACAACACCCCAGGAATAGGCGCCGAGCATCATGCCAGCAAAGACAATGCTAGTAATGAGGCTCTCTTGTTGAGAAGAAAGATCCCAAAGGGATTGAACAGCTGGTCCAGCAAAGGAGAGCAGCATCATTTCCATGGCTTCAGAAACCCAACCCATCCCAGCATACATCAGAACCAACACTTGGAATTTTCCAAAACCCAATGCGGAAAGGGCATCGTCAACACTCTAGCTTTTCCTATCATCTTCCATCTACAATTCTATATCACATTACCAAATCAATTTCACCAAAAACAATAAAATTAACATAAAAAATTAGATACCTCATAAGCGCAACTGGTGTTGGTATTGGTATTGATATTATTCCTCCGTCAACTACGCCTCGCCGCCTGCTTTTATCCTCTTCTATTTTCTTACATCAAACTCATTGGATTCTGCTTTCTCCTAAATCTTCGCTATCGCAAATGCTGGTATCTTCTGTTTGACTTTTACTTAGAGATTTCTTTTTATTTTATTATTTTCCATTTTTGGGTTTCTTACTCCTTTTGTTTTAATTGGATATTTGCCTTTGAGCAATGTAACATCCTCAAATTGAATTAAATGAAATTTACTGTTTTTATTAAAATGTTGAGATCGATATTAATAATAATTTTGTAAAGTAAGTTAAAAAATTTATACTACTGGAATTCTATAGAACTTAAAATTTTGGATAATAGATGGATTAAATTGAGAAGAATGTGAAAAGAGACACCCTTCCATCCTCCTTCCATAATTAATTTATATCTATCCAATTTTGCTCATATACAAAATTAGCCACTCGAAGCTAATTTTTTTACTTCAGCCATATTCCCTTTTTATCTTATCAAATTTTTACTAAAACTGGTGTTATTTACTACCAAGATTATTCGTAGGGAACAAAGCTAATTTTTTACTATTAATACTTCAACCATATTCCCTTTTTTATCTTATCAAATTTTTATTAAAATTGGTGTTGTTTACTACCAAGATTATTCGTAGTGAACAAAAGTTTTAGTATTGGAAAATAAGATTAACTAGAGATGCAGTTGCTAGAATCTTGCCCAAAGATTAATTTATTGCTTGCGTATATGGATGGATGCACCATTTACAAGATTTGACTTGTAAACTTGAAGTTTTTTATTCTATGTTGTCTTATGGTCTATTTGATAGCTCAAAAATAAAGTAATCTTTCAAAAGATGGAACCGACTGAAACTGAAAAGAGACTGATTCTTTGGAGGCTAAGAGCGTGGACTAAATGATTGTTCCCGGAATTTCCTTTTTCATCAGGCCAAATATGTAAGGACTTACTTAAAGATAGAAGAAGTGCGGAGCATAGTCAAAGAAGCAATTTTGGTGAACACAAAAGTGCAATGTAGCTCGTCTTACTTACCAGTCAGTTTCTTTTATTGGTGGCTTTGGTTTATGATTGTTTTGTTTGGATGATGCACTTCTTGGTCTTTTATCGATTGCTCCTTGTTTGGCTTGTTTGTTTTTAGTTTAAGGTGTTTTGTTTTCTTGTTATTATTGGACTAGTTTTTTCTAAATTTTGGTTCCTTTGCTCATCGATCCTATAACAGTTTAAGCCTTTTCTCTTTTAGAAAAAAACTGTGATTATACGGATGTCATTAGATTATCTTATGGCATTTAAGGAAAAAGATAGGTTTAAACAAATATGGTGTATAAAGAGCTAATCAGTGGTGAGATGAGTTGCGTATGAATGAATATTTGGATAAATAAATAAAAGTTTACAGGTATGCAATTATCATACCAGAATTTGTGATATCACTTATTCAGTAAATTATTCAATGTCACAATTGCTCATATATTTTTCATGTTTGATCAATTTGATAAGGCCTACCAATTGTTTAACATCATTTTTCATTGCAACACAGGAAAGTCCTCAACAGAAATATTTTCATGAAATCTAAGGGGTGTTAAAATCTGAACAGATTTAGAACTTGCATCTTTTCAACAGTTTGACACCCAACTTCACACAAAAACATCGGTTTCAAATGCAAAAAACTCAGACCTTCCTTATTCCCGCTTTTACATTGCCTGATAATCGATCCTAAACTCAGCCTAATCCTCATCGGCTTGCCCTGGGAGATGATGCTCGTCCTCTCCGTCTCCAGTTCCATAGTTTACCCATGGTAGGATCGACTCAAATAGTACAGCAAGTGGACTTCTGTTAGCAACATCACGAAGCACATGGTTTTCAGGAATCTGTTCAGGGATCTCGATCCCACCACCCCTTTGATTGACTATAAAGTCCTGCAAGTTTTCCGGCGGCATTGTTGGCACCGAATCAGAGAATTCAGAGACCAACAAATAAGAATACCTGGCAAAGCAAAGGGGGAGAAAATATTTAATGAGTAAAATTTGCAGTAAAATCAATGAAAAAAACAAATATGGCTTTGTGCTCACTCATTCTTCTCTGATGAGAAAGCCTCTTTCCTCACACATGCCCAGTCATTGACATCACTTTCTTTCTTTTCCAGCATCTCAATCAGTGATATTGTCGAATCATATAAGAGTTTTTGCAGATCTTGGAGTCTCCATATTATGTAGCTCTTCTCAATATATATTGCAATCAAGTGATCCAGAGACGGGCTTCCTGTTTCTTCAGATCGAAAGAAACTGTGCTTCACTACACTGGTCCACTTCCTATCATTTAAAGGGACCTTCACAACCAGTTTCTTCAATACTGATGGATGGAGCATCAAAGCCTGCTTCATCAGTTCAAATGAAGTAGCTTTCCCGACTTCTGTTTCACTTTCCCCACCACCTAAAACTTCTTTGCTCTCAAGGCAAAGCCGGCAAATCGCAAGGGAATAAGAAAAATTCGGAAATAGCCACAGGGAATTGTCGGATTGATATTCTTCAGAAAACTGTTCCAACCAACCATGCTCCTCAGCTCTCAAAGCATAGTAGTCAATGCAGAACATAGCACCCATCGGATCGTTCGAATCAAGGGAAAGCAAGAGCTTACATATTTCAAGGGCAGATCTGTGGCAACCACGCCTATCCATATTTTTCATATGAGTAAAAAGTGCTGAGAAGAGTGGCTTGTTCATATCATGATCGTACTTCAATTGGCAGTTCCTTGATGGAGTGAATAGTGGATGCCATGCACATTCTAGAGCGTATAGACATTTTGCAGTAGCATCAGCTGACATTTGGTGTTCACCCGTGAATTTGAAATAGTCCGCTAATGTCGTTAGTGAGTCTATGTGATAAGGATGATTCAACAGAACATTTGCTATCCCATTAAGGTCGTGATTCTCCTTGGCAGATTCAAAAGCTCTCTGAGCTTGGGCATATGATGACGAATGTGTGTATCTGACATGCATAGAACGGTGCAAACTGAGTAACTCAAGCACAATTTATAATAACCAAAGCTCATTGAGAAATTTAATTTTCAGATTCATGTTATGCACATGACACCAGCACTCGATCACATACAATTTTTTATGCACCTCCCAATCCAAAAACACTAGTAATCTCTTAATCATCCTACATCTTCATATCCATTTACCCTTTTTTCTCTTAAGGAGTAGCAGACATAAGTAAAAGTATAGCCTCTATGGACTTCGGAATTTTGTATCAGACATTGATATTAAAAAATATGAAATGCCTCAAAATCAAAAGTCGAAACCAATTGAGGAAATTTTTACACACTATGCTAATTGCTAAAATGGGGCTAATTTATCAAATGAGAGCAATATTCTGTTTTATTTTTTTTCCCCAGGATACATCTTCTGCGAGTCATTTGAATGCATTCAAATAAGTACACAGATAGATCCACAATTTAGCGATAAAATATTGTTGAAACTAAGAGAATGGAGCATAAATTACCTGAAATAGTGGACACCCTCTAGAGTATTGAGTAGTTCCATTGTTAGAGAGCCGTCCCAGCGTGGCCAATGTTGAGATGGAGATATTATGATAGTCTTCTTGAGATTATGAGTTCCTCGGCGACCACCACGCATAAGCCTAGGATTAGCGGATGATGAATTTCTGTCATGTGACTTCACCACTCTAGAACCAAATATCCTCCGGAGCTCATTTTCTGCACTGAGAAATTTGGGATCAACTTCTAGTACGCGAGTCTTGAAAGGTTTCTTGGGCAACTTGGCATCGGCATCAGCATTTAGTAACTTGTTCTTAGCAGGAGAACAAGTCTCTTGATGACCATCTGTCAAACTTAAGCTGTCTAAGTTGAGATCAGAAGATCCAGTACGATTAACTAGAGACAAGTCAGCTTTGTTCGAGTTCTTCTTCTTCTTCTTGTTTCTCTTCTTCTTTGAATTGGCATTTCGGGCAGGAACGGCAGCCGTTTCTGATAACGGAGCACTGTCTCGATCAGATGTCTCATTAGCATCTTCAGCTTGCTCCTGAATCAAACAAGTTTCAAATGAACACACATACTTTGTCAAAAAACTGTTTTGTGAGTAGTACATGTTGGGTACAAACCCATCCAACATCGGATGAGTGAGGGAAGTTGAAGGCAGTATATGAGTGTTGTCCTACACCAATTAGTTTGAGGCCTTTTGGAGTGACCCAAAAACAAATCCATGCAGGCTTGACCCAAAGCGGAGAATATCAAACTAATGTGGAGTCGACAATCCTAGCATCACAACTATCAGCAAACATGTAGGCAGACACAAGTGAAAGTAGTGAAGGAGCTTATGCCCTACCCTGCTAATGCAAAATGTTAATGCAAAAGCTCCTAATTATAATCTGAATCACCTAAAAATATACTCCTCATACACATATACAAAACATATTCATCAAGCACATGATTGAATTGACTGCTACCAATATTATTAGAAGAAGAGGCGAAATTGATGAGTAGACCTGATCGATTGCAGTATCATCATCGTCATCTCCGAGAAGGCTAAAGAGATTCCGAGCAGGGGCGGAAGATTGAGGAGACTCAGAATCATCATCATCGCCATCGCTGCGGAGCTGCAGAGCCGCTGATTGTTCATTAAGAACCTTCTTCATCAACCTAGAAGACATTTTGCAAATCCAGCCCTAATCAATCGACGGAGTTGAGTTGAGTTGAGTTGAGGAGGTGGAATCCAGAAACCTTGTTACATCTGAAACTGTATTCCTCAAATTGGGAGAGAGAGAGGGATAGGTAAGCTAGCGGTGGGTGTGGCCGACGACGCTGACTACGGCGGTCGGAGCGATGTTTTCTTATCTGGGAAAGCGTTTAGCTTGTTAATGGGCTTGCCTTCTTCCTGGGCTGACTCATTTATGGCCTACCTCATTTTAACACCATGCCATCCAATAATAGTACTCTAACAAAAAATTATAAATCTACTAAATTATCATACTTCAGCTAAATGTTACATTTTCCTTTTTAATTTATCTCATAAATAATGTCACATTTTTATTTTTTAAAATTTTCTCTTATATTAATATAAATATACTATTTTCTCTTTCAATTTAATACACCAAAAACACTCCTAAAATCCTAAAATCATGTGTCTATCATTACTCAAATGTAACATATTATGGAGCGGAGGAAGTATATTCATAGCTCGAATAACAGATATAAGAGGCACATTTCCAACTACTCTATTAAAATAGTAAAAATCTATGATTAGTCAATAGACCATCTCTAGGATACTATAAAATCCAAAATGAATCAAGCAATTAGCTCCAATATATCTCCAAACCAATCTCATTTATAGTTTTTGAGTAAAATATACCCTATTTGTCCCACTCAAAATATTCACTTTCTATATTTTAAAATAAATCTCTCATTAAAATATTCAACCACATTTTCCACTATAGTTTATCACAAACAACTATTCCACCTAAAACTCTGTGCCACTAAAATAAACTCAAATCACTTTTTCAAAATTTTATGAATAAAAATAGGTAGTTGATAAAGATTATGCTCTCTTAAGTTTGAATTTAGTGTAAATGATGAAATAAAATTAGACAGTAAAAACACTATTTTGGTCCTAAACATATGACCAAAATACGATGTTGGTCCAGAACATTTACTTTTTAAAAATCGAGTCCTAAATAAATGAATCGTTGTCAGATTGGTCCTTTCTTTGACAGTTCCATAAAAAACTAACGGTCAACGGACGATTAGTGAAATTTTGACTAAATTAGAATTTTAATTCATGATTAATTAAAATAAAATAAAATAGAAAATTAAAAAAAATCACTTTTATCATTCTGGAGACAAGAAGAGAGACAATGGGAATTTTTTTAAAAAAATATCTATATTATTTTATTCTAATTAATCATGGATTGATATTCTAATTTAGTCAAAATTTAACTAATCATCCGTCAACCATTAGTTTTTTACGGAATCGTAACAAAAGGACTGATCTGACGACGATTTCATTTGTTTAGATCTAAAAAGTGAATGTTTGGGACCAACTTCTTATTTCGGCCATATAGTTAGGACCAAAATAGTTTTTACTCATAAAATTACTATTTGAAGTGACATTTATCCTAAAATGAGTTTGAATTTCGTGTAATTGGAGATGCTCTAAAGATTTTTTCAAATTAGTCATTTTTCATATTGTGATTTACCCTAATTTGTTAAAACAAAAAAACCTTTTCACTTTATAATTTTATTAAAATAGTCATAACGATCATTTCTAATAGAACCACCAAAACTAGTGAGACGAGTGAGATGATGAGAGTATTATATTAAAAAAAAAGAAACAGCAAAAGAATATACTGTGAAACCTACTAATGATTTGCTCACCTTTATAAACCCTCCTATTTGATTATGTTACATGTGTCAGTATTGACTAGGGGTCTAGATTCTGAATTAAATTTCAGACAAGGAGTTAGTGGTCTGAAAACCATGATTTTCTGGTAGCGGTCCATTTCCTGGTCTGATAGATATGATCACCTCCAAACCTGCATTACAACTCATGCAACTAAAAGCCTGTTTCTAGCTGCAAAAAATAAATACTCTCTATCCGTCCCATGAAAATAGAAATACTTTCCTTTTTCGTCTGTACATAAAAATAGCTCATTTCTATATATGAAAAGTTCTTCTCCACTTATGTACATCAATTTATTTACAACTTATACTACTATAGCCTATCGTTAAACACTACTCCGTGTCCTAACACCACTTTATAATTTGTGTATTAATTCTCGTGTCATTTTAAATGTCTGTATTTTTATGGGATGGGGGGAGTTATAGACTTACACTAGGTAACATCATATTATCCTTGAATTTGGAGAAAGTAAAAGAGATAGGTATACCTGCTGCTTTTGCAGCTATAGCTTCTTGATATACATCAGTGACAAATAAAATTTGTGATGGATCATCTACTCCAAGAGACTCCCAGATTTCTTGGTAGCTTTTCTTTTCTTTTTTGTTCCTGCAAGTCGATATGGTATCAGTATGATATTCACGTAGCAATTGATAGCCGAGAAGCAAATAGTATTGAAATAATTTACCCAATGGTAGTATCAAAAAAACCACATAAGTATTTTCTGAGATCACCGTAGTTTGTATTGCCAAAAATTAGCCTCTGCGCCAATCTGCTACCACTCGAATATACATATACCTGATGGCATAAACAATTTATCCCTTTAGATGAATTATCCACAAATAATTCACACCTCAACTCGTTAGATGAACATGGAAAAGCATAGCATATAACACCTTAAGTCCCATAGCATGCCACTTTTCTAGAGCTTCGGGTACATCATCGTACACAACTGCCTCGATCTCGTTACTCCAAAACCCTGTCCGCCATATATGCCCCTGTTAGATGACATGTTTTTTCAGAGTTAAACATCATACAATTGTAGCTAAAATGACATTTAGTTAGCCTTACCTGCAATTGCTTCAAGGATGTAATTTTCCTATCGGCTTTTATCATAGCCTGCACGTTCGCAACGACACTTGCAATTACCTCCTCTCTGTCTCCATGTGTGGGGATAGGAACTGCCCCAACAACATTCTTTACAACATCTTCTACCACCTGCATGAACAAAAATGGAAAAACCCCAGTTCACAAAGTAGCCTAGATAAGGCTAAGATATATGAGTTATACGGGCTTATTTGACTGTTTGGTAGATAAGATAGGCCCACGCCAGGCACTTAAACCCCATCTTTATCTTAAACACCATCATATTCCAATTATCTCGTGTTATCTTAACATGCCTACAAAACAGGCACTAGCACACAGATGACTTACTTGAGCTCGTAGTAATTCAATGTCGTCTTGAGTTTCTGCAGTATCATATGTCAGCTCCAGATGCTTCCCCACATTGTCACGAGCATATGGGAAGAGAACATCCGTAACAAACGATATGGGAGTAGTCGTTCCTTCAATGTCCAGAACAATACAACGCTGCAATTCATCGATTCGTTGACTTAGACCAACACAGTGTAGAAATAAAGATGGCAGAAAAGAGTTAGAAAATTACTCTTGCTGGTGCAATGCCATTACTTGAAGTCCCCGCCTCAGCAGTAACTGGAGCATTACGACGTCTGCCTAGAACTCTCTGTGAAATTCAAATTGAAGCATGTAAAGATGCTGTACAATCCAAGCCAATTGATGGAGTTAACGGCAGCATAGAAAAGATAGTGGTAACATTCATCAATTTTCTAATCGAAAGGAAACACGAAAAATGGTGATTTATATCTCTATCATATAAACTATGTCTATGTGGATGATATATCAGTGTATGAGTGTGTAAATAAAAGCAAACAATGCATGAATTGCTCACTAATCTGAACTGGAGAAAGAAGTATATCAATCATAAACATTGAGAAATTATCTTAGTCAAATTATCCTGTTATACTCACTCCATCCCATAAAAATATGTACATTTTTCATTTCCGTCCGTCCCATGACAATACGGCTATTTTCATTTATGGAAAGTTGTCTCAAACTCATTACTCTTAGACCATCTCCAATGGTACACTAAAACCTAAACCAGGATCGGTATTTAGCTCCAATAGTACTCCAAAACCAATCACATTTTTGGTTTTTGAGTAAAAAATACCTATATTTAGGTTTACACTAAATCAAAACCAAAAAGTTTTTCAAATTTTGTGAGTTAAAAAGGCATAATATAGAAAATATTCTTTTAAGTTTGATTTTAGTCTTTTAAGTTTGATTTTAGCGTTGGAGTAAAATCATATTTGATGTGACATTTACACTAAAATGAGTTTGAGTTTAGTGTAAATGGTTGGAGATGCTCTTATGCATCAATTTATTTACAACTTATACCACTATTACCTACCATTACAACTCACTAAACTCTTGTAGTAATAACGTGAGTCACCCCATCTACTAACACTACTTTAACTTTAAGTGTCATTCTACTCCTCTTTCTTACTTACCAATTATGCAGTAGTTCCCGTGACATTTCTAATGCACATATTTTTACAGGACGGAGAGAGTATTAGCTAAACATCATCATCAATTAGCTAAACATTAGAGCCCCAATGCTAAATGTATTATCCTAAACAATAACGAATTCACCTTGAGGAACTTGGAAGGCTTAGGCAACACAGATCCACAGGGAGGCAACACACCTACAAAAATTATAGAAAAATCAGAGAGTGATGGAAAAAAACTAACAGCAAACACAAGCCC
Source organism: Salvia splendens (assembly GCF_004379255.2). Lineage (NCBI taxonomy): Eukaryota > Viridiplantae > Streptophyta > Magnoliopsida > Lamiales > Lamiaceae > Salvia > Salvia splendens. Next base: position 27,287,595 of record NC_056046.1, read on the forward strand.
AATTTTGTAAAATGAAGATAGATATACCTGAAACCCAGCCAAGATTCTTGAATTGGCCGCACGGCTCAGAAACAATGGCCTTAGTTTGTTTCACTCTGCTGTCCACTACGAGGAAAATGGGGGGCGATGAAGCTACAGCCGCTGCCATTCTAGTTTTTGTGAAATGCTGATTTCTCCCAACGCAACCTTATATAGTTATATTTATGTGGGTGTCAGCTCAACGCTGAGTAACCTCTATTTTTTCTTCGTTTACTTCTCATCCCAAACCGAATTGGATCGACGGTTAACCACCGGACCAGAACCGTAACAATAATTCCGCTTTATTCGGCCCCTTACGGTTCATTGGAATAAAGAACCGGAATTAATATTATAAATACATATTTTTATTCATAAAATATAATTTTTTATTTAAATGCGTAACTTAATTTTCAATAAACAATCCAAATCTAATTTTAGTAGGATTTATTCGTATTGCAACTTTCTTCGCAAAAAATAATATTTCATATTTTTTATCTATTAAATCCAAATTCTTGGTAGTATTAATAGGCAAGATAAAGTTTGAGTTTGAAATGCTTGTGTTGAGTATTTTGAATTTGTTTTTAAGTGCTTCTTTGCTTTTATAGTATAGCATGGTAATATTTTAATTTATGTATTATTATAAATTTATATACTATTGTCTATGGAGTACAAATTTTTTTTTGCATTTTTATAGTTGTGCTTGTAATTTTTTTTAATCTAAAAAATATCTACTTTTAGGGGGAAAATGCAATATTATATATTCCCCTTCGTCTCTTAATATATGTCTCATTTTGAGTTTTAAGAAAGACAAAAGAAAGTGAGATAAAAAGTTAAAGGGATGTGAATCCTATTTTTTATATTAATTTTATAATAAAACGTGAGTAAAAATGAGTTAGCGGCTACTACCAATAGTAGTAAAAATGAAATGAGATAGTGAACATAAGGCTGATCAAAATGGAAAACTAGAACATATAATGAAGGACAGTACTGAAAAGAATTTCTATTTCTGCGGCCGCCCTTGACGATACTACGGTCCAGACTTAGAGAATGAGGCGAATGGATCGATAATTTGATTAACAATGAGACAAAATTCACGAGGGGCATTTTAAGTTGACGACTTGCATCCATGTATTGAGAAAGATAGTAGATTACAATATAGACAACAAGTTATGCATTGCCGTATGAATTAAAAGCCATCATATAGATTAAATACGAATGAGAAATGGAAAAAGGAAACAACGGGTGTTGCTTTGTACGTAATACATGTCGAAAACCGATCCTTAAACGGTACTTCTAGCGCAACGAGAAGCCCGGGTGCAACCGCGGTTGTAAGGGTTGGCTTGCTCGTGGCCGCGACAATTGTAATAGGATCGGCCCCTCTTGTTGCACGGTGTTTTGTTCCGGGAGAGGGCCCCGTAGCTGACGTAGCCTGCAGGGCCAAGCTGTCTCCGCGCGCTCTCTGATTCCATCATCATCTCCTCGTCAATCTCGATGGCGTCCTCGACCAGCCCGTGGCCATCGGGCTCCGCATCTCCCAAATCGTACGTGCTCGAATGCGCCACCGCGACAACTAGAGCAAGCATTAGAACAAACAACCCCATTCGTAAAGCCATCCTTGTTAATCCAAGATGATTAAACTAAGATGGCTTGGCTTTTTCTCCTTCTCCCTTTCTTCTTCCTAATTTGTATTTGTGTTTTGGCTTCTTCGACTTTTATATTTACTAATTGGGAAGGACCATAGAATTACATCAATTAGGTACCGCTTTTTGCTCCTTGTTTTTCTAGGAATGGGGACTACAGCAAATATAGGACCATTAGTTCGTTTACCCTATCTCTTCATTTTTGCCATTTAATCAACTCTTAATACATGAAATATTAACCTCTATTTTCAGTCTAAAATTTGACGTCACAAATAAATTCAAGTGTATTAAAAAAAATATCTCAAAATCTTATTCCATCATGTGGCATTAGTAAGTAAGGTGGGAAACTTATAAAAACACATTATTTATGTAACAGTAGCTTCGAATATATGAGAAAACGGATGTATTCAAATAATATCTTAGTCCCTCCGTCCCACAATAATATACACTTTCTAATTTTGACAACTCTTTTTTCTCATTATCACATTATTCACTAATAATATTTTAATTATTTTTTCTCTTCTCTTTTACTTTAATAATTTTTATTAAAATTTGCTCCAAATTCAAACTTCATATATTTTTTGGACGGAGGAAACGACATACGTTAACAATGATTAAATCTGGGCCACAAATTGAAACTTTAGCGGATGAGTTAACACCACGTGTCATTTGTGATTCTCTCCTCAAATCTAAAATACCTTATCATTCCTTTTTTTATATAAATTAAAATAAAATAAATATTCCCTCCGTTTCTTTATAGTTAATGCAAAGAAATATTGGATGTGTTAAATAAATAGATAAAATAGTAAGAGGAGGAAAATGTAGTGAGAATAAAATATAAGGTGAATAAAGTAGAAAGAATAAAGTATGAGAGAGTAAAGTAAAAAAGAGAAAAAAGTTACCATATATGAAAATGACTCAACTATGAAGGAACTTCCCGAAATAGAAAAATGACTCTGTGAAGGTGTGTCCTTGCAGTTCACTGATTCAGTCAAGTGACAGAGCCGTTGAAGCTCGGGGCAGGGATCAAGAAGGAAGCTCGGCTTTGAGCTAGAACTAGCCGAGAAGGGAGTTCGGTTTTGAGCCGAGAAGGGAGTGCGGTCTTGAGCTCGGTTTGAGCGCCGAGAAGGGAGTGCGGTCTTGAGCTCGGTTTTGAGCTGCCGAACTGGAACTAGCAGGGAGCTCGGTTTGAGCTGCCGAGCTGAAACTAGCCGTTGGTGTTTAGCGGTTGTAACTGTTTCTAGAAACAAATTAGTTAGTTTGTTTTTCTTCTTGACTCCCATATATACTTACAGCTCGATTGTAATCAGAGAGAGAGAGACGCAGAACACAGATTACGCACACAATTGAAGAGAATTCTTGCACTAGCTAGCGTTTGCTTAGAGTGATAGATTGTGAGTGTGAAGTTCTTGTATTGAGAGTTCCATCAATAAAATTCCGGTCATCTTCTCCGTGGACGTAGGTGATTCATCACCGAACCACGTTATACCTTTGTGTGTTTTATTTTTCGATCGTGTGCGTGTGAGATCGGCGGCAACACGACCCCAACAGACTCAACTATGAAGGAACAAAGGGAGTACTAAAGTATGAGATAAGAGGATAATGATAGTTGAAACAATGTTAATTGGTTGTGAGACCCACATTATTACAAGTGTTTAATGAGTTATAATGGTGAATAATAATGTTATAGGTTGTAAATTAATGCACATGGATAATGAGTTGGAGATAATTTTTCACAAATGTAATCTGCCAGCAAGAATAAAATAGAAAAATATATTTTCAAACTTAGAAATGCATCGTGACTATTTTAAAATATATTTCGATATAATTTCTTCACCTTAAATCACAAGAAACGCCAAATAAAAAGAAAAACAGATTTGATCTCTTGTAATGCTATCTCAATAGCTTACAAAAAGATGTATAAAGAAAGTGTGGAATCATACAAAAAGTTGGCAGAGCATCCACACAGTGGTTTTCGCTCGGCTATAGCTCAGTTATAGCCCAACTACAAACTCCTCATGTCACATCATCAAGACAAGCAAATAGCCCAGCAATAGTCTAGCCACATCACTCAAAATTATATAAAACAAATAATTGACAATCACACAAAATACGGAATTAAATTTACGACACAGATACGAAAAAATCCAATAATTTTATTTAAATTAAAAAAAAGTACATTTAAAAAAAATACATAATTAAAAAAAAACTAACGCTGTGCATTCTTCCGCGCCCACAACTCTTCAATTAAATCCTTTTGGAGTCGAATATGAGCATCCGTTGGCGCATGTCGGCATGTGCTTGGAGGATGGCTTCATCGTGCGGGACCCCCCTTCATATGTTGGGGGCGGCCATGTCGTGGCTTGGACCGGCTTCATTATCGTCGTTGGCCCAACTAGTCAGTTGTACACCTTCATCTTCGACAATCATGTTGTGCATAATAATACAGACGTACATTATATCAGCAATGCAGTCGATATGCCACAAACACGTTAGACCCCTAATTGCCGCCCATCGAGACTGGAGCACACCAAATGCGCGCCGACTCCTGCCGTTCCGCAAAGTAGACCTTCCTCTCATCTGAAGCGCATCTGATCGTCTTCACAAAGACGGGCCACCTAGGGTATATCCCATCCGCCAAGTAGTAGCCCATATCATGCCGGTTGCCGTTGGCGACAAAACTAATGGCCGGACCGACGCCCTGGCACTGCTCGTTGAAAAGGGGCGACGAGTTGAGGACGTTGAGGTCGTTGTTCGACTTGACTACCCCAAAATACGCATGTCAAATCCACAACCGGTAGTCAGATACGACCTCGAGGATCATCGTGTGATTCTTTCCCTTGTAGCCGGTCGTGTAGAACCCCTTCCAGGCAGGGGGACAGTTCTTCCACTCCCAATGCATACAATCTATGCTGCCTAACATACCCGGGAACCCATGCTTCTCCCCGTGCATCTACATCAGATCCTGGCAGTCTTCGGGGGTAGGGCTTCGAAGGTACTGATCACGGAAAATTTCAATCACGCCCTGACAGAAATACTTCATACATTCAAGGGCAGTCGTCTCACCGATGTGGGGGTACTCGTTAAAAACAAGTGGTGCGAATGAAAATGACGTGCAAAACGCGTATATATAGTGTTTAAAAAAAATTCGCTTGCCGGTTCGGAGCCTGCAATGGTGGCGAGCGGACCGGTGCGCTCATCGATTTTTTCGCCGAAATGACGCTCGCCGGTTACAATGGTTCGACGAGCGAACCGGCGAGCGCCGAAGATCAGCTAGCCGGTCCGCTCGCCGCCATTGTGGATGCTCTAAAGACGCGTGACTGAAGTACTGAACAGACGGAAGGCACCCAATTCAAATAAAGTAAAATCGAGATATGATGAAACAGCCAAATCAAAGCAACACGATGAAAATGAATCTGATGCGTTTAGCAAATTTGTTGGTGTCTAATTGAGGAATGAGTATTATCTAGGGTTTTCGATAAACCTTTTTGTTGCGAAGAAGATGAAATTAGACGTGGTTCCTTCATTTGGGGATGATGATCAAAACAATCTGAATATACTGCTTGAAGCTTTCGGTTCCGCTGTTTCCTTCGAAGACATAGCTTCTTCCTACTGCGAAACCGGCCGGAATTTGAATTCCACCTCGGAAATGCTCTGCAACATTCAGTCCGAGAACGGAGGGAGCTCCTCCTCTACCGATAAAGGCCGCATTGTTAAATTGAATTCGGATAAGTGTTCGGCGTCGATCGGAACTGTTTCTGGTGTGATCGGAAAGGACTACGTCAACCCTTGGCGACGTCGTTCCGATGGACCGAAGGAGAGGTTCAAACCTATGAAAATTAATTCAATTGATTTTCCGGTCGCCGAGATCTGGGGTGAGGAAAAGGAGCCACGAGTTGCTACTCAGCCCATGGACAATGTTCTTGGAGAATTTCTTTATAGAATGCTTGGAACTGGGTTTCAGCTTGACATGGGTGTAATCCAACAAGTTATTGGTGAGTTTTGTTGTTTTCAATTTATCTGGAATGATAACAATAATTATGGAAATTTGAATACAGGATATTTAGGGTAGTCCTTGCATTACTTTGAAGAGGACTTTATGGTTCCTGATATTTTGGTTATGAATGCTGAATTGTTTTTGGCTTGCAACACCTAACATCTCTTGCTCTTCTGTTTTCTAATTTGCAGGACAATGTGGGTACAATATGCCAATGGTTAGTCAATGTTGTTAATTACCTTTGCTTCTATTGATTGTTTATTGTTCATTTGAAGTTTGGAGGATGATGCCTTTGGAAGTGTATAAACAAAGTTTCTCAAAAAAGCTCGGAAAGTAAACTGATTTCTGAGAACATGTTTGGTTAATATATTTCTGAATGTTGGAATTGATCTTCTCTGAAATCATTTAACGCCTAATACTTATAACAAGCATAATCCCTTTTCATTTTCTGAATAGACTCCCATGCTATCAGTATACAAAATAAAGCATAGTTTATCTTATGGAGTACTAGATTTGAGACATTCATTTTGGATTATGAATGTCTCTATAGCAAGATGAGTTTCTAGTTTGAGCTATTGTGAGAAAACTAATGTGGTTGTTCTAAACCCTGTGTTTCCAATATCATGTCCTAATAGTTGATCCAGTCCTAGAATGAAGTAGTTGAACATTAATTCAGCTGGAACAGTTTTTGCATACAAAAAGGGAACATTATCTTGTTGATAGTGTTGAGAATTATATTAAAGGAAGAATCTGTATAAATTTTTAAGTGTACTAAACTATTCTATCCTACGAATAACTTCTTATTTACTCCATTTGTATTCCTAACAATGTGCAGTGCATTGACAAACTCTTTGATATATCAGCTGCTACCCTAGAGAAGAGTGATGATGTTATTGGCATATCAACTACAACTGTGAGTTCTTTAAAATTATTGCTTCAATATTTTTTGCCAACAGCTTCGTCAGTTATTGTAGAATCTAATATGATATCTGTCCTTTTCAGAGTAAAATTCTTCAATGATTTTACTGTAAAAGAACTCTTGTAGTACCTACTATTGTCAATTGAAAATTGTGCCTACTCGTCAACGTATAACAATTAACAATGTGATGTGCCCACTTATATCAAATAAGTTGCTGTGAGTTATCTTATATTGGCTTCCTTTCCAATTTTGTTGCTTCTTTAAAGCAGGAGATGATGAGCAAAATCCATAATGCGGGGTCCACGTCTTGTCCAAAGCAATCACAACTTCTTTCAGGAAGGTACAATTCTTGCTATTAGAATATAGTGGATGTGAATCATGTAATATTAACTTTCTTTTGTATCTGATACAAGTATGTTGAAAATAATATCATCTTTTCAAATTAAAAAGTGATGCTAGTGGTGGAGACCTATCAGTATTACCTCAGACAGATATAGGGAAGAAAGACGTGCAAAGAGAAATTTTAGAAGCACTATTTGGTGCACCTAACAGATTTGAAGATCATCATCAATCCAACCGTCCGGTTAGAACACACAAGCAGTCGTCCTATGGTCGGATTGTGGCCAAACCAATGGAAGAAAAAATCGTCGACGATTTTACTTTTATTACCAGGCAAACTATTAACTGTAGAAGTATGTGTTTTCTTATATCTTTGTACTCTTTTGTGTTGTGTTTCTTATCGAATCAACAGTTGTTTGTCTTTGCTCATTCTATCATGTTAGTGATGCAGATAGTTGCTTGCATAAGTCCTAACTTACTCTTTCGATGTCCTTTATATCTATGTGTAAATGAACTAGCAAGCAGCCAAGCATCAAAATTATCTCTTCACTGGCTGTCGTTGACATTATCCCCACGAGACATATCATCCTTTAGTTCTAACATAGGTTTTCATCTTACAGCTGCAACAACCTTTCATTTGACTTAAGACTAGTCATTCGACCTATGTTATTTGAGAGACTTATCTATTTCTTCAATGCCATAATTGCCATTATATTTATGTTTTCTGGATGTAACTTTAGACATCACTTTACTGTCAGTTTCCTCATCACACTGATACGATTAGAGAAATGAAGCAAATGTAAGTTTGTTGAAGAACACTTTGTGCATAAAATGAAATACATAATTTTTTATAAAAAATTATAAAATATAACAACTTCAAATGTAAGGAAAGCCTTGGCAAAGCTGTCCAATACAATACTCAAAAGTAATCCTCTTCAACATCCAAGGGCATCTATTTATAATTCTAGAAAGAAGAAAGATAACATCTACTGGAAAATAATAACTAGCTACTATAACTTTATTCAAGCTTCACTATCTGTAATTAATGTTCACTACTTGTAACCAAAGCAACCAACATCAACTGCTACTCCACTTTATTCAAGCTCCACTACTGCTGCCTGCATTATTGCATATCAGATACAACATTCCTGTCTAACCTTTTCATGTTCTAAAATTTTCCTTCCAATTAAGTCAGGGTTCAAAGAAGTTCAGAGGCTTTCTGTTAACCAACTAAGCTGTCACACTTTAGATGTATAACTACCACCAAATTATTGGACAATGCTCAATGCTTTGGTTCTATGATTATTCTGTGTAATCGTAACAATTAACTGTAATGCCATATATTGATGTCTTCATCTCGTAGCTTCTGCATGCCTCAGTGTGTCAGTGACATGATTCTTTTGTAGGTTGTGCTTTTAATAAATTTTTACTAAGTCAGGTTTTGCATACTTTTATGAATGCTGTCTAATGCATGCAAATGTGATTTGTAGATTCTGAAGCAAATGATGAGAGTTATGATGAACTACGAAAAGCTGTTGCAGAGAATTGGGTTACAATGAAATTTTACTACAAAGCTGTATGTTTTTTCTTGATTGTGTCCCTTCTTGTACTAAACATCTTCCTTATCGTGTTATGAACATTATCAGTAGTATCAGTAGTATCTACAGCTACCATGTACCCTTGTTGTGCCCTCCCTACCTTACGTTTATTTTCTTTTCTTTCAGGCAAATATAAAACTGTACTTCATGATCCACGACTAACTATTTGTAAGTTCTTGCAGTCTATGGATGCATTCATGAAAAAGGAATTTGAATCTGCTCAAAACCTTCTAGAACAGGTATTTGTATTTATACTAAATTTTCACCCTCACTTTGCACAACACAGTGCAGAATTAGGTCTCATAAAGTGGTATAAAATTTTTTATGGTGAATTGTAATTAAATCCCAACCTTTCAGCATTTTTGCAAATAAACTATACATTGTTACAACAATGTCCCAGTCTTTCGATTTATAGCAAATTCAACCCTCTTAATTTTTTACATAATTTTGGAGTTGATAATAGACATCTATTTATCATTGATACTCAAAATCGATTGAAATGTTTTTGAAGCCCATTATGTGTTGTCCTCTGGAATTGTTGATTTCATCAGAATGTTTGCCAAATTCTGAAATGTTTAGAACTTAGCAAATTTAGTGCTTGAACCTTTTATACTTCAAGGAGTTAATCTTCTGTAACAATTTGTGTAATAGTACTCTGAATTTGAGAATTTTGAATGTGTGTACACTAGGATCTTAATGTCCTTTGACTGAGGCTCCATCTGTGCCACATAAAAAATGCCAAATTAGATACTTTGCTTTGATTTTTATGTGTAGCCATTGTTTATCAGATATGTTGATTGTTGTAGGGTAACTTCTATAAAACGAAGGCCCGAGAAGCAGATGAAAAATCTGCCCAAAAACTAATTGAGAACAGGTCAAGATAAATACTTCTTGTTGTTTTGTAACATTCATCGGTCTTTGATCATTGATGTCCAAAATATCTCATTGGGTTTGCAGTAACAAAGAAGAAGAATATTGCATCAATGTGCATTATCTTGAACCAAAAGATGCCTTGTACCACATGAAACTTCATCTTAGCTCTCTTTGTGGTTTGTCATGTCCGTTACCATTCTAAACATGTTTTGAATTCTCATTTCACCTGGCCACAAATCTCTGACACATGATTTCATCAGCTATTCAGTTCATGAAGGTTGTAGTTGGGACTGGCGGAGACAAGAAAGACAAGCGAAGGAAGCTTCTGGTACGATTATGTTTTGTTATATTGAATTTCTGCTTTTATTTGTTTATTTCTCTTTTTTCCGCTATATGGAGTATTTTGTTATGCACTTACATTCCAGAAAAAAACAATGAACATTTTTATGTAGTCGTACTAGAGTATGCGTTGAAGATTATTCTCCGGTAGCTCTGGTATATCGATTCTGAATCAGGATATGGATTTTATGTGTAGTTAAAAGCTCAACAGCAATAGGTTTCTTTGATTTTGATAAGAGATGATTCCTTTTCACCCAAATTTGGTCGTTTTCTATAATCTGGGTATGAGTAATTACTCAAAAAGAGGCCCCACATTCCACTCACGTATCATTTAATTTAATAGTAGTCCCGTTTTTCCATTTTGGTCCGTCCGCGAATAGAATCCCCGGTTCATAATATACTATAAATGGTAAAGAGGCTCCCTATTCCACTACCTATCTTCCATTCACTTTTCTTAACATATCTTAAAACCCGTGCCGAAAAGAAATGAGACTCCTATTCGTGGATGAAGGGAGTATAAACAAGTTGGACTCATATTCCACTAACTTTCTTCCAGAAGTGAGATTCCTATTTGTTTATGGAGTGAGTACTCGAAAATGTTGAGCTATCTCCATGAAATGTGTACTGATTCTTTTCTTGATAAATAAACAAATGACTTCTCATCCATCATTTACACTTGCTGTCCACAGATAACCAATCTTTTGGAAGAGGAGGGTATTACGTGGACTGAAGAAGGAAATGGATGGACAATATCCATCCGAGTTGACCAGATTGATCATAATAAATTGAGTTTTATAAACAAATAAGGCAGCCACTTGTTTTGATTTGTCCATCTCAACATTATTTTGTGGTGCCTTTGATGAAGCTTTATTCAAATATTGCAATTATTATTATTGGAAGGAAAACCATTTAAATTAGGTGTTACTCATTATTTTGATTATTTGTTGGGGAAATCTCCAGCAATACTATATTTTATCTTATTCTCATACTATATTTCGCCCTAGGAAAGGGGTCATCATCCTTTGGAGGAGAGGCAGGAAGTAATAAGAGGTGTGTACACCTTTTTCCCATTTCTAGCCCCTCTTTTTAATTTCCACCTCCTAATCACGGTGTTTTACTGTTCTCCGTAAAATGCGGCCGTGACCATGACCTAAACTTACTATGAAATATCATGACTTTATCAGAAAGTATGGTTTCTTTTGCTTGCTATAGAATGCAGAAAGAAGAATTGTGGCAAGAATTGGATTGATTGTTACTATCATATGTTGATATTTTTAGAAGAACCAAAGAAACTGCCATCTCAAAGATTACAAGATCGTATGATCATTCTGAAGAAGGAGCTGAAACTGAACCTATCAACATTAGGCTAGCCCTAGACAAATATCAACATGAGCTTGGGGTAGTATAACGGCTTTCAGAGATTGATCCGAGATCAGGTTACTGGCAGTAGTAAGAATGACCCCAACTGATATACACACGACAACATTTGAATCTCATGAGAGATTATGAGTTTATGGTAATGCCAAAAACTCTCTCCGCCCCACGAATGCTCTTGCAACATTCCAAAATTCAATGAATACTATCTCCGTCCTACAAATAACATCACATGTGTAGGATAACACTAAATTTAGGAGGTTTTGTTGTGTATGTTAACTGAAGAGAAAAAAAATATACTCCCTCCGTCTCAGTTTAAAAATCACATTTTGAATCTACTATATTTGGACATAAAATTTAACCTCATTATTCATCAAATTTACACTCACATGTCATTACTTTCATAAAAATAAAACAAAACAAAATCTTAAACATACAAAAAGTCAAAAGGGTCCCACTTTCCACTACCTCACTTCAATTATTACTCACTCCAACAACCACTACCTCACTTCATTTTTACTTTACCAAATGTGCATTAAAACTCGTGTCCAACCAAATGTTCATATTCTTGTAAGATGGATGGAGTATTAGCTAAGAGATATCTAAATGCGAGTATGGTAGTATCTTATATTGTGTTTGCCGCGGCAGATTTTGTAAGTTAAAGAAATTACTCACATGATCTATTTAGGTGATTATCTAGACTTGATCTATTCGTACGAATTGATATGTTCCATGCTTGAATTAAATCATGCTTTAGGCGTAATTAAAACCCTACACATAAATTATACAGAGTGAAATTGATACCTTGATGATTCTCCAAATAATAGAAGTGACTTGCTATTTCTTCACATGATGATCTTCCGAACATGACCAGAGATCTTCTTACTGTTTCTCAAACTAGTATTTTGACCTTAAAGTGAACTAAGTTTAGAATAGAGAAAAGACATAATTCATATTCAAGAGTAAAATTTCTGATTTTTTGTTTTGAGTATGCTGGTCGCACTCCATTGTGTAAGAATACTTTTTTACCTTTTTTAGAGCATCCCCATCCCTGCTCTTGCCAAAGAGTACGGATGTAGGCCCGGACCCACTTTTATTACTTTTTTACTCTCCGCTCTTAGACAAGAGCACAACACTAGGGCTGACAATTTTCGACACGACACGATAATCTGACACGAATCCGCACGAAATTATTGGGTTGGGGTCAAGTCTTATTGGATCCGTGTCCTTATCGGGTTGACCCATTAAGAACTCGATAATTTCGGGTTGGGTTCGGGTCGGATGCGGGTCGGATACGGGTAACCCATTAAGAAATAATATTATTATTTTTATTATTATTTATAAAAATATATATTACTTTAATTTTTTAATTTCTTATAAATTAGGTTTAAATAGTATAAAACGAATTTTAATTGTGTAAATTAGGTTAAAAATTAAGGTTTAATCGTGTAATATTAGGTTTTAATCGTGTAATATCAGGTTCGGGTTGTTATCGTGTCGTGTCAACCCATATTATATCGTGTCGATAACGGGTTCGTGTCGGGTGCGGGTCGTGTTCGGATTTGAAGGTAGCAGGTCGGGTTCGTGTTCGGATTTACAGTTTCCTTAACAGGTCGGGTTCAGGTTAGGCCTTATTGGGTTGGGTCATTATCAGGTTGACCCGATAACGACCCAATCCGCACGATTTGCCAGCCCTACACAACACCCACATCCATGCTCTTCCGTAAGGACATGCTCAAGGGTCCCACCATTCAATTATTCAATTTAACTAAAAACATTTCCACAATATTAAAATGCATTAAAAATACCCGGAATACTATTACAAATTACAAAAAAATTAAAAATTACATAATTAAAATCCTAAAAATTAAAAATTACATAATTAAAATCCTAAAAATTAAAAATTACATAATTAAATTCATAAAATTAAAAAAACCCACTACTCGTGGCCGAATTTCGCCCAAATGTGTTTTATTAGGTCTTCTTGTAGCTCAGTGTGGGTTCGGGTATTGCGCATTGTGTTTCTTGTTTCGATCCTCTCGCCCACTGTCGTATGCACACCTCGCGGTTGAGCTTCCGGCTTCATCCTCGTCGTAAAAGTTAGCCGCCCTCGGTCCTTCGTCAGCTATAATCATGTTGTGCAAGATAATACATGTGTACATGATGTCGGCGATATTCTTAACGTACCACAGCCGAGACGGGGCCTTCACAATGTTGAATCGGCCTTAAAGGACCGCAAAAGCTCTTTCGACGTCTTTCCGAGCAGAATCTTGATGTTGCGCAAAAAGAACCCGTCTCGGGTCTTGCGGATTGCTGAACGTCTTCACGAAAATCGACCACCTTGGGTAGATACCATCGGCGAGATAATAACCCTTGTGGTATGCATTTGCGTTGACGGTGAAGTCGATCGCCGGAGCTACACCATTCAAAACATCATTGAAGAGTGGTGAAGAATAGAGCACGTTCAAGTCGTTCTTGGATCCGGCAATACCGAAATATGCATGCCAAATCCATAGGCGGTAGTCGGCGACCGCTTCAAGGATAAGTGTTGGGCCGCCGCCTTTGTGGCCGCTTAAATGTTGCCCCCTCCAAGCAGTCGGACAATTCTTCCACTTCCAATGCATGCAGTCAACGCTGCGAAGTATACCGGGAAAACTGTGGACTGTTTCGTGAAGACGAAGCAACCGTTGACAATCATCGGTGGTGGGTGCTTGAAGGAATTCCTCACCGAAAGCAGAATGAACGCCGTCGCAAAAACTTTTAAGGCATAGGATTCTAGTTGACTCACCGACATGCAAATACTCGTCGAAGAGGTCAGCTGTTTGCCCAGTAGCAAGTTGTCGGATGGCACAAGTACACTTCTGCAACGCTGAGAAACTTTGTCGACCGGTTGCGTCTCTACTTGATTGAAAGTATTCAACACGGGCGGACAATGTGTTGACAATACGCATAAACAACAGTTTTGATATGCAAAAACGGCGCCGAAAGTAATCTTCCGGAAACCGTGGATGGTCAGAAAAATAGTCGGCAACGAGCCTTTCGTTGGCTCCCTCCCGGTCACGAGTGATGTAGCGCCGAATTGATCTAGTTGGTCGAGGAGGAGGGGCGGGGGTAGTGGCGGCGACATATGCTTCATAGGTGACACGATATTGTTCGTAGTATTCTTGTTCTTCGCACCTTGCTCCCGCCATGATATAGGTGAAATTCATTTGAGAGGGTTTGAGTGAGAAAGAAAGATGTAGATGAGTCGTATGAAAAAATATGAATGAGAGATGAATGAGAGATGATTTGATGTGAAAAATGGATGATGAATGTGTGTATTTATAGATGATTTTGGGAATAAAAAAATTATATAAAAAAAAAATTCAGAAAAACGGTAATAAAACCACCATATTTTTGGGAATCTGAAAATAATTTTGCTTTTATTTTTGGTATTATTTTCGATTTAAAAAAAAAATTCCAACGGATAATCCGTTGGCCAATACAAACGCGCCACGTAGCCTGCTCAGCGGCATGGACGTGCTCGATGCATTGAGCAGTGCCGTGCCAGCGGCACGGACGCCATCTGTCCCAGCGAGCACCGCTGCAGATGCTTTTAGTGCTCTTTATTCAATAATGCTAATCCCTCCGTCCCACAATAAGAGTAACATTTTGGCATTTTGGTCTGTCCCACAGTAAGTCACATTTCACTTGTACCATAAATGGTAAGTAGGTCTCACATTCCATTAACCCACTTCACTCACATTTTATTATAAAGTTAACATAAAAAAGTGGGTCACATATTTCACTAATTTTTTAACCCACTATTCTTTAAATTTCTTAAAACTCGTGTCCACAATAAGAGTGACTCCTATTGTGGGACAGATGGAGTGTTATTTATTTATCTTTGCTTCATTAAATTAATGAATGACGCATTTATGATTCTATCATTTAATTAATTAAGTAGCACCTAAATTATTATATGTATACATTAGTTTAATTGAGTTTTTATAAGAAAATTTGATCTAAGTTTAAACTCAATTTAAATAAGTTAAGATAAACTATTCTTATGCATCCCCAATCGCCAAGTATGCATTCTAAATAGTAATTTAAAAATTGTTCACCGATTAATTATATATAGGTAGCAAAACGAATTATATTAGCTATTTCTGTCTAAATTAACATGAGGATTTTGATATGTTATTGTCCAATTTTTTTTGGGCTTTAACATAAAAATATGAATCATATATTTTGGTTTTTAGTCTATACTCCCTGCAAAGGTTTTAATGGAATATTGATAAAGTAAAAGAGAGATTGAAAAATGTGTTAGTGGAAAATGAGTCTCACCTCATTAAAGAGAAATAAATTTTCTTAAAAAAAAAATTCCTTTTTTTAGGTACGAATAAAAAAGGAAAGAATTTTTATTTTATGGAACAGGAGTACTAAATATAAGATGAAATTACTATCAGGACTATTAATATTGATAATGGTGAAAATAATGTAAAGAAAGAAAGATTCTTGGTAATTAAAAAAGAATTTTATAAATAATTACCTATTTTAGATTTTACTTATGATATGTATTCCTATATTTTAATTTTTGTATATACTATGAATAGAGGATGATGATGATTAAATATTGACAAAATAGTTTATATTATTTCTTTTAACTTGATTAACTCGATTAGGCTAGCTTGAAACCCGAATAATTAGGATTGGAAATTAGTAACTCAATAAAATTTCAATCTGATTAGTCCGAACTCGATAAACGTGTAATATGAGTAGGGCTGGTCCGAAACCCGCTTGACTAACCCGATTGGCATCCCTAAAAATATATATATATATATATATATATAAATATAGGGGAGCGTTATTCTCCTTTTCACATCTTAGATCCTTTTTCCTTCTTAATATTACGCGTTAGATCTAAGGCATCAACGGATCAGATTGATTCTATAAAACTGGTTCCGTGTTGCATTATAGAAGGTGGTTGTATGCATTACATGGTTATTATTGACATTTGACGGAAAAGTAACTGCCACATTTTGGTATCTGCGAATAATGCACCACATGGTCACGAGTAATGCATATAATTGACTATATATTGCACAATATGTGAACTGCAATGCATACGAATAAGATGTACCATGTTATGATGTTTGGACACACGTTTCTTGTTTCCCCTAAGGGTTTAATAAGCTTAGGGGCTATGGTATAGTACGTAGACACGTATGTAATCTTCACATGGTAACGAGTAATGGATATAATTGATTATATAATGCACAATTTGTGAACTGCAATGCATACGAACAAGATGTGCTGTGTTATGATGTTTGACACACGTTTCTTGTTTCCCCTAAGGGTTTAATAAGCTTAGGGGCTAGGGTATAGTACGTACGCATTAATAACAAATTATAAAACGATACGAATAATTCACCAAATTGTCACGAGTAATGGATGTTATTAACTATATAATGCACAATATGTGAACTGCAATGCATACGAATAAGATGTACCATGTTATGATGTTTGACACACGTTTCTTGTTTCCCCTAAGGGTTTAATAAGCTTAGGGGCTAGGGTATAGTACGTAGACATTACTAACAAATTGTTGTTATTGGAATATACGTATGTGCATTATTTGGTTTAGGTAGTGCATTATGTAGCTGTTAATTGTCATTATCTCAGTATATTATGCATTATTAGAGGTATTGTGTATATGGGTTAATCAACGGATTGAAGATTACATACGTGCATTTAGTAATGTCTACGTACTATACCCTAGCCCCTAAGCTTATTAAACCTTAGGGGAAACAAGAAACGTGTGTCAAACATCATAACATGGTACATCTTATTCGTATGCATTGCAGTTCACATATTGTGCATTATATAGTTAATAACATCCATTACTCGTGACAATTTGGTGAATTATTCGTATCGTTTTATAATTTGTTATTAATGCGTACGTACTATACCCTAGCCCCTAAGCTTATTAAAGCCTTAGGGGAAACAAGAAACGTGTGTCAAACATCATAACACCGCACATCTTGTTCGTATGCATTGCAGTTCACAAATTATGCATTATATAGTCAATTATATCCATTACTCGTTACCATGTGAAGATTACATACATGTCTACGTACTATACCCTAGCCCCTAAGCTTATTAACCCCTTAGGGGAAACAAGAAACGTGTGTCAAACATCATAACACAGCACATCTTGTTCGTATGCATTGCAGTTCACATATTGTGCATTATATAGGCAATTATATGCATTACTCGTGACCATGTGGTGCATTATTCGTAGCGGTTTCCAGCCATTATTAGATTACTATTGTACCCTCATAATGCACAAAATAGGACAAATAATACAACACGAGATTAATTACCCAATGTTGATCTTGACCGTCCATTTCTCTAATCTAATGGCTGATATTAAGAAGGAAAAAGGAGGAAATATAGGAAAAGGAAATGAATACATCCATATATATATATATATATATATATAGGGTCATGATAATATACAAACTCCCTAAGATACAAACTATGCAAACTATAATCTCATCCATTAAGTATATTTAATCAACGATTGTAATTTATGGTCTCTACACATGTCAACACAGCTTATAAAATCGGTCACCAAGGGTTACTTTTGGGACAAAAATTATAAGCTGAAATCACAAAATCCGTTTAGATTAAGCAATCCCAATAATATCGGCTATTCATCGCACCTCTCATTTATCACGTCTTCCCCTCTCTCTTCCATTCCATCAATTAAGCCTGTTCAACGCCCCACCCATTAAACACGTCTCACCTCTCCAATTTCCTCCATTCCACCGTTTCGAATTTGTACTCCACGCAATCGTCGTTCTTCAAGGATCGAGTTGACATGAGTTCTGCGAGGCGAGCGAGTCAAGCGGCTGGAGCGTCAGCCGGAGGTGAGGTTTCCGTTGAAATCCCCAATTTTCAAGAGCGGTGACATTTTGTATTAATTGGGTTTTTGTAGATTTATTCAGTCAATTGCATGCGCCGTTCTTTTGTTTAGATTAAAAGTCGATACATTGAACTCTGTTGACATCCTGTAACCATGGGTTGTATGAATAGTGTGTGAATGTCACTATTAGACCTTTAAGTCTGTTTTATTTTAGTGCAATTAACCACTTTTCCCCCCTTGTAATTGACATGTAGGGTTGATTTAAGTTCGTTCTATTGAGAAACCATAAAGCCCACACGGATTTTCGCTTTATAGTTTGTTTTTTTTTGTTTGTTTTTTTGAGAATTCCGCATGAATCACCTAGCCAACCCCCGCCCTATTATTTTTTCTTGTCTTCTAGGGCTGGTTTTGAAATCACATTGTTGTGTAATTTTTTCTTCATTTTTTTGAAATAATATGGCGTTGACATTGAAATTATATGTTGTTGACATTGAAATTATATTGTGTTGACATTGAAGTAATATGTTTTTGACATTGAAATTATATGGTGTTGACCTTGAAATAATCTGTTGTTGACATTTTTATTTCAATGTTGTTGACATTGAAATAATATGCTGGTGACATGGAAATTATATGTTGTTGACATAGAAATTATATGGTGTTGACATTGAAATTATATGGCGTTGACATTGAAATCATATGTACAATATGATGTTAGATGGCGTTGACATTGAAATAATATGAAATTATATGGTGTTGACATTGAAATTATATGTAAAATATGATGTAAGATGGCATTGGCATTGAAATAATATGAATTAAATCGTCCATTTTGACCTTGAAATAATATGCTATTGACCTTGAAATAATCTGTTGTTGACATTTTTATTTCAATGTTGTTGACATTGAAATAATATGTTGTTGACATTGAAATTATATGGTGTTGACATTGAAATCATATGTACAATATGATGTTAGATGGCGTTGACATTGAAATAAGATGAAATAAATCTTCTATTTTGTGCTATAATTGACAGTACTCGTTGACATTTCTGTGGGTGCTGGCATTAATCCTTTGTGGGTGCTCTCGTAGATATTTTTTGACATTTCAAGTTGCATATTCACAATAACATTTCTAGTTTTGTTGTATGTGTTTTCATGCCGAGTGAAAGTTTACCTATGAGCGGCAGAATGTGTTATGGTCATTATTTATTTTTTTTGTTTTTTGGTCATTGACTTAACTTATTGATGGTTGCAACTTGATCAGCGAGACGTGTAGCAAAAGGAAAAGCTGTAGCCGATGGTGAGTCAAGTGGGAAGCGGAAATCTATGGGGGGCGTCCCTGCACAAACCAAGAGACCTCAGTAAAGGATCAAGAGAACTACTCGTTTTTTTTGCGCATTCTGAAGTCTCTGAACGAAAGGCAGAAAAATGCTGTAAGGCAGCTCGGCTTCGGAGGACTTCTCGATTTTGACGTTACCTCTGTTCCAGGAACCTTAGCGTATTGGCTTTTGGAGCATTTTGACCACCTACGGTGCTGTCTTATGCTGCCTAATGATGTTGAGTTAGAGGTTGACACGAAAGACGTCGAGCTTGTTTTTGGTTTCCCAAATGGGGGGATTAAAACACATTGGCAGAATATCATTGCACACTATATCAGACAAAACACATTGCTGACAGATTATGTATACACCATCAGAACAAGCATAAAAAATTAGATAATCTTACACAAAGTCTACATTTCGAAAACACATTCATCAACCATTTCGGAATATAACCTAATGCATATGCATAATATACTCTACGTACTATGTCTTCTTCAGTCAAGCACAACAACTTCTATACTATATATTCAACAATTTTTAACCAAAAAATGACAGAAAATTCAGCATAGGGACATTAACCATTTCGAAATCTAACTACAACTGTACACACGATAGAGAAGCATCATCCAAAAATGTCATCACGGAATGTCATCGGCCAAATTGGCAGAATACTGTACACACGATAGAGAATCTACCTTGAGCTTCGTAAGACATTTCCATTTCCACACAAACGAGGACGTTGACATTATGCCGGAGAAGAACACTAAAAAGCACGCCGGAGAAGATTTGGGATATGACTTTCAACAGGAGATCGAAGTTTATATTGCAATATTGAATAATTAAGATATGTTATGTTTTGTGGCTGAATGAGTAATGTAATCACTTTCCAAAAAATGATACTAATGGTAGTTTGGGAGAATGGAGATAAATTAGGGAGTCATCATGGTGTGATCACGCCTAGGAACGGTTACAAGTAATTCTAGTTATGATTATACCAGATTGGAGTGAAATGAGGATGTATGTAACTGCTGACACAAAACGATTTCCATATACACCCCCTGCTGACATAAATTGAACTACCCGGTGACATTGACTTAGTAACCCCTTACCAGCCGTAGATTAGATACAAAGATGGTGTGTGATTGTAGTTTGTAGTTTGTATGATAAATGAGAGTTTGTATTTTATCACAACTCTATATATATATATATATATATATATATATATATATATATATATATATATATATTCATAAGAGATCAAGAGGAAAATATCCAGTTTTTTAAGGTGGACCTTCAACAATCAATGGCTATATAGAATTCCCGATTGGAGACGGGTCTTACTTTTCAGTCTTTTTTTTGGAGACTGGGTCTTACTGAAATTACAAGCATTTGCGCAAGTATTTGTCGGGTAAAGTTTGAAATAATTTTTTTTGGCATAAAATAAATAAGTTAATCGTTTTCATTGGGTTGGGTATACAACAATGTTTTTAAAATCGGACCGGGCTGACCGATTGGGCTGCAAATTGGCACCTGTCCGGTCTGGTTACAGCCTTAAAACCGCTTCAACATCAGGCCAATTTGAATCATTCTAGTCGTCCGATTAGACCGGCAACCGACAACCGGTTAAACCGGTTTAAATAAACTTTTATTTTAATGAATAAACTTTTTTAATGGGTAATTGCGCATGATTTCTACTTTGACTAAGAGCCTACTTTTATAACATTCCATCCTAAAAAAATGATTACTTTTATAATTTCTGGTGTCATTCAAAATTAGACCATGTCTAAATATTAAAAGCTTTTAATAAATTACACATCACTAAGGCCATCTGCAATGCTGTCTCTAATCTGTCCCTTAACCGTCTCTTAAATTACTATTCTTGGGCCCCACTGTACTTTTTACTCCATCTCTTAACTAAGGGACAGAACCCGCAACCCTCCATCTCTTAACCATCTCATAAATTACTATTCATTCATTTTCATTTTTTATTTTTATTTCCAACAAATTCAATTAATAAAAACACATTTCATTAAATAAAATAAATTTACAACATAAAATTCTTAAAAAAAAAAAAAACATAATTAAAAATCCTAAAAAATGAAAAATACATAATTTAATTTCTTCCGCTCACTCTCACTAAATTCAAAATCTTTAAAGCTCAAAGAAGCAGAAAAACGACGATGATGTGCGTCTACTGGTTGTCAAATTTTGCCCAAATGTGCTCAATTAGATCATCTTGGAGTTGAGCGTGGGCAGTAGAGTCACATGTCCTTACTCGAATAGACAACCGTTCTTGTATAGACGGATGCACTCCACTGCGAGGCGGACTATTTGCGGTAGAGCTTCTGGGGGCTTCAGGGTCGAACCTGTTTCCCGCCTCAGGTCCTTCGTCTTGGACAATCATGTTGTGCAAGATTATGCACGTATACATGATGTCGACCATACTCTCCATAAACCACGTACGAGCCGAGGCTTTGATAATGTTGAAGCGCGCTTGGAGAACCCCGAACGCCCTCTCCACATCCTTGCGAGCAGCCTCCTGCTTCTGCGCAAAAAGAGCCTGCTTTGCATTCAAAGGCCTGCTGCACGTCTTCACGAAGGTTGGCCACTTTGGGTAGATGCCGTCGGCAAGATAGTACCCCATTTTATACCGCCGGTTGTTAGCGATGAAGTTGATGGCCGGCATTTTATACCGTCGGATTGGTCGAGCACGTTTACGTCGTTGTTCGACCCGGGGACCCCGAAGTACGAATGCCAGATCCATAGCCAGTAGTCGACAACGACCTCGAGTATAACGGTGGGGTGGGTGCCTTTGTGGCCGCTCGTGTACGACCCCCTCCACGCCATAGGTCAATTCTTCCATTGCCAGTGCATGCAATCGACGCTGCCGAGTATCCCGGGGAATCCGTGCACTTCTTCGTGAAGGTGGAGCAGAAACTGGCAATTTGTCGTGCTTGGCCTCCGGAGAAATTCGTCGGTGAAGGCTGCCCGGACGCCTTTGCAGAATTGGATCAAGCACATTCTCCCAGTGCTTTCTCCTATGTGGAAGTATTCGTCGAACACATCCGCATTTGTCCAGTCGCAAGCTGACGGATTGCTGCAGTACATTTCTGCAGCGTCGTGTGGCTGGGACGGCCGACGGCGTCGAACCTTTCTTGGAAGAACTCTTCCCGGGCTGCCAATGTATTTGCGATGTGGAGAAATAACGGTGTCCGCATGCGGAAACGGCGACGGAAGTAGGTATCTCCCCAAACCGGGTTATCGCAGAAGTAGTCGCGTACTAACCTTGCGGCAGCTTCCTCCCGGTTACGATGGATGTAAGTCCGGGAGCGTCTTTGGGGCGGCGCGACTTCCTCCGCCTCCCGACGTCGATCTTCTTCAAGTGATTCTTCCATTATTCGACGCATTTGCTCATATTAATCCATTAGATCGATTAACTTTGAGGGAAGAATAAAAGAGTTTATTTGAGATGAAAATTGGAGTGAAAAGATAGATGATTTGAGAAGAATAGATGTGTGTTTGTGTGTAAAATGAGGATGAAATAGTAGTATTTATAGAGTAAAAAAATAAAAAATAAATAAAAATTGGGAAA
The DNA here is from genome assembly GCF_004379255.2 of Salvia splendens. Classification (NCBI taxonomy): domain Eukaryota; kingdom Viridiplantae; phylum Streptophyta; class Magnoliopsida; order Lamiales; family Lamiaceae; genus Salvia; species Salvia splendens. The sequence goes on from NC_056046.1 coordinate 27,310,519, forward strand.
ACGGTCGAAAAATGGTAATATTACCGTTTTTGAATTTTAATTTTAATTTTATTATTAAATAAATCATTAAAAAAAATAATTTATTGCGTCAGCGTGACGAAACCCACTCGCGGGCCGGTGAGTGGGCGTCACGCATTGCGCCGGAGGGCGCCACGTCACGCGCGCGGGTGGCGAGACAACTCGCAGGCTGTCTTAGCGGGCTGGAGACGAGACGGGACGATGCAACGCGTCCCGCGCCCATCTCGTCACAGAGGGACGGGATTCGAGCCACCCGCGTAACGCGTTGCGAGTGGCATAATAATGTACCCCACGATCTTAGACCAAGTCTAAATATTAAAAGCTTTTAATAAATTACACGTCACTAATAATGTATCCCACAATCTACTAACATTACTTTTACTATCTTTTCACCTTTCTCTTACTTATTTTTAACTTTTTCTTTCTTTACTAATTACATACTCCCTCAGTCCCTAGATAGTTGGAACATTTCTTTTAGACACGAGATTTAAGAAATTGAGTTATTAAAAATTTAAAGTGGAAAGAGAAAAATAAAAAATTAAATAAAGCTCGAGAGATGAAAGAGAGTAGAGTAAGAGAGTGAATAAAATTTTTATCAAAAAAATAACTCAATTACAACAAACAAAAAAGGAATACAACCAACTAACTGGACGAAGGAGTATTAAAATTCATTATTTACAAGTGTATTTATTTTCTTATGACAAGTACTTCCAAATCAACCTCTACGACACGCAATATTTCAATTCATTGTAAAATTTTCTCAAATTAAAATAAGCTACACCCTATTTCACATTTTGCCACCAATTCATATTTTCCTTTTACTATAAGGGCATGTTTGGTTGCCCGGATTCTGGCAGGGAAAGTAATTTAATTCCTCAATTTTTAAATTTCAATGTTTGTTTGATTTTTAAAGAAATTAGGAAAGTAATAAGAATCCTAAAAATGTGGAAAGTTGGGCAAAATATGCTGATTATGATTCCCTTGCCTAACCTACTTATTCTTTTTCCCCAATATGAGAATCCTATACACGCACAAAATATAAGTTTTTTTCCAGCAAAAGATACGCAAAAAATATATGCACAAAAATTTTCATCTTCTATTCTATTTATTCACGGTTCCTTTTTATTCTCTACACCTTCACTTTTGATTTGCAGTCAGGCCAAACTCTGTCCAAATTCTTCAATAACAAGTAAGATTTTTGCTTCTTATCAAGAAATTTATGATTTATATTCTAGGTTTCTGTTGAAATCCTTTGTCTTTTAATACGTCAATTATAAATTGCAAAAAAATATTTAGTCGGAGCATTCAGAGAGAGAGTGCGCGCGTTGATATTTAAGGGATGGAGATGTATTGCAGCGTAGATTCGTGGTGAATGGGATAACGAAGTCACAGGCTCATAGCTTTAATTATGCTTATGATGCATTGCCGCGTAGATTCTAATTATTTAGTGTTATTAGCTTTATATTAGACTTGCTTAGAAATAATTCTGTTTTAGTTTTTAAAAATTGTTATGTCTAGTTTTAATTTCTCAGGGTCTCTTGGGTCTCTTGGCAAGGATGATGAAAGTAAAATCAAATTTGGGAAAACATCTTTGCCTTCTAATTAGTATGCATATGAAGAGAATGGATACATTGAAGCTAATGATGCTTATGATTAGAGCTATTGTTGCACATCAATATCGAGTATATTATTTAAAGACCCCATATTCCGTGAGTGAGATTGACCGATCACGTTACATTCACAGACTGATCTATGAGAGTGATACCACATGTCATGAACAATTACGTATGGATAGATATACATTTAGGCGCCTAGTTCACATGCTTGGAACTATTGGACGACTAAGACCTACGAATAACCTGACAGTTGATGAGCAAGTTGCTATATTTTTGTACATCCTAGCCCATCATCAAAAGAATCGTACAATGAAAACTAATTTCATGCGGTCAGGCGAAACAATTAGTAGATATTTCAATAGGGTACTAAATGTAGTTCTTAGGCTTCAAGGTCATTTACTAAAAGCTCCCTCCTCTATATCTGAGGATTCAACTGATGCGAAATGGAAATGGTTTAAGGTATCCTAAAAACACCTTCTTTTTCATTATATACACAAATATCTTTAATATTGATTGAGTTAAAATTGTAGAATTGCATAGGAGCTCTTGATGGTACCCACATTGAAGTGAAAGTATCCGAGGTTGATTAACCTAGATATCGCAATAGAAAAGGTCATACTTCTACAAATGTTTTAGGAGTATGTTCACAAGACATGCAATTTATATATGTACTTGCGGGTTGGGAAGGTTCAGCGGCAGATGGTAGAGTGCTTCGAGATGCTTTAAGTAGAAGAAATGGGTTACCAATACAAGATGGTACGTAGCTAGACACTTTTAAAATTTTAATTCAATATATATGAATAGTCTAATTAATATATTTTTTAAAATTAGGTTACTACTATTTAGTGGATGCGGGTTACACAAATGGAAAAGGCTTTCTTGCTCCTTTTAGAGGACAAAGATATCATCTTAGTGAATGGAGGAATGGGCGTCAACCAACAACTCCAGAAGAATTTTTTAATATGAAGCACGCGTCGGCTAGAAATGTTATTGAGAGGTGCTTTGGTATGCTAAAGATGCGTTGGGGCATTATTAGGAATCCAAATTTTTATCCAATCAAGCAACAAGGAAGAATTATAATGGCATGTTGTCTTCTTCAAAATCACATTAGAGAACATATGCCAGTTGATCCTATTGAAAATGATTATGGTAACAATTTGCGAAATGAAGAAGAGGTTGTTGGACTAGATGGAGAATCAATTACTTCTGTTGAACCAACTCAAGAGTGGACAAATTGGAGATATAATTTAGCTAATGAAATGTTTAGTCAGTGGATGGAAAGTAGACATGTTGCTTGATATTACTATTTTACTTTTTCCTTTCATAATATCCGATAATTTCTTTTAGCTTTCGGTTTGAATTTTTGTATCTTTTATATCATAACATGTATGTTAATTTCTAGTATATTTATGTTCATGTTTGATATCAAGAATCTCAGTATCTTGCTTCTTTTGTGTTTTGTATTTATGTATGAAGCTCATTCATATAATAGGGGTAAATAACTTAAATTGTACTGTACTGTACTTGTTTCTTTCATTTTTTCAGATGGCTCGCCGAGGAAAGAGTAATCGTGTATGGACTATTGAAGAAGATGCAAAACTTGTAGAATCTATTGTTGAGTTGAAGAGGAGTAAGAATTGGGATGGTGAAAGTGGAAGTGGGTTGAGAAAAGGTTATCAAAAGGAGTTGGAAAAAATATTGCAAGAAAAGCTTCCAGGTAATGGTCTTAAAGAAAAGCCACACATCGAATCTCGTTGTAAGTTATTGAAAAAACAATATCATGCTATCTATGATGTACGTGCTAATGGAGAATTGAGTGGCTTTGGCTGGGATGATGAAAGAAAATGTGTTACTGCAAGTGCGGATGTTTGGGCTGATTATTTGAAGGTAACAATTTGTATATTTCGTATTCCTTTTTTATTTATTTGTTGCATGTCGAACATATTATAATGAAATTGTATTATTGTGTGTAGAGCCATCCAGATTGTACTTTCATGAAAAACAAGTCTTTCCCTTACTTTGATCAACTATCAATTGTATGGGGTAAAGATAGAGCTGCTGGATTACATGCTGAAGTTCCATTAGATGTAGTTGAGGAATTAGATAGAGAAGAAAATGTAGATCAAGTAGATGGAGAATCTGGTGAAGATGGTGTACCTTCATTAACTACACCTCGCGACGAAGGAACTTCAAAAAGACTTGATCGTAAGAGGAGAAGAAGTTCAGATGGTTTCATATCAAGTTTGGAGCGAATGACTAATGTGCTTGTTGCGTATATGGATAAGTCGAATGATCAAATGAACAAGATTTTGGAAAGTGTTACCGGAGGTGACAAAGAGAAAAAAGACAATCGTCATATGCTTTATGAGAAATTGCAAGAGATTGAAGCGTTGACTGATTCTCAGAGACAAAAAGCTGTAATGAAACTTGTTCGAGATCCTGATTTATTAGATTACTTTTTCACTCTTCATGATGAAGGGGCGAAAAAGATGTTTCTAATAGAACTATTAGGATGAAATTACTTTTTTTACGTTTTTGCTGTCAAACTAGACTTCTTCAATTTCATGTTATTGACTAGCTAAAGATTATTTGTTTTTATAATTAAATTCAATCTGTGGTTTTTTTAAAAATAATTTTTGTATTGTGTTTTTTATATTTTCAAAATTTATTAGCTGCATATAAAGGGAATTATATTTAAGTTATATATTTAATTAGCATTATTGATATTAGACGGATGATATATATATTTTGATTAATTGTTGTATTTTTTAGTTTAGCATTTAAAGTTAATATAGAATTCAAAATCTTGACATTTTCCAAACACAGGAAAGTAAAATTGTTGGGAATCATATTACTAGGAATCACTTTCCTGTGAATCATTTTCCCTGCCAACTTTCCTTTCCTTTACTTTCCTGACAACCAAACATGCCCTAAAGGTCATGTGAATCCCTCATTGCATTAACTCAATTCATTTGCATTCTATTAGACCATGCACAATAGGAATAGCCCAGCAATAGCCCAGTTATAGTCTAGCCACTGCCACATCATCAGCACTAAAAATCCTCCTGCCACATCATCAAAACAAGCAAATAGCCCAGCAATAGCCTAGCCACATAATATCCACATCACTATTAACAAATATATACAAAATGAAATAATTAACAATCACACAATATACGGAATTAAATTTACGACACAAAAACAAGAAAATTCACTAATATTAATAAAATTTAAAAAGTACATTAATTAAAAAAAATTACATAATTAAAAAAAACTAACGGCGGGCAATCCTCCGCGCCCATAACTCTTCAATTAAATCCTTTTGGAGTCAAATATGAGCCGTCGTTTGGCTCATGTCGGCATGTGCTTGTAGGAGGCCGGCTTCATCGTGAGGTACCCCACTCCGTACGTTGGGGGCGGCCACGCCGTGGCTTGGACCGGCTTCATTATCGTCGTTGACCCAATTGGTCAGTTCGCCACCTTCATCTTCGACCATCATGTTGTGCATGATAATACAGGCGTACATTATATCAGCACTGCATTGGACATTCCACAAACGCGTTGGACCCTTAATTGCCGCCCATCGAGACTGGAGCACACCAAATGCGCGCTCCACGTCCTTGCGCGCCGACTCCTGCCGTGCCGCAAAGTAGGCCTTCTTCTCATCTCCTGGGCATCGGATCGTCTTCACAAAGACGGGCCACCTAGGATATATCCCATCCGCCAAGTAGTAGCCCATATCATGTTGGTTGCCGTTGGCGACAAAACTGATGGCCGGACCGACGCCCTGGCACTGCTCGTTGAAAAGTGGCGACGAGTTGAGGACGTTGAGGTCGTTGTTCGAACCAGCTATCCCAAAATACGCGTGCCAAATCCAAAGCCAGTAATCAGCTATGGCCTCCAGGATCATCGTGAGATTCTTTTCCTTGTAGCCGGACGTGTAGAACCCCTTCCAGGCTGCGGGACAGTTCTTCCACTCCCAATGCATACAATCTATGCTACCTAACATACTCGGGAACCCATGCTGACTCCCGTGCATCCGCAACAGATCTTGGCAGTCTTCGGGGGTAGGCGTTCGGAGATACTGATCACCGAATACTTCTATCACTCCCAGACAGAAAATCTTCAGACATTGCAGGGCAGTCGTCTCAGCGATGTGGAGATACTCGTCCCACATATCTGCCGCGTCTGCCAGCCGCATCGTGCCTGAAGCGGAAATACAGATATCGAGACTCCAATGCGTTGACAATACGCATAAACACGTCCCTGCTCATCCTAAAACGACGCCTGAAAAGGTTGGCGTTGAACCGAGGCTCCTGTGCGAAGTAGTCTTCGTATAGGCACTGATGTGCAGCTACGTGATCCCGATCAATCACACTGCGGCGGTGGACCACTGGGGGAGGTCGAGTTATCGCCGGCTGCAAGGCCCTTTCCATCCGTTGGTTTATCGCGTTGGTCGTATAGGCGTCCAACGCTTCGGCCATTCGACGTTCGTAATCCTCAGCATCCCCTCCGCTACCACCACTACCACCACCATCGTTACTCATTTCGCATTGCTGCTCTTGTACAGAAATTAAGATAGAGAGAGTACTCTTTAAAATAAGTGGTGCGAATGAAAATGACGAGCAAAACGCGCGGTGCGCTGGGCGATCCGGGCGCTGCAATAGCGCCGAGCGGATCGCCCAGCGCACTGCCCAGCGCCACGCGACCGCCCAGCGCTGCGCGGTTTCTCTCTCCATTCGCCCGCTGGGCGACTGCAATAGACCGCCCAGTGAACCGCCCAGCGCCGGCGCTCGGCTGGGCGGCATTATGGATGGTCTTATAATAAAAAAGTAAATTATATATTATATTAATTTCTTCAACGCAATATTCTTGCAATATTCTTTAGAGCATTCATTCGCCACTATCTAGGCATGCACAAACCGACCCGGCCCGGCGGTTAACCGCCGGTTCGGGCCCGCCGGTTCATGAACCGGAACCGGCGGGTTGAACCGGCAGAAGGGTTGAAGGGTCGGAAGGGCCGGTTCAGGTTCGGCAATATATTGAACCTGAACCGGCGGTTCGGCGGTTCGAACCGCCGGTTCAAAGGGTTAAATAGTGTTTCGTAGGTTAGGGGTTCGTAGAGTTCGCGTAGGGGTTTAGTATAGCCGTTGGAACCGGCGGTTCGCGGGGTAAACCGCCGGTTTGAGGGGTAAACCGCCGGTTCGGGAGCCGGTTTCTGACGATTCCGGCAACTTTTCAGAGGCTAGGCCGTAGGGTCAGTGTGTAGGCCTGCAAAACCGGTCAGAAACCACCGGTTTTCGGTCAGAAACCTGCGGTTTTCTGACGGAAACCGTGGACAACCCGCCGGTTTAGGGTTGAACCGCCATATGTTTTTGTATATGCAAAAACAATTACATAATTGTATTTGTATATACTCTAGTCGATGAAGTATATTTCTCTATACGGCTAAATGAGGGAAACTTTTGACAATTATACTATATTTGTTGATTGTTAGATGAAACTCAACATTTAAAGTTGAATTGCTAAAGGTGTCCTTAATTTAGTTATGTAGAAAGATCTTCTTCGCCGGTTAAGAGTATATATATAATACACTTATACGTTTAAGAACTTCAACTTCGTTTCTTGTCATTTGTAAATAGTTATTCACTAGTAGTCTCATTTGTATTTAAATTTTGTTTAAGACTTCAAGACCGCCATATGTTTTCAATTTGTAATTGTTGTAACTTGTAACGTGTAATTTGTAAACATGCAATTTCAATAAAATTGCAACTTTATCCGTAATTTTTTCAATTTTATTTACTCACATTTCTTAAAAAAACAAACTTGAAAAGTGTAATGTAAGTTGATTAAAATTGAAAAGTTGAAAAATGCAAAAAAAAAAAAAAAATTCATTGAACCGTCGAACCGGCCCGGAACCGGCGGTTCAAGCCGAAAACCAGCTGTTTTGAACCGCCCCGTAACCCGCCGGTTTTTTGAACCGGAACCGGAACCGCCAAGAGCTAAGTGGGCCAGTTCAAGTTCATACATTCCCCGACCCTTGAACCGCCGGTTCATGACCCTGAACCGGCGGTTTTCGACCCTTGTGCATGCCCCACTATCGAATGATCGGCACCGCATAGGTCATCATCAGACCCTATCATGGTGAGGGGCCCGATCTCCAATTTATTTTTTATTTTATTATTTTTTCATTTTTTATACATTAATATATAGCTCTTTCTCCATCTATTATTAATATTTATCGCACCCTTATCTTTTATAAAACAAAACTCATGCCTTCACCTAATGTAACTCGACAAAAGCAATTACTATCAATTAGTTAAGATATTTTTAGTTTTACTGTATTCTTTATATATTAAAACTTGTACCTTAATTTTTATTTAGCAAGTTCAGGTTTTGATTATAATTTTATTTAGATAAAATTCTTTCTGTTCTCTTAGGAGAAATTTTATTTCTAAAAGAATTTGAGTAAAGTATTAACTACTTTAATTATTATTATAAACCCAATATTATTCCTGTTTTAAAATATTAGACAAAAAAAGGTTTAAGTAAACTGTAGATTATTAATAATAACTTTTTAGATTAACTGAATGTTTCAATCATAGTAAAATGAGATTAAACATTAAAAAAATAAATTTATATCTCTAATAATAGCGTGTTTTGGGACAGAAAATATAACAAAAACGAATTAGAACATTAACTGAAGACAGTTGTTCTCGTGAATCAGTATGAAAATCTGAAAAACAACAAAAACGAACTGTATTAACAAAATTTACAAAAAGAAGAAATGAAGAAATTAATGAATAGTAGAAAGAAGGTGATTCGCTCAGATTCTATGGGTGTAAAAGAGTCTTTCATTCGAATGATAGCATTCAGAACGAGGAATTGAATTCTAATCATCGCTAAAACCACCTTCCTTCCAATTCAAAATAATACTATAAAAATTAAAGAAATTGAGAAACGCAGCTCAGACACGCATAAAATTCAGCATACATATCCAAAACTCAGCATCGAGAAATGTTGTCTTCACAGCCACAAACCTTGAGCGGTAAATTATGAATGAAAGGAAGACAAATATCTGTGGCTGTGGGAGAGAGTTTACATCTTATATTTATAGGCTTCTCGGTGTTAGGTTTAGGGTTTAGCCTTATATGGGCCGAGAACCCATTTAAAATATATGGACTGGGCTCCCGACTATGGGTTACTGTTCAGTGCGTCTAATTTTGCATTTTCACTCCTTATTACTCCACATGATTCTTCTCATTTATTTTTTTTTTAAAATTACAGTAAAAAAAAAACGCAAACCTCTAAGTGAATAGTTTTTTAATATTCACTTTAAAATCTAGAGTTGACAGATTGGAAATGAAAGTCATATCAAAATTTTATGGAAAATAAAGTCATGTCAAAATTTTATGAAAAATAAAGTTAGGAGTTTATGAGTAATTAAAATAAAGCTAGAGCTTTTAAGTGTGTTTGGACATTGAATAGTTTTAAGAGGTTTCAAGTGTCTTTTCTGTGTTATCCAAGAAAGACTTAAAATAGTTTAAGAGTGGTTATAGTAAACATTGAAATCATGAATGGATATTTGAACTATTAATTAATAAACTGAATAGTGGAATCTTATCATCGAAATTCCTGTCTTTACCTGATCTATCTTATATGTTTATTGATTCTGCTTTAGTTATAAAAATCCAAACAAAACTCTCATTTGTTCAAACTCTCATTTATTGTCTGTCTTACTCTCTATAATTGTAGTCGCATTAAATAATAGCATTAGTTGTCCACTGTCCTTTCAACTCGCGATCGATTCTTCCAATTAGCGTACCTACATATTTTTTCATCTATTCAATTTTAGCAGTCATTTTTTACGAATACAGATTGATAATTTGGTTAAGCTATTACTCTCTCCGTCCCAACTTAGTTAAACCGTTTCTTTTAGGCATAAAATTTTTAAAATTATGTTATAGAATAAATGAAGATAAGATAAAATAAAATAAAAAAAAGAATAAAGTAAGAGAGTTAAGAGACATTATAGTATGATATAGAATAAAGTAAGAGTAATTAAATATTTTGGTTTTTACTAAAAAAATGACTTTATTAAGCCATGATTTTTTTTTTTTTAATGCAGGTATCGACAATGATCCTTCCGCAGGACTTTATTAAGCCATGATATCTCAACTAAGTTGAGTGGGAGGATTTTTATGGTATTATTTTACTTTTAATAGGTGATTTGATTATTTGCCATACAATTTTGTATTCCCAGAGTAAAATTTCTGTATCCGCCGCTGGATCCCTCCTATCTAGCATGATTTCAAATTATGCCAGAAATTTGAAAACGGAGGCAAAAAGGCCATACCAACACCAAGATTGCTACTTGCTTTCTTGATCTGGAGAAAGAATCAAGAATCTGTGTTTCTAAAGTTTTGTTCACCAGAATCTTGGATTAACAATTCAAATGACATATACTCCCTCCGTCCCAGCTCAAGTGATTGATTTCTTTTTGGCAGTTGTTTTGTGAAGATCATAGTACATAGTTAAAGTAAAGATATAATAAAGTAAGAGAGAGAATAATATTGAAGAGAGTCGTATTTACATTATTCTCTTACTTACTTTACTTTCTCTCTACTTTAACTATTTATTATCATTTTCCCCAAACACGCCGAAAAGCAGTCAATCACTTGAGATGAGACGGAGGGAATATTTTTTTAATAGTATTGGATGACATTATATTGAATTTTATCTTTCATATAATGTGTGCTCTTCAAAAAAATCTGAATGTATTGGAGTAAAAGAAAAGACATTAATGAAAGTTCTGCATTAAAATGCAATCAGCTGCCTTGTAACAATCAGAAATCTAATACTCCATTCAACCACAGGAATATGCAATCTTTCATTTTTAGTCCATCCCACAAGAATGTGCGCACTTTCTAATTTTGGAGAGTCTTTTATCTCTAATGAGGTGGGACTCATTCTCCACTAACAATACTTTAAATACTTTTTTCTCTCTACCCCTCTCTTACTTTAACAATTTTTACATTAAAACCCGTATCCACTCCAAAGCGCATATTATTTGAGGCCAGATGGAATATCTGATTAAATGTGAACTAATATACACACTGACATAAACCTTGATCCGAATATCCTCCAACCATTGTTTTTCAATACTACAAAATAAACACCCTACTGACATTAAAAAGAGAGAGTGAAATTAATTGGCTCTTAAAATTTTGAAAATAAAACAATAACAGAAAATAGCAAAAAATGGTAATTGGAATAATTAAATAATTTGAATTGAACTTCAAATAAAATAAAATATAAAGTTTAACAACTATTTTGATATAAGTTAAAGGTTAATAATAATTTGATACATATCATAGTTTAAAAACCATTCATAAAATTTATCCTCAGTTTTTATTTTTATAAATATTAGCCTCAACTTAGATCAAATGCTACCCTAATAGTTTGGTCATAAATTTTTAGCTACTTAGGCTTAGTTTTAAGAAATAAACAATACCAATAATATGTCTAAAAATAATTTGAAATACCAATTGAATACTAAAAATTAGCAATAACTTTAGGTTGCTCGAGAATTATAGCTCATATAAATAAATAGATAAAGATAAATATAGACAATTTTAGCAACATTTTTAAGTTTCAAAATAAAACATTGACGGTGTGCCAAAATTGAGACTAAGAATAACTTTTTTCAATAAAATATACTCCCACCCTTTCCTTGGGCGACACAATATTTTATGCAGTTATATTTTGTGTGTTAAGAGGAGAGAGTAAAGTAAGAGAAATAGAATAAAGTAGAGATAAATGTGTTTCCATTTTAAGTAATGTGTCATCTTGGTTAGGACAAATCAAAAATAAAAGTGAGTCATCTTCAATGGGACGGATGAAGTATTATTTACTTTTATGTATGCATAAGGAGTATGATTTTAATGAATGCACCATGTCATTGTTCCCATGTCATCACTTTCATCAGCTTAAACGATCAACTTTAAAATAAATTTAGATCCGTAATCAGAATCATAAAGATAAATAGAACAAAAGTAAAGTGTATTAGTTGTTCATCATCCCCTGAGAGCAATTCTGTCTAACAAGTTGAATCAAATTTTAAAAATACTGTAATACTATTAAACTATTTAATTTTAAATAATGTCTTCACAATTTTTTTAAGAGCTTAGATGATAATTGTTTTATTTCTCAAACTGTATACAATGGAATGTAAATAAATAAAGCCTAAACTATAAGCCAATTCGAAGTCAAAATAGGATTTAATTTCACTAAATAGGAACAAGATTTGATTTCTTCAGAAATCTGCTTCAGCTCTCCATTCCATTACTGTTACTATAAAGATTTTAGTCCTGCAATTAAACACAAAATTAAATCAGATTAATTCAGCATGATCTGGATTTAATTACCGCAATTCATTACTCAATCAAACTTATAAAATTCTTTTGGCAGAGACCAAAACTTACACAAGTTTGTTCACTTTTGTTCGACAAATGTATAAACTTCTGCACTCTTCAATTCATACAATAATCGAAACTCAGCAAGTATAAGAGCATCTGTAAAAATCATGGATTAAATATGCCCGGTCAATAGATTTTGACCAAATAATAAATGTGACGAGACATTTAATTTTGTGAAATTAAATGACATAGCGTCGATCTACATTTTACGTAGATAAATGTAGTATATTCACTTTCTCAAATCCGATATCCGGTGAGTGAGAAATAGTGGATTAAAGTTGGGCATAATTAGCTTTTAATTAAAACTTGGACTTGGAGCTTAGAGAATAATTAACTAGTATTAATTATCACACATTGGAGGATTAACACATCTTTTAATGTGTTTAAATTAAGTGATTTATGTTACTTAATAATTATAGTGGACCAAGATGGGTGAAAGAGCCCACACGCGCGCGCCGCCGTTGCCACCCGCCTGCCCGAGTCTGAGCCCGTGCCGGTGCCCGTGCTCGCGGCCGCGGCTGCGGGCCCGATCTGGATCTGGATCTTGGCAATTGGTCTTTGGGCTTGGTGCTTGGGCTTCTCCCTAGCCCAAACTTAATCTTTTTATACCACCGCAAAGTCAGCAATCCAAGTGGCTTGACACGTCGTCAAGCGTGGCACAGTCAGAGCTGCCACGTGAGAAAAGCACACGTTCCACACGCGAAAGGCACACTCCTGCCACACGCTCGTAACCGTCGGCGGTTACAAATCTGCCATGATGAGCCTTCATGGCTTGGTTGACCCTGCATGGTGGCTTGGCCTATAAATAGGCTAGCCATTCCACTGCATTAGACACGAATTCACAAGCATAACAGCATAAGCACTCTCCCTCTCTCTGCATTGTCTTTCTGTCGAAGCTCTGCCCTCTCCTTCATCCAGTTTGCCGGAGCTCTGCTAATTGCGGTGCTGCATCAAAAGAGACGTAGCCGTTTTACCTTTGGGGACGACACGCCAAACCGAGAGCACTACCGGGGCGTATCTCGTCTTGCGGGAAGAGGCCTCCTCGACTCGGCTAACAACTGTTTCACTGTTAATCTATTTTGAATTTCAGTTGTAATTTCATTTAGTTCAGTTTCCATTCTGTATTCCTTCTTTTGGGTTGTATTACGCCCGCTTTTTATCTCTTGTAATCCCCAGAAACTAACAATCGCAAGACGAGATAACTTGCCTTTGAAGGAATTTGGACTATTAAACTGAACTAAAACTTTCGAAACTTTAAACACCTTTGCTGGAGATGTCGACTGAATCCAACACCGCTGTTGCCACCACCACCGCCGCCATTTCCTCTACCATGGCGACCACTGGACCATTCAACACTTCATCGATCCCCTCGATGATGCAAACCCCCGGCTTCCCAGCCGCTTCTTCAACTGTCCCATGGGTTTGGGACAACCCTTTCGGGGCGTCCACTGGTTCCACCTTTGGTGGTTCGGTTGGTTCCACTTTTAGTGGTTCATTCGGATCCTTTAATGGATCGAGTGCTGGGGCCTTCGGGTCTCACACGAATGCTGGGGCCTTCGGGTCTCATGCGGGTGCTAGTCCCTTCGGGGCTGGTACGACCATGGCGGGCTCTATGCCCAACATGACCACGACGGGCTCTATGCCCAACCACGTTGTTGGCTCCTTCGGGGGCAACGGAATTGGTTCCTTCCATGGACCAAGTTCGGCACCTTTGGCACCAAGAATGATGCCACCTGCCGAGAAACCACCCAAGTTTGGAGGATCTGACTTCAAGAGGTGGTACCAAAAGATGTTGTTCTACTTGACAACATTGGGCGTCGCCAACTTCCTCACGGAGAACGAGCCGCCCGTGCCAAGCGACCAAGAGACTAGGCTCGAAGTCATGGTGGACTATGAGGCTTGGAGGAAAGGAGATAATCTTTGTAAAAATTTCATTCTAAGTGCTTTAGATGATAGTTTGTACAATGTATACTCCAATGTAACCACATCTAAACAAATGTGGGAAAGCCTAGAAAAGAAATATAGCATAGATAATGCTGCAAGGACTGAACAAGTTGTAGCATCCAAATTTATGGACTACAAGATGGTCGACTCTCGACCCATCATGGAGTAAATCCAAGAGCTCCAAATGATCATCCACGCATTAGTGGCTGAAGGGATGACCTTGCCCGACAAATTCCTAAGGTGCACGATCATTGACAAACTTCCTCCAAGTTGGAAGGACTTCAAGAGCTATCTCAAGCACAAGCGAAAGCAGATGACCCTTGAAGACTTGATCGTGAAGTTGCGCATTGAGGCTGATGTGCGCAAAAGCGACCAAAAGGCTAAGGGGTTCACCCCACTTGAAGCCAAAGCCAATCTGTTGGAACGGGCCCTCCAACAAACGCCCTCGCCCAAACCGTCCAAATGACAAAGGGAAGGGAAAGCAGCCTTCAAAGAAGTTCGAAGGCGACTGCTACAAATGTGGCAAACAAGGCCACTTTGCAAAAGACTGCCGCAGCAAGAAGAAGAAGTCGGCTGCCCACGTCGTTGAGAAGGAGTTCAGAGACTGGGACGAGAACGATCTCATTGCTGTGGTCACTGAAGAGGTTAACCTTGTTGATAACAAGGGTGGCTGATACATCGACACCGGCGCTACTGCTCATGTCTGCTCAGATAGGAGCAAGTTTGCCTCCTACACTGCTGTTGAAGGAAGGAAGATCAACATGGGGAATCAAGCATCGTCCGAAATCCTCGGCGTTGGCAACGTGATCCTCATGATGACGTCTGGCGTCACAATAACGTTGAAGGATGTGCTGCATGTCCCGGACATCCGCAAGAACCTAGTGTCAGGATCAATACTAGTTAATAAGGGGTTTAAACTTGCATTTGAGTCTGATAGGTTTGCTTTGTATAAGTTTGGAAAATCCCTCGGAAAAGGTTATGTAACCGATGGGCTCTTCAAACTTAGTGTGACGACTCGCAGTGTTGCTAAGCCTTTGGCTAATAAGAATAAAGCATCTACTTCCTCTTACTTGACTGAGTGTTCAAATTTGTGGCATTGTATATTGGGACATGTAAATTCAAAAGCCATTAAAAGATTAGTAAATTTAGATTTACTAAAGGCTAATGAATTGAATATCCAAGCTAAATGTGAAATTTGTCTTGAAGTAAAAATGACTAAGTTGCCGTTTCACTCGGTTGAACGAAGCACAAAACCCCTTGAATTAATTCACACGGACGTATGTGATTTAAAGATGGTGCAAACTAGAGGTGGTAAAAAGTACTTTATCACTTTCATAGATGATTGCACAAGGTATTGCTACATTTATCTTTTAAGAAGTAAAGATGAAGCAATAGAAGCGTTCAAAAATTATAAGAACGAAGTTGAGAATCAACTTGGTTGTAAAATCAAATCGATTCGAAGCGATAGATGAGGCGAATATGTAGCCCCGTTTGAGGAATTATGCAACGCAAGTGGTATAATCCATCAAACGACTGCACCATATTCACCACAATCTAATGGTGTTGCAGAACGCAAAAATCAAACTCTAAAAGAGATGATGAATGCACTGCTTCTGACTTTAGGATTACCACATAACATGTGGGGGGAAATTGTTTTGACAGTCAACTATATCTTGAATAAAATCCCTCTCAAAGGAAAAAATGTTACTCCTTATGAGTTGTGGAAGTGAAGGAAGCCATCCTACAAATACCTCAAAGTGCGGGGGTGTTTGGCAAAGGTGATGGTTCCTCCACCCAAAGAAGTTACAATCAGACCTAAAACGGTTGATTGCATCTTCATTGGATATGCACTTAACAGTAGTGCATATCAATTTGTTGTTCACAAGTCTAAAATATCGACTATCACAGTAGGAACAACAATTGAGTCGAGGAATGCTGTATTTCTCGAAAATACATTTCCTTGCAAAGACAAGGAAAAAGTCTCAACCAATTCTGAAACAAGAATTGAAGAAGCCACTAGTTCTAAACTAGTGGAAGAAGAAGCCACTAGTTCTAAATCAGCGGATGCGGAACCTGAATCTCGCAAGCGTGCAAGGCCCGATACAAAAGATACAATACTAAGACGCGGTAATAGAGTCAGAACACCAAAAACATTTGGTCCTGACTACATTGCTTTCATGTTGGATGAAGAACCAACATCGATAAAAGTAGCCTTTACTGGCCCAGACGGTCTGCATTGGAGAGAAGCCGTTCAAAGCGAAATTGATTCAATTTTGCTAAACCACACGTGGGTGTTGGTTGATTTGCCCGAAGGTGCTAAACCTTTAGGATGCAAATGGGTCCTTAAAAGAAAGTTTAAGGCCGATGGAACAGTAGATAAGTATAAAGCCCGATTAGTAGTAAAGGGTTTTAAACAAAAGGAAGGACATGACTTCTTCGATACATATTCACCTGCAACAAGGATTACATCTATCCGAGTGCTTCTCGTTATTGCTGCATTGCACAATATTGAGATTCATCAAATGGATGTAAAGACCGCGTTTCTAAATGGTGAATTAGAAGATGAAATATATATGGAGCAACCCGAAGGGTTTGTAGTACCTGGACAAGAGAAAAAGGTATGCAAGCTCGTAAAGTCTCTATATGGATTGAAACAAGCGCCATTGCAGTGGCACTTGAAGTTTGATAATGTGATGTTATCAAATGGGTTTAAAATCAACGAGTGTGACAAATGTGTCTACATCAAGAGCACTAATAACGGCCATGTTATAGTATGTCTATACGTTGATGATATGTTAATCTTGGGTAGTAACACTCAAGTAATTAAGGATACAAAGGCCATGTTAAGGAGAAACTTTGACATGAAAGACATGGGTCTAGCCGATGTAATTCTTGGAATGAAGATTCTAAGAACGTCTGATGGAATCATCTTAACACAATCACATTATGTTGAGAAGATATTGAATAAATTCAAATCCTATGATGGCGCGCCGGTTAAGACTCCAATTGAATTCGATGTTCACTTGAGCAAAAACAAAGGCGAGCCCGTTGCACAAGAAGAGTATGCACGGGTCATCGGGTGCATCATGTACTTGACTAATTGCACTCGACCTGACATTGCTTGTGCCGTGAACAAGTTGAGTCGTTACACGAGCAATCCAAGCAAAGAGTATTGGAGAGCTCTTGTGAGGATTTTGAGATATTTAAAACATACTCAAAATCTTGGGCTACACTTCTCGAGATACCCCCCGGTACTTGAAGGGTACTGTGATGCCAATTGGATATCCGATAATAGAGACTCACTTTCAACAAGTGGATACGTCTTTACTATTGGGGGTGGAGCTGTATCGTGGAAATCCACAAAACAGACATGTATAGCCCGATCAACAATGGAATCGGAGTTCATTGCCTTAGATAAGGCGGGTGAGGAAGCCGAGTGGCTTAAGAACTTCCTTGAAGATATTCCATGTTGGTCTAAGCCAGTGCCACCAGTGCTGATCCACTGCGATAGCCAAGCAGCTATTGGAAGGGCAAACAATGGCTTCTATAATGGTAAGTCTCGACATATACGTCGACGACATAACACCGTGAGACATTTGATCACAACAGGGGTGATTACAATTGACTATGTGAAGTCAATAGATAATCTAGCGGATCCGCTAACCAAAGGGTTAAACCGTGATCAAATGAACAAGTTGCTAGATGGAATGAGTTTGAAATCCACAAACTAAAGAATTATCATAGTGGTAACCCAACCATGATGACTGGAGATCCCAAGAACTTGGTTTAAAGGGACAACTAAGCTATGAGAGTTCATGAGAAACACTCAACTATATCTATTCCCTAGAGAGCAATAGAGTGTTAGAGAACTTGCCTAGTGGTAAAGGCTAAGTCTATGACTTTTAATGGTTCTTAAGGATCTCAAAGAGATGGAGTTCTCAAAGAGACCAAGTATGGCAAGGTACTTGACTAAGAATCACCTATGTAAGTGCGAAGTATGGTCGCTTCATAAAACACACTTATGAATCTAAAGTGGTGTCCAAGACCGCAATGGACACAAAACGTGAGAACGGATGAGGTTGAGGTGTTCAAGCGTTAACACCATTGTCTCAGTGCACGCCGTGGGGGATTAGTGCAAAGCATCGCGCTACTAAGCAGCCTGTGTATCCGATGGTGTCGACTATGGAAGGTTCAAAGCTAACAACTACCTATCCTTATGCTTATATACCTCTCGAGGGTTGAGCTTGTGTCTGCATGCATATGCATTCGGCTATTTCCACTCATGTGGGGGATTGTAAAAATCATGGATTAAATATGCCCGGTCAATGGATTTTGACCAAATAATAAATGTGACGAGACATTTAATTTTGTGATATTAAATGACATAGCGTCGATCTACATTTTACGTAGATAAATGTAGCATATTCACTTTCTCAAATCCGATATCCGGTGAGTGAGAAATAGTGGATTAAAGTTGGGCATAATTAGCTTTTAATTAAAGCTTGGAGTTGGAGCTTAGAGAATAATTAACTAGTGTTAGTTATCCCACATTGGAGGATTAACACATCTTTTAATTTGTTTAAATTAAGTGACTTTATGTTACTTAATAATTATAGTGGACCAAGATGGGTGAAAGAGCCCACACGCGCGCACACGCGCGCGCCGCCGCCGCCGCCCGCCCGCCCGAGCCTGTGCACGTGCACGTGCTTGTGCTCGTGCTCGTGGTCGCGGTCGCGGTTGCGACCGCGGGCCCGGGCCCGATCCCGATCCCGATCTGGATCTTGATCTTGGCAATTGGTTTTTGGGCTTGGTGCTTGGGCTTGTCCCTAGCCCAAACTTAATCTTTTTATACCACCGCAGAGTCAGCAATCCAAGTGGCTTGACACGTCGTCAAGCGTGGCACAGTCAGAGCTGCCACGTGAGAAAAGCACACGCTCCACACGCGAAAGGCACACTCCTGCCACACGCTCGTAACCGTCGGCGGTTACGAATCTGCCATGATGAGCCTTCATGGCTTGGTTGACCCTGCATGGTGGCTTGGCCTATAAATAGGCTAGCCATTCCACTGCATTAGACACGAATTCACAAGCATAACTGCATAAGCACTCTCCCTCTCTCTGCATTGTCTTTCTGTCGAAGCTCTGCCCTCTCCTTCATCCAGTTCGCCAGAGCTCTGCTGATTGCGGTGCTGCATCAAAAGAGACGTAGCCGTTTTACCTTTGGGGACGACACTCCAAACCGAGAGCACTACCGGGGTGTATCTCGTCTTGCGGGAAGAGGCCTCCTCGACTCGGCTAACAACTGTTTCACGGTTAATTTGTTTAGAATTTCAGTTGTAATTTCATTTAGTTTAGTTTCCATTATGTATTCCTTCATTTGGGTTGTATTACGCCCGCTTTTTATCTCTTGTAATCCCCAGAAACCAACAGCATCCGCAGCGGTACCGCTGTTGCACTCCCGCCTCTGGCACGGCGCTGCTCGATGCATCGAGCACGTCCGTGCCGCTGAGCAGGCTATATGGCGTGTTTCTATTGGCCAACGGATTATCCGTTGAAAATTTATTTTTTAAAAAAAAATCGAAAATAATACCCAAAATTAAAAAAAAATTCAGATTCCAAAAATATGGCCGTTTTATTACCGTTTTTCTGATTTTTTTTTATTTTTTAATAATTTTTTAATTTCCAAAATCATCTATAAATACACACATTCATCATCCATTTTTCACATCAAATCATCTCCCATTCATCTCTCATTCATATTTTTTCATACAACTCATCTACATCTTCCTCTCTCACTCAAACCCTCTCAAATGGATTTCACTGATATCATGGCGGAAGCGGAGCGCGAAGAACAAGAATACTATGAACAATATCGTGCGGCCTATGAAGCCTATGTCGCCGCTACTACCCCCGCCTCTCATCCTCGACCAACTAGATCAATTCGCCACTACATCCCTCGTGACCGGGAGGGAGCCAACGAAAGGCTCGTTGCCGACTATTTTTCTTACCAGTCGCGGTTTCTGGAAGATTACTTTCGGTGCCGTTTTCGCATATCAAAACGGTTGTTTATGCGTATTGTCAACACATTGTCCGCCCGTGTTGAATACTTTGAATCAAGTAGAGACGCAACCGGTCGACAAAGTCTCTCGGCGTTGCAGAAGTGTACTTGCTACTGGGCAAACAGCTGACCTCTTCGACGAGTATTTGCATGTCGGTGAGTCAACTGGAATCCTATGCCTTAAAATTTTTTGCGATGGTGTTCGTTCTGCTTTCAGTGAGGAATTCCTTCGGGCACCCACCACCGATGATTGTCAACGGTTGCTTCGTCTTCACGAAACAGTCCACGGTTTTCCCGGTATGCTTGGCAGCATTGACTGCATGCATTGGCAGTGGAAGAATTACCCGACTGCTTGGAGGGGGCAACACTTAATCGGCCACAAAGACGGCGGCCCAACAATTATCCTTGAAGCGGTCGCCGACTACCTCCTATGGATTTGGCATGCATATTTCGGTATTGCCGGATCCAACAACGACTTGAACGTGCTCTATTCTTCACCACTCTTCAATGTTGTTTTGAATGGTGTAGCACCGGAGATCGACTTCACCGTCAACGAAAATGCATACTACATGGGTTACTATCTCGCCGATGGTATCTACCCAAGGTGGTCGACTTTCGTGAAGACGTTCAGCAATCCGCAAGACCCGAGATAGGTTCTTTTTTGCGCAGCGTCAAGAGTATGCTCGGAAAGACGTCGAAAGAGCTTTTGGGGTCCTTCAAGGCCGATTCAACATTGTGAAGGCCCCGTCTCGGTTGTGGTACGTTAAGAATATCGCCGACATCATGTACACGTGTATTATCTTGCACAACATGATTATAGCTGACGAAGGACCAAGGGCGGCTAACTTTTACGACGAGAATGAAGCCGGAAGCTCAACCGCGAGGTCACCCCACGCCGAGGTGTGCATACGGCGGTGGGCGAGAGGATCGAAACAAGAAACATAATGCGCGATACCCGAACCCACACTAAGCTACAAGAAGACATAATCAAACACATTTGAGCGAAATTCGGCCACGAGTAGTTGGTTTTTTTAATTTTATGAATTTAATTATGTAATTTTTAATTTTTAGGATTTTAATTATGTAATTTTTAATTTTTAGGATTCTAATTATGTAATTTTTAATTTTTTTGTAATTTGTAATAGTATTCCAAGTATTTTTAATGCATTTTAATATTGTGCGAATGTTTTTATTTAAATTGAATAATAGAATGGTGGGACCCTTGAGCATGTCCTTGCGGAAGAGCATGAATGTGGGTGTTGTGCTCTTGCCTAAGAGCAGGGAGTAAAAAAGTAATAAAAGTGGGTCCGGGCCCTCATCCGTGCTCTTTGGCAAGCTGGGTTGATGCTGCAAGTTAAGAAGCCCAATTTGTTTTGGACTCCTTGTGCTGCACACTGCATCGATTTGATGCTTGAGGACATTGGTAAAATACCAATGGTCAAGGAAGCTATCAAAAAATCAATATCTTTGACTGGTTTTATTTATAGTAAAACCGGTGTGCTGAATATGATGAGAAAGTATACAAGCAAGAGGGAATTGCTTAGGCCGGCCATCACTAGATTTGCTACTTTCTTCTGTTGGGGATTGGAGCCCCTTGCACAGCGGAAGTCATACATTCACTAATAAATCATACATATGGATCTATTTGACAGATTATGGGATCAATTTATCACATGTTAAACATAAAATTGCATGCTAGAAAACATATAATTCATGTAAAAGGAATTAAAACCTTAAACATGAATTTCCTACGGTTTAGAATTACTGATCTGATTCTCCAAAGAATCGTCGATTGCTTGCACCTTCTCCATGTGATGTTCTTCGTACTCAACCACGAACCTTCTAATATGTATCCCGAACTCAGGTAATGACCTTTGGGTGGGCAAAGCTTGTCAGAATCAGAAAGGGCTTGATTAGAAAGAAGACATAATATCAATTCTGTCAAAAACTGATTTTTCAGTCCACTCCCAGAGGGGAGCACGAAAATTATGAGTTAATTCACTTTAAATCTTCTTTCTAATCTTCTTTTATATAGAGTTATGATGGGCCATATTAGGGATCCATGGAGGTTGGACTTTAGCCAAACCTGTTTGACTTTTACTAATTAAATTGAGCCCAATTTAATACAAGTCCAACAGAATATTATTATTATTATTATTATTATTATTATTATTATTATTATTATTATTATTATTATTATTATTATTATTATTATTATTATTATTATTATTATTATTATTATTATTATTATTATTATTATTATTATATAATAATATTGACTGCTCGTCCAATCCCAAATTATGAGTAATACGGGCTTTACCTCTTTAATTTATTATTTCACGTGTTTAAGATATAAATATCTATTAATTAATTTAAGTCTGCTATTTGACTTTAAATAATTAATATCTTTTTCCAAGAGTTTTCTAGTTCAAAATCTTTATTTATTATTCTGGATTAAATTCCAACCGGCCGGGTTTCTGAATAATAAATAACTTTTTCGAACACCTCTTGAGGATATTATCAAACTAGACTCACCCAACACATGATTCATTGCAATAACAATACTAGCACATCTAGACATTGATCACCACTACCCAAGATATCAGGATTCTTGGATTAAAATCCACACCATTTGATAAATCAAAGTAGTGCATAATCAATATCGTATGCTCAATGTTACATCAACAATGGTTAAGAAATAACAATCACCGAGATCTCGTCTTTCAGTAAATAGCAAGAAAGACTTATCTTAACTGTTAGATCCTTCAGTGATATACCACACCAGTGTCGTTTATTTCCTAAGGTAAGGAAACATGCGGACTGACACTGCAACCTTTCACGACAGGTAGCCAAAGCCTATCTAGGTTGTGAAATTATGTTTCTCTTCTACAAAAAACCGACTGCGTCACCTTCTGTGAACGTCGTTCACGACCAGTCTACTATGCAAAAGAATTATACTTGTTTACTTCTTAAATGTTTGAGAAACATCTTTTAAATGTTTGAGAAACATCTTTTAATTGCACAAGCAAACACCAATGCAATAAAATTACTTCTTCTCGCCTTGGGTTAAAAGTGGATTGTAGAATTTATTATATACAAGCAATTCTATCCGTACAACATGCTCGACATATGCTTTTCAGTATACCAATCTTAACACCTTCATCACCCTGAGGTCCATCCATAACCAGTGGCAAAACCTCAGAAAGATGTTCACTAGTGATGAATGGAGAAATAGCCAATGGTATAAAGAGATACCCATTAAAAATGCAACAACTACTGTCCTCAATGACAATTACTGGAGGCATGTTGTCTACGCTCTCAAATTGACCGGTCCTCTTGTTAAAGTGTTGAGGATGGTTGATGCTGAGCGAGCCTGCAATGGGTTACATTTACGAGGCTATGGATCAGTGCAAATAAGCTATTTCCAGTGCATTCAATGGAAGAGAAGAAAAGTTCAAGAGAGTATTTGAGATCATTGATGCTCGATGGAATGATCAATTGCACAGGCCGTTACATGCTGCGGGTCATTACTTGAACCCGGAAGTCTTTTATGCCAATGTGAAAGATATTTATGAATGTTCGAAGGTCATGGATGGAATGGTGCATGTATTGAGAAGTTGGTCCCCGACCAAAGCATTCAAGACAAGATCATGTAGGAAGAAATGCCCAAATATAAGAAGGCTGTCTCCAGTTTTTCACGTCCTTCGGCTATTCGAAACAGAAATCAAATGGCAGCAAGTAATCATTCATTATCTTTTCATCATAATATTTATTTGAATGGTAATAATCATTATTTATATTTTTAATTTACTTCAGCTGAATGGTGGAATACTTTTGGATCTGACGCACTGAAATTCGTATTCTTTTGAGTGCTCTTGTCTTATCGTTGTAGCTTGCTCAAGTTGGATTGTCAAACTGATCTGGCTGGCCAATTTGTACGCCTTCTACCTGTGAAAAACAGGTGAGTGGATCCAGTGGAGATTCAAACTTATCAACTTAACGTAAACCTACTTGAGTGAGATGAATGGAAGAGCTCAAAAGACGTGTTTTAAAAACCTTAACCCACAATACTATTAATTAGTATAGGGAAGTAAGGATCGATCCCACAGAGATGAGGCGTTTGACATTTGTTTGCGAGACATGAGATTGGGGATGACCGCTGCCACGCTTTCTAGGGGTGGGTTAAGTTAACTACTTGACTTGAGAAACTTAAACTAACTAAACTTATCAACTCATAAAGCTTAACTAATCTATTTGATCAACTCGACTGGACTTTCCATAAATGGACAAACAGAATAAATTGGGATTGTCAGTCCCCTGCAAAGTGTATGATAAAGTAAAAACCTTCTAACAACTTCATCTTCTTCACCAAATCAACATGGAAAACAGAACAAAGAACAGATCTGAAAAGTTACGCAAAATGAAACATCATAGCAACTCATAAAATTAAATCTACTCCAAAGATCTAAGCTATGACCATGTAAACGAGAAAACGACACCATAATCATGCAGACTCAAAACATAAACCACTAGATCTAAACAACCTAAGAACTATCAAATATGGACATCAGATCTAACCCAATCAAAATAAAACAAGACATTTTTTGAGCTAAGACATGCGACATAAGAAATGGAAACCGAAAACAAATCAGAAACATCTTGCATGGTGAACAGAACACATCAACTGAAAATGAAACATAACTTTAAATTTACTAAATCAAAAATATCAAAGAGTCGATAACATAAAACCTAAACTGAAAATAAACAACGAAAGCAGTAAATTGTTTCATCACCCATTCTTAGAGTGAAATACAGAACCGAAAGTTGAAAATGTAGGAAACTACCACCAAACTACCAGCTAAACTAAACTAGAGCAAAACCAAGTGTGTGTGTGGTGAAAAACAGGAAGATGAAGCGTTGAGAACTCCCGATTCCAGCTCTAGAAGAGAGCTAAAAACTAATGAGCGTCACTGTTCGGAGCTGCCTCCTTCCTCCTTCTCTAGGTTCATTTATAGGAAGGCGTGAGGTCTGGATCCCTAGGGCATTTGATCTCTGAAAAGTCTGTTCTGCCCTTTTCTCTTGGGGATTTTTCTAGTACTGCCCATTAGTCTTCGAATTGGTGTTCCCGCTGCATGTAATTTGTTCCAACTTGATCCGTTCGCGCAACAATTTGGCTCCTTCTCCTGATCCACTCATCCGCCCAGTTGATCAACTAAGTTCTCTAAAAATGGCGGATTTCAAACACACCTGACTCAAAATTGGTTGTTAGTTAACAGAATTTGATGTAGTTTTAACATAAAACACATGAATGAAACGAGCCTCATCAAAAGTAAGCTAAACACATTGACAAGTAAGAGAAAAGAAAGAAAAGAAAGAGTTGGTTTATGTAAGTAATTGGAATTTGAATAAATGACATTCTTATATATATATTAACATATTTTTTTCTTTTTATTTCCAGATCCATAGTAAAAAGATGAATCGTCTAGCACAACAACGATTGAACGATATGGTGTTTGTGAAATATAATAGAGCGCTCGAACGAAGATTCAAGATTAGTGACACCACCGATCCTATTCTATTGAGTGATATTGATGAAAGTAACGAATGGTTTCTTGGTAGGATGGAGGATGAGGATAATGATATTGGTGATTTGGTATTTGAGGATGATGATCTTCATTGGATGGACGTTGGTAGAGCTTCAGGAGCGTCGGAAGCAGTGTACCATACTAGAGGTAGCATAAGCAGAAGAAAACAAGCCTCAAGCTCTATGCGTGCTTATACTCTTTTGGATGATGAAGATGGCAGTGGAGATATTAATTTGGTTGTATCCGATGAAGGAGAAGAGGACCAACCTCTGAGTGATGATGATATTATTTAGTTATTTATTTTATGTTTTGCAACTTTTTTTGGAACTTTGATGATTTCTGACGATAAAATTCAATTATTTAGTTATGTTATGTTGTTTAAAAATTTTATATTTTTCGTCTAATCTTCTCTTTTTAATATGGAGTGATGATGTATGTAGATTTATTTGATGTGATAAACATTCAAGCAACAAACTTATAAAAGAGACACAAATATAATCATAATTCGGCTATTCTGGCGCCTCGATTCGTGGGTCTCTCGCCCCATCTCCCCGTGACCCGGGGTCCCCCCTCATCGCCCCGGGGCGCCCCGCGACCCTGGCGACACTGAGTGGCTCCACTGTAGAAGCAGGCTCTAGTATCTCAAACATTGCCTTAACAAACCCGGACTTGTCTTCATTTAGTACAACTAATGGCGCATTACACCTAAGAAACCGTTTGGTTATAGTCTCAGTCCATTCTTTCCACTTCATTTGTAGATTTTTCCGACCAGTAGTACAATGCCATAATACACTCCAACTCCAAATGGATGGGCACGGCGCCAACTATTCTAGTAGCATGCCACAAACTCAGTCAAGTCCTCCCCTGCCCTCCTTTGGCAGTCATAAAATCTATTCCAGTAGGGATGGACCGAAAAACAACAGATACGGTTTATTTAATCATCACAAGATGACTCAGAGTAAGTGAGTTCAATGTATCTCAGAGAAAGAGCAACATTATTTGAAATGACAAATAGTCTTAACAGAAGCATTCAAGAAAAAGAATGGCATCACGTGTGAAGAAACAACTCATTCGGTACAAGATAACGAGTTGACTTAAGAGGCTCTACTTAACACCCACCACGACCTGTCATAGCTCAACATAAACATTTTAAAAATACTTGATATACTCAGTGAGCACATGTCTAAATAATATTTCATAAAAATAGATTTGTCAAGCCAATTTGAGTACATCAGGGTTTTGCTTTAAAAAGGCCCGAATACACTAAAATATTTCATTTCAATAAAATCGGTTGGCCAATAGATGATGCAAACAATTTAGTTATGATGTCTAAAAAGTCTGACACTCATAAGTCAAATGTTGTATTTCTAGCTTCAGACAAGATAATGCTCGTAAATCTGATGTTTAGAAATTAAATGTAGTCTTTTATGCCCCAAATGATTTTAGGGAGTAACTAATCCGGGTGAGATGATGTTCATATGACATAAATGATCTTATATTACTCCCTTTGTCCCGTTATTAGGAGTTTCTTTTAGGCATGTGAATTAAGAAAATTATGTTCGTCCCGTTATTAGGAGTTTCTTTTAGGCATGTGAATTAAGAAAATGATACGTAGAGAGTTAAATGGATTGTAAATAAAATAGAAGAGTGAAGAGTGAATAAAGTAGTGGGGTGAACAAAATAAATTGTGTTATATTATTTTGTACAAAAGGAAATAGCCAACCTGACGTCCCACTAAAAGGTACAGTCGCTTGTTATGGGGCGGACGGTGTACTTCTTATCCATAAATTTAAGAAAATAATACAAACTAATAAATTGTTTTATTTGCATTTAACAACAAATTTGGCGCGATAATATTTGTTCAAACTTAAGGAAAACTTGTATATATTTTCTTTATTATTTTCAAAATCTTCAATCTCACGTTAATTTTTCATGAAACTTAAACAAATGAAATCATATACGTACTATAAAACGGTATTAATTTTTTCCCAACAAAATACTAAAGTTTTAAATACAAAAATGGTTATATAAATTATTTAGATTGTAACATCGCTTTAGTTTGATAAATTAAATTAATCAAAAGAAATACTCTATCCGTCCGTGATTAGGAAATACTCAAAGAAAAAATGGATGAAAAATAGTGGAATGTGAGTTTCATTTTTATATTTTATGATAAAATGTAAATGGAACGAGTTAGTAAAATATAAGGTCTATTTACAATTTATAGTAAAACTGAATCGGTAATATTTACTGCGGATGGATCAAAATGACAAATCAGGATTTCTAATCGTGGAAGGATCGAAATGGCAAATTACGACTCTAGATGGAGTAATATTATTTATCAAATTATATTAATTAAAATAAACAATATATAAATATTACTATTCATGTAATTGGTTATAAAATTATATATAGATTGATTATAAATTAAAATTTGCAGTGATTTTTTTATTGATTTTACACGGTAATACCCTGCTTCCTCAAATAATTCCACAACCAAATAAAGATTTATTTACAAGTTCTTGGCAACCCATTCACCGCTTCTCCATTTGACAAGCATCATATATGTCTACAATCGTATATAATTATGAGCTTAGCATTGCGCAATAAATTCATTAAATTATGTAAGATCAGATGGCGTGGAAGAGACCCCATCTGCCCCAACTTTGTACTACACCTACATGAAAAGTCGGCACAAACCCATAATAGTGATATTAAAAAAAACATCCTTAACCAAGTTGTCTTAAGTGGGACCTCCCAAATATGAATTACAATCTACAATACTATAATAAATGTTGATTTCTTCTCTGTTGATGATGAGAAGCATGTAAATATATCACATATTTCTTTACTTTTAAACGAAAGAATGATGTTCCCATATGAAAGTGTGTCTAGTTTTCAACAAAGTCTTGGAAAAGATATGATAACATTTTTGATGGCCTAAAAGGAGTTGCTTTAATTTGAGTCGGTGCATTGTGATAAGCCCCTTTTATCTATTGAGGGGAAAGTTGCCGAATTAAAATTTGTCATATATATTTATTAAATTATTGTCCTTATAATTCAATATGCACCATTGTGACATTGTCCATCCTATCATTATTAACCAAATTTCTCGTCTGCAATCCGTATATATCATTAACTATTATTGTTGTCTTTTTATCATTTTTGTGAAATGTTTTCCTACTTTTTCGGTAGTCTTACTCATGAATGCCACACTATTTAAAAATTGGAGAGGCCTAACTGATAGAAATCCGTGGGTTCCATCCTAAAACTAATTGGTGATAGGAGGAGGGGCCCATGAGACTTATATACTAGTTTCAGTTTTATCTTGACACCGATGTGGGACAGTTATATGTTATATTTTTAGTTTCAATTGCCAACACCCTCCCTCAAACCCTTCAAGGTGAACCTTGGAGGGGTTGGACTTTTTCTAATCGATTGGACAATCGGTCCAATTTTTTTCGATCGGTTAGGACCACTTGGCCCAAATTTTCAGCCCAGTTATACTGCTGGATCAGTCATTTTTTTCGGTTTCAGCCCAGATATACTGCTGGGTCAGTTAAATATGACCCACAGTCGGCGACCCGCTCTGATACCATGACAAACGGCAAAGGAAGAAAGAATTTAGGGTAAAGCTTGATGCATTCTCATTACCACCGTGTAGGTTAAATAGGAGTTTACAATATCTTGTATATGGTAACTAAATCATTCTACTCTATACATGATATGCTCAATCCCTTAATGTAGGTAATTGATTCATAATTTATTCTTTCCTATTTTGATCAAATCTTCTCCTTTATTCTAACACTAACAACTATGTAATTAATGGTGGAAAATACTTTTTAAGTTTTAACCAACTTAATCTCTTAGAACTATTTGATTTTGGCCAACAGAGCTAGGGTTTTCGCCGT
The DNA here is from genome assembly GCF_004379255.2 of Salvia splendens. NCBI lineage: Eukaryota > Viridiplantae > Streptophyta > Magnoliopsida > Lamiales > Lamiaceae > Salvia > Salvia splendens. The sequence continues at coordinate 27,340,128 of NC_056046.1, forward strand.
TAGATATTTTTTTAAGTTGTTGATTAATTACTAGAGTGGAGCAGCTGCTCTCAGCAGGAACGTTGATTGTGGTGACAGGTGGCTTGGATCGGGCTAGCTGACAACGACCCGCTGAGATGAAGTCAACAGTTAGTTGAGTAAATGCGGAGATGCAACAGTCTCAGTTCAAGCAAATTCTGCTGGCGATGTGGAATTTCAATCAGTACCTAATTCATACCATTCTCTTTGTCTTTGAGAGAGCTTTGCATGGGTACCTTGAATGTCTCAATCGGAGTTCTGTGAAAAAAGTTATGACCATTCTATAAACATCACACAGTGCAGTTAAAGCTAACGAGAATTTATGCGGAAATTAAAGGAAGGAAAGAAATTGTTACCTTGACAGACCAAATCTTTTCAACTCCTTGTAGGGCACAAAAGTCAAGTCTAAATCTTTTTCAAGCCAATATGTATCCCAAAACCTAACTCATATTATTCACCATCTATACACCACTCCTGGGGAAGCCTCCAAGGTTCCTCCCTCTCTGCTCCACACACTAATTCATCCATCATTCTTGGAGATTGAAGCAAGCCAAGAGGAGATTGAAGACTTCAAAATTCAACCTTGGGCTTTGTTTTTTGTTTCATGTCTCGTACTTTAATTATTTTTTTGTTCATCTATCTATTGAATGGCTAAATAATAGAATTATGAGGGTTGATAGTAACTGACATTTATGTAGTTCTTCTTATGTTTAATGTTCATAACTGGTTACAACTTCATTTTTCCTGAGCATTTGTTTAACTAATTGGCCATTACCTTGATTTCTATTAGTCACTACTCAGTGGTAACTTTGATTTGTTTATCTTATGTATTTATACAATATTTATGACATGAGTGTTAGTACATGATAGAGAGAGATCATAGTACAACTTCAATGTGATTAACGTGGAACTAATTAGAATAACTAAAGAGTTAGTGAAATCAACAACATCCTTGAAATTCCACTATTTGCATGATTCACCTTATTTGTTTTTATGCTTTGTTTTTTTACTTATTTCTGTTTAGTTTCATATTTTCAAACCCAAAACTTTTTGTCTCTACATAGTATATGATGCTTAGTAAATGATAGCTAGTTGCAATTCTATTTCCCTAAGTTCAAGTTTCCGGTATTGCCTTTAACTTTACTAGATCTACCTTGTAAAGTTATAAGTTTTTTTAGTGTTAATAAAAAAATGCATTAGATTTGCCAAAAATTATTTGACTCGAAAGAGTTATAAGGATTTTAAAGTTTTTGAAATACTTTAAACGTGTTAGTTTTCATTAGAAATTAAAATATGTCCATTTTTATTTGCAAATTATCTGAATTTGATGCTCCTAGTTGTAACTCATTGTTGAATTAATTGACAATATTAACTAGATTGTTGAAATTAATTACATTGGTTGTCATGTAGTATCACTCTGAAACTCGCATCTTCCTAGTCTTCACTTTCATCATTTATCGTTGTGGCTTGCTCATGTTAAATCATCAAACTGATCCAGTTGGCCTATATGTCCCTGTTACCTGCAAAATGCAAGTGAGTGGATCCAGTGGAAGATCAGACTGATCAACTTGACTTAGATTCTACTTGAGTGAGATGAACCGAAGAGCTAAGAAAATGTGCTCTCAAAACCTTAACCCACAATACTATTAACTAGTATAGGGAAGTAAGGATATATCCCATGGAGATGATGTGCTTAACATTTGTTTGCTTGACACGACTTGGGGATGGCTGCTGCCACGCTTTCTAGGGGGGGTTAAGTTAAACTACTTGACTTGAGAAACTAAACTAACTAAACTGATCAACTCATGAAAGCTTAACTAATCTACTTGATCAACTTAACTAAACTTTCCATAAATGGACAAATATCATAAACGGGGGACAGTCAGTTCCCTGCAAAGTGTACGATAAAGTAAAAACTTTGTAACAACTTCATCTTCTTCACCAAATCAACATGGAAAACAGAACAAAGAACAGATCTGAAAATCTACGGAAGACGAAACAGCATAACAAAACATAAATTGAATCTACTCCTAAGATCTAAGCTACGACTACGTAAACAAGAAACTAACCCATAATCATGCAGAAATGAAACATAAACTACTAGATCTAAACATCCTAAGAACTCTCAAACATAAAATATCAGATCTGACCAAATCAAAACAAACAAGACTTTTTTTGAGCTAAGACATGCAACATAGAAAGGAAATCGAAAGCAAATCAGAAACGCCATGCATGAAACATAACACATCAGCTGGAAACGAAAACATATCTTCAAATTCACTAAATTAAAAACATCAAAGCGTCAACAACTTCCAAAGTAAATTGAAAAACAAACAAGGAAAGCAATAAATTGTTTCATCACCCCTTCTCGGAGCGGAATACAGAACCGAAAGCTAACAAAGCAGGAAACTACCACCAAACGCCAACTAAAACTAAACTAGACTAGGACCAAGTGTGTGTGTGCAACATGAATCAAGAAAATGAAGTAAAAGAGCTCCGATTTCAGCCCTAGAAGAGAGTGAATTCCTAAAGATATTCTAAGAAATCCTATGAGAACCCCCCTTTCACCACTGGCTGGGACTCCCCTTCTTCTTGTGTTAGGCTTCTTTTATATAGAGAAGCGTATGGCTCTGATCCCTATGGTACCATCCTCTCTGAAATGTCATTCTTGCCCTTCACATTTTGTGGTGGGGTCTACACTCTATCTCCTATGCGGAATTTATGGCGGCTCCATCTGATTCCTGACTTGATCAACTCAACGCTGCAGTTTTTGCCTTCTTTTCTTGATCCGTTTGTCCGCCCAACTGATTTGCGCCTTTTCTGAATATGGCGGTTTTTCACACACACTTGACTCAAAATTAGTTGTTAGTTACAGAATTTGATGTAGTATTACTACATAACACATGCATGAAACGAGCCTCATCACACTCCTAGCCGTTTGGCAATAGAACCCTAAGTTTGATATATACTACACTTACTGTACGACTACGTTACTGTTGAAACTTTGGAGTTGTTTTGTTGCTACAACTAATGAGCTACCACCAGTTCAGGGGATTGAGCATCAAATAGACTTTGAGCCAGGGTTATCTCTACCAAGCCGAACCGCATACAAAGCCAATCTGAATGAGTCCAAAGAGTTGCAAAGTCAAACCGATGAACTCCTTGCCAAAGGTTTGGTTTGTGAATTACTCCCTCCATGTGTCGTGCCAATCATACTTGTGACTTAGAAAGATGGTTCTTGGCAATGTGCATTGATTGTAGGGCCATTAATAAAATCACCATTAAGTATAAGCATCCCACACCTAAGCTTGATAACATGCTCGAGGATTTGTGAGGTGTTATTTGTTATTCTAAAATTGATCCAGCTAGTGGCTATCACTAGATTTGGATGAAGGCAGAAGATGAATGGAAAATGACTTTGAAAACAATATTTGTATTATATGAGAGGTTAGTAATGCCTTTTTGTTTAACTAATGCACCCTCCACTTTCATGACATATACCAAGACATGTAAGTGAAATCCGATATTTTCACGGCTGATAAGCTTGAATTTTGCACCAATATAGAGATAGGAATTGTGTAACTTTTATATATATTTTGACCATTTTGTATGAGATATGCAAGAAAACATGTGAAAACAAGCCAAAAACACATTTATCACTCTAAGCAAGGTGGACAAATGAAGAAAATCAGAATGTCAACAGTAATCTGACCGCCAAGACGATCCCAAATTCTCTCAAAAGACTACCATTCTCTTCTACGTTACACATGTCAATTGGAGTTTGGTAGAGAAATTTATGGTCATTTTACGAAGACAACGCAGGAGTTGCGCAATTCCGAAAAGTTCCCTTTTTTCAGAAACGAGTCAGCGACTCACCGAGTGGCAAGTCAGCAACCCGCTGGAACATACATGTATAAATTCGACTCGGTTTCGGACTTCTACCTATAAAAGGGCACCAAACACTCGAAACACATCCATTCATGCTCAAAACACCCAAAATGCGTCCTAGAGCAAAAGGCACATTCAGAAGACTTCTACTTAACGATTTGAAGATTTCCATCCATTCAGCTCATCTATGTGACATTCATTCTCCCATTGTTCATGTTTTCATTATTTTTTACCAAATATTTTGCTAGAATTGCTATAAACATGAGTAGCTAAATACATTCGTAGAGTTTTTGGTAAAAACTATGATTTTATGTATGCAATTGAACCTTTTTTACTTAGCTCTTGTGATTGTTTTGCTTGGTCCTTTTGCTTTATTTGTTCTTTTGCCTGATCAACATGAGAACTATTTCCGTTTAGCTAGATCAACAGAGAGAAGTTTTACGTGGTTAAGGGGGAACGAGTACAACATATAGGTTTATCTGCACTCGAGAGAGGGGACCCTTTGTGAGGACTTAGGTCTTAGGAACTTAAGGAGTTAGAATCTAATCTATTGGAATGAGACTTTGATAGTTAGAGTTTAATCTACTGGATAGGTGCATTCGAGAGATGGTTTAACATAGGGTCGCAACTTTCTTAGTAATCCTAGAGACACAAATATATAATATGCTTAATTAATTGACTTAAGACAAAGACTTGTACGTTGAATTCAGAAGCTCTTCTTTTCTCCATATTTCATCAACTCAAATTGTCTTTTGTTTTGTTACTTTACTCCTTTAGTTAGTTGTTTAGAATTAGAAAACAAACCCCATTACGTAGTCTAGATAGTGAATAATTATAATTCGAGGTACTCAAGTGATAATAGTTCATGTGGATATGATACTCTAGCTTGCTTAATACTACGATAGCTCCGTACACTTGCAGAATATCGCTTGCAGAAATTTAGGCGAGTTGATGCACTTTTTATTAGCACTAAAAATATTTGCAAGTATACATGGTATAAATAGTATAGCTAAAGGACAGTACCCGATATCGAACACATGGGAAAATAATCAAAGACTGTCTACCTTCTACTAAGCTTCTTCTACTATTTGAAAAACCGAATGATTTTTGGATTTTGAAAATAAAAACATTTAAAAACAGAAGTAAACAACTAATGCAGATAAAACACAGAGATAAACCAGATGAGATAATGGAATTCTAGGGATGTGCTTTCACAGTTATGGTTATACAAATTCCAAGTACAACACCCTAGCACAGTTCTTACTTCATTAGGACGTGTCTCCTAAGTTATGCTCATGTGATACAAACGTAGATTACTTCACTAGGGTTGTCAATCCTAGATTTGTAACTCCCTAAAGCTCCTAAGACCCTTGAAAAGTCATTACTCTTCGTTTTAAGGGAATCTAATTATAGTGTCAACTAAGCCGATCTAACTCGCCAACCTCCTCCCACGATTATGTAGCAAGCCAATTAAATCATCACAGAATGTGTCACTCAAACATGAAGCAATTATCTAGAACTTAGAATAGAAACGAAGTAAGAACAAAACGGATGTTAAATCGAAAGGAATTGTATAACCAAAGTCGTTACTAACACATCCCTAGAATTCTATGAATTTAGTTACACATGGTAGAATAATCTAAAAACATAGTTTTTAGGGAAATCATAAAGGAAATAAGAACTAAAGCAAATAAAACCCAAAAGTTGAATCCTTGTAGCCTTGATCTTCTCTTGAATCCTTCTTCAAAACCCTTGCACTTTGATGAACAAAGATGAACTCTCAAATATTATGCTCTGGAATTGTGTAGCAAAAAGAGGATGCTTGTTGAAGAGGTTTGAGGGGTTATATATAGCCATAAAATCGTGCCCCCTTAATTAAGGCAAAAAGTAGCCAGGTATGGTAAATCTTGGGGAGAATGTAGGTCAAATCTGTGCACCGCGTTTTCCCAGCGGGCCGCTGCACCTTGGCCAGCGGTCGCTGTGGGTTGATCCGTAGCCTCTGCCTCTTGAACAACGGCTGCTACACGTTGTTTCAGTGGTCGCTGGCAATCATCCCATATCTTTTGGATCTCTTGGAGCGGTCGCTGCGCACACCTGAACAATCGTTGGGCGTGCTCTTCTTTTCAGCACAACTTCCCCGGAGCTGACGCTACTGGCTCAGCGGTTGCTGGCTTGGTTACAGCGGATCGCTGGACGTCTCGAAAGCTCCAGAATTTCCAACTTCGACTTTTAGCTATCTTTTTAGGCTCAAATATGCACATTTCTCACGAAACACGTCAAAATACCAAAATAGATAAAATTTGCAATTAATGGACGTGTAGTGCAACTTTGACACTCAAAACGGACTAAATAAAGGCCTTAAAGCAGTGCAAAATCCAAGCATATCAACTCCCCCAAACTTACATTTTTGTTTGCCCTCAAACAAAACAATAATGAAACAAAAGTAGACATACTGAATGCATAAGGACTAGACTTCATAATTGTCTCAAAGTATGGAAAAGATAGATCAAGCATAAATTAACGCAATCAAATCAAGCAATGCTTATTAGTGCACTTTCATTACTAACTCGTGGAACACCTTGAAATTATGCACTCACATGTGGTAAACTTCCAAAGATGGGAAGATTGTTTATCTCTCACTCTCAAAGTGTATATGGTAAAGTGTATAGACTTGCTCAAAGTCTAATCTCTCCTCTACTTGATGTGATTAAGCATCAAAAGTCCGAAAGATCTTTATTTTTGGTTGTAATGTAGGTTCTTTGGTAGGTAAGAAATATTTGGCAAAAAAGTGACTCAAAAAAAAAAAAAATCCCAAGTAGAGTAAAATAGACTCCAGTTTTCTTAAAAACCCAAGACACTTTCACATTTATATTTCTAATTTCTCACATTCCCAATCCTTTGATTTTTCTTTCTTTTCTACACAACCTTTCTTTCCTTTTTTTCTTTTTCTTTCTTTTCTTTCTCTTTCCTAAGCATCCTTTCTAGATCAAGCACACTTTTGAATTTTTCTATTTCACAACTTGCACTTTTCTACATTTAAGCACACTACTTTTCTCCATAACTTTCCTCCTTTTCTCTCTAATTCCTTTACAAAGATAATAAAAATAACTATACTAACCCAATAAATTGTCCCCATTAATTTGGCTTCCAAAGAATAAGCTTAAAGGCTCAAAATTGGCTCCAAAGAGTGAAAGAGATTTTCGCAAAGGGTAAAAAATATGGGTATAAAAGTAGGTATGAAAAGATGGCCTAACATCCTCCTTCATCAACTTAAACACTATGTAAACTTAGGCAGACTAGGAGCAAGTTCTAGAAACATATACATGCATGCAGATAAATCACACAAGAAAGAATTAAGGCTCAAATCTCACAAGGTATAAGCATGATTCAAGGCGAACAAGCAATTCACTAATTATGCACCTTTTCGCCAAACCATCATATCAAAATGTCAAGCCGTACTTAATCAAAGATGAAAAGAACTTCATATTATTGGCAACTCGGTCTAATGTGTCCCTAAACATGCGTGTTTCTATGTTCTTCATGCTATGTTTATGACATGGATTCACCTTCGGGTTTTTTTAAAAACAAAAACAAAACAAAACAAAAACCTAAACTTAAAACCTAAATTTACGATCCACCACGTCATCCCTCAAACTTATTTACAACAAAGTGTGAAATAAGTTGTTGAGTCCGTCGGGACGTGAGTAAACTATGAAAACAATAAAGATACCTAGAAATTGCACTGGAAAACTGTAATCGGGCAACAGTCGCTGGGGATCCTCCAGCGGTCGCTGTGGAAGAGTCAGAACGTTCCAGTGACTCGCCAATGGGCTGCTGCGCAAGCGCCAGCGGTCGCTGTGCGTAGTCCAGAATCTACAAAAATCAACACAAAAACGAAAATTAAACACTAAAACAACTTCAAAAACATAAAGAAAAAATGTTAAAAAATAAAATTGTTTTTAACAAAGCAAAAACAAATATGATACAAATGCTTATTTAAAGTCATGAGCTTGACTTCTTCAAACTTCATTGTTGAGGAGGAGGGAAACGAGTGTTGAGGTCGTCAAAGACGCCAATGAGATAAGCAATGTCGCTACTCTCTTCCACATCGCCTTGTGGTCATCCGTGGTAAGGCTAACTTCGTAACCTTTCGCACTCTCGGGCTTTCCTCTTGTTGTCATTTTCCTAGAAAAAGAAATTCAAGCTCTTAAAAGAGCACCAAACAATAGACAAACAAGGGTTCCCCCAAACTTGCACCCAACAAAACATATATCAAGCAATAATCAACAAAGGTGTGCAAGCTTGCATCAAACAAACATTCTAAATTGTAGCTTTTGTTTTTGTAAAGCATAATTAACAATTTAGAACAACAAAAATCCATCCCCCAAACGTAAAATAATCCCCCATGCAGAGACGTATCAACATAATCAACACAAATCAACAATCTCTATAACTACTCAAGTATCACAATTCGTGAAAGTAATAATAGCCTCACAATGCTATGAACATGATTGCAATATATAAACAACAAAGAACAAGAGGGAAAATGACCAACAAAAGCACAACAATTCCCCACCCTAAGCCAGAATTTAACCATGAAAATCAAGTAAAAACTGTCAAATTACAGGAATCAAGGAGAGAAGATTAGGGGATTGATACAATACCCTAAAATAGATTGATATGCCATTAATTGTTTTTTCCTTAGTTAGGAATTATATTGTCCTATATATTGGGAGATATGTAACACATACAATTAAGCAATAAGAATTACCGATTCATTCTCTCAAATCTTTTCCTCTCTTCAATATGCATTGCCACAATATCGCCTCTCTCGATTACCATCGATAAGATGGTATCAGAGCAGGTTTTGGTTTAAGACTCAGAAAATTATCATCATAGTCTCGACCTTTCCCGACCTTTTAGATCCTGCAAAACAACAAGGAGAAGAGGATGTCAAAATCCGATTAAGAAAGCAATAGCCGTGTGAACTTCACACCCGAATTTGCGGCGCAATTCGCCGAATTCATGAGACTGAGTATGTCTCAAAAACCACCAAATCAACCACCGTCAACCCAGCCAGAATCACTGGGTGACGTTCATGTGTCAACCAAGCTCGACGGAGATAATTACTCCCTGTGGGCGAAGCTAATGACACGGGCAATCACTGGAAAGGGTCTGAAGTCTCACATTACTGGAGTTTCAAACCCTCCAGCATCCACCGATCCAAGCTACCCGAAGTGGGAGCAACGAGACAACTGCTGCTTCAACTGGATCATCAACAACATCCAGACGAGCCTTGTGAATGAGGTTTCACAGTACGAGACTGCCAGAGACCTATGGGAAGGTCTAGCAACCCCGTATGGAAGTGGAGCGGACTCATTCCAAATCTCTGATCTGCACAGACGAGCATATGGAATGAAACAAGGTAATATGACATTAGAAACTTTATGGAATAAGTTTCAAGATTTGTGGATCTCCATAGATAGCCGAGATCCAAATCCGATGGATTCACCAAGGAGCATCGAGAGATACAATCAAAATACCCAGAGGCACCGATTGTATCAATTTATATGGGCTCTCGATGATAAATACGACAAGATCAAGAGGGAAATCTTGAACATGGAGCCAATTCCAACAGCAAGAAAAGCGTACAGCCTGGTCAGACGAGAGGCTGTGAATGACAAATTGATGAATCCAGAGCCAACAGCCCTCACCGATATCGGAGTTGGATTAGGGGCTTTCGACCGAAATCGAACACATATACCTCCACCGCCACCACCACCGTCCCGGAACTCAAATTATCGAAGGGATGAAGATAAAAGCAAGCTAGTGTGTACCCATTGTGGAGGCAAAAAGCATACGAAAGATACATGCTTTCATATTCACGGATTTTCGGAGTGGTACGAGGATATGAAGAAGGCCCGACTGGCCCGGAATGCCAATCGGAACAGCAGCGGCGGTGGACGAGCAGCAGCGGCGATCACGGTCGGCAACCAAGCTACCTACACCGAAAGTCCGGCGTGCAGAAAAGGCTTATCGACCGCAAGCGGCGAGAACAGATCGGAGGAGAAGGCTATAACCTCGGTTTCGGTGGCTAGAACATGGTCTGAAGGTGAGACAACGGAATCGAACACCACCGGCGACGATTTACCGGTGGCGACGGTTCCCATGGCGGCGAGGGTTTGTGAGGGGGGAGTGGTGACGGAATCCTCAAATGAGGATTTCCAATCTATTAACACCCATACTCCCCATACTCCCTGGAAATTCCAATCTGACCCCAGAACACACCCCAAATCACCAAAAATACCCCATTCCCAAAAAGCCTTCGAAAATACACCCCCAGATTTCGACAAATTTCAAACCGACCCCTACCCTACCTACATATCCGAAATAGGGCCCAAAAATTTTAAAAATACCCAAAATAACCCCCAAGCTGCTAAGACCTTGCAAATTGCACCCCACAATCCTATATCTTTCCAGATTCAAATCCCGACTCAAAATTCATTTGACACCTTAGCCTGTTCATCCACTTCCACATCCGGTCTAAAGGATCCACATTGGATTTTTGACTGTGGGGCTACAGACACAATGTCATTCGAAGCCTCTGATTTCGTAACCATATCCAAATCAAATAAAACCTTTGTCCAAACCACCGGTGGGAACCTCGCTCCAGTTTAGGGGGCAGGCACAATCAATGTTTCGCCAACTCTGCGCCTATCTAACTATCTTTTTGTTCCTACATTATCACATAAGCTTCTATCCATTAGTCATGTGACCAAAGAGCTTAACTGTAAATTACTAATGCAACCTCATTTTTGCATGTTACAGGATATCAAGACGGGGACGATAGTTGGGCGTGGCACTGAGCGAAGCGGACTGTATTATGTGGACGAGATAACCCAACAGAGTGTTGCGATGCTTTCTCACGGACTGGCAGACAGACAGGCTTGGCTTTGGCATCGTCGGTTAGGACATCCATCCATAGGATATTTTCGCCTTCTTTATCCTAAATTAGGTATATCTATGCAATCTTTTCATTGTGAAACTTGTTTACTGGCCAAGAGCCACAGACATTCATTCAAGTTGAACAATACTCGTATGAAATCTCCTTTTGCTTTGATCCATTCTGATGTTTGGGGTCCTGCCCTGGTTACTGGGGGTCAGGGTTTTCGCTTTTTTCTCTTGTTCATTGATGATTATTCTCGTATGACTTGGGTTTATTTTTTGAAAAATAAGTCTGATGTTTTTGAAAAATTCACTGAATTTTATAGCCTAATCCAAACTCAGTATAATCACTCCATCCAAATTCTAAGGTCAGATAATGGGGGGGAATTTGTCAATACAAAAATGCGAGATTTCTTTCGGGATAAAGGCTTAGTTCACCAAACCTCTTGTGCCTATACTCCGGAGCAAAATGGGGTAGCAGAGAGAAAAAATAGATATATCCTAGAAATAACCCGAGCCCTTCTAATTGAATCCAAAATACCAAAAACTTTTTGGCCTGAGGCTATAGCTACTGCAGTGTACTTGATAAACCGTTTACCCACTGGAATTCTTGAGTTTAAAACTCCTTTTGATGTTTTCTCCAAACATTTTGAACTTCCATCATCCTTGTCTCTTGAACCTAAGGTGTTTGGCTGTTTAGTCTTTGTCCACATCCCCAAACAGGAACGTACCAAATTTTCACCCTGTGCCCTCAAATGTGTGTTTCTTGGCTATGGAAAAAACCAAAAAGGTTATAGATGTTATGACCCAGCCACTCGACGTATGCATACCACCATGAACTGCGACTTTGTTGAGGGAGAGTACTTCTATAGCCAATCTAGTGCTCAGGGGGAGAACCAACCAGACAATAGTCCCGATAGTGACCTACTAAATTGGCTACCTTTACCCACTCAAGGGAGAAACCGAATAGGAGAAGAACAGCCAGAGCCAAACCCTGTCATAGACGCCGGTCCAACAGAGGAAGTTAGCAGCACCGCCGGGCCGTCAAACCCCACTAGTCAGAACGTGGAGTTAGGTGACATCGATCAACAGTCAACCCCGTCTTCGATTCCTGAGGTAAACAGTTCTGATATGGATATTGTACTTCTTGAGAATACTAATGAAACCAGGAACAATGGAGACGCTGGTGAAACTAGCGGGAGAAATAGGGAATCATATGACTTGCCCATGCGGAGCACTAGGGGAATTCCTCCCCGAAGGTGTTCACCGGACTGGAAGGGAAGAAAGGCCAAATATGCAATAACTAATGTTGCACAGGGACAACTCTTAGAAATGGCCAGGGCATTCGAAGCAGCACTGTATGAGGAAGAAGAAATCCCACAGAAGTTCGAGGAAGTTGTAAAACATAAACATTGGAGGGAAGCCATGAAAAAGGAGATAGATGCTCTAAAAAAATGGAACATGGGAGAAGTGTACATTGCCTCAAGGAAAAAAGACAGTAGGATGTCGATGGGTATTTACAATTAAAAGAAGAGCTGATGGTTCATTGAGAGGTACAAGGCGAGACTCGTGGCCAAAGGATACTCACAAGTGTATGGGGTAGACTATGACGAAACCTTTTCCCCAGTGGCAAAATTAGATACCATTCGGACTCTACTGTCTGTAGCAGCATGCAAGGATTGGCCCCTACACCAGTTCGATGTTACAAATGCCTTCCTTCATGGAGAACTCGAGGCAGACAAAGAAGTATATATGGAAGTCCCTCCAGGATGTTCAGCTGAATTTGGAACCGGACAAGTATGCCGTTTGAGGAAAACATTGTATGGGCTAAAACAGTCCCCGAGGATTTGGTTTGGAAGATTCTGCCAAGCAATGTTCAAACTAGGATTAAAGCAAAGCCTGTCCGATCACACACTCTTCACAAAGAAGAGAGATGATAAAGTGACATGTCTGATCATCTACGTCGATGACATGATCATCACTGGAGATGATGTTGAAGAAATCTAGAGTCTAACAGAGAACTTGTTCAGAGAATTCGAGATGAAAGATCTTGGAGCACTGAAGTACTTCCTTGGAATTGAAGTGTTAAGGTCCCGATACGGGATTTTCTTGAGGCAGAAAAAATATGTCTTGGATCTGTTGGTAGAAACAGGCTTATTGGAGTGTAAGCCCGCAGAAACTCCCATGATCTCAAACCATGGATTGAAAATAGAAGAAGGAGCTGATCTAGCTGACAGAGAAAGGTATCAACGATTAGTGGGGAGGCTCATTTACCTTTCACATACCCGGCCGGACATCACATATGCAGTTGGCGTAATTAGTCAGTTCATGCACAAACCACAGGTTGATCATATGGAGGCCGCCTTAAGAATCGTTCGATATTTGAAAGGAACTGTGGGGTATAGAGTGTTCCTAGCAAAAGGAAAAGACCTGGAGGTCCATGGATACACTGACGCTGACTGGGCAAGCAATCTAATAGATAGAAGGTCGACAGGGGGATACTTCACATTTGTTGGAGGTAACCTCGTCACTTGGAGAAGCAAAAAGCAGAAGGTAGTAGTCTCGTTTGATAACGTCCTCAAGAGGAGCTCGAATCAAGGCTTTATTATTCGGAACCTAGCTAGTTGGAGTTTGATTACTCTATGAATAATAAATCAGCGTTTCTTGCTAAGTCCACTCTTGGAATTAATAAGATGTTAATTAATTAAGTCTGTAGCAGACACTAATTAATTAATGGATGTTTCTATCTTAAGCGCGGGAAATGAACGCCAAACAATGGAAACCCGAATTACTTATAATTTTGTATTTGGATGGGCAGTGCCATATTATTTATGTAGTGACTGCTAATAATATTCCAATATAAGCTTGTATTAAATTATGAGTTCAATTTAATTAGTAAAAAGTTAATTAGGGGAGGCCATATCCAAAACCTTCCATAGATCCCTGACTTAGCCCAATATTTGACATAATATAAATAGGAGAATAAAGGATACAAAAATAATAATTAATTTTTCCTCCAAATTTTCATCCCCATCCTATTTCTCATAGGGGACGATTTTTCTTTATTTAAGTTCTAGTATTATGGTGAGATCAGCCCACACTGATATCAGCATTCAGGCCGGGAACCAGTCAGAAGATCCGTGGTCTAGTACTCAAGATCTTCACGTAAAGAAGGCGCGAGCTATCTTCGATTCTTTAGAGAATCATCAAGGTAAAATGGCAAATCCGTAGAAAAGCATGTTTTATGTTTCAATTACGCTTAAAGCATGATTTGATTCAAGTTATGAGCATGATACATGTGATAATTACGCGAGTAGAATTTGTCTAAATAATCTGCTAAATAGATCAGAATTATTATGTAATTGATTTATGTGTGCGCTTCCGCTGCCATCCCCTTCAATTAGTATCAAAGCCAGTGTTTGGCTCTGATTATTTGGATTTAAATTTCGCGAAATTCATGTCTGCATGTGTTATTTGTTTTGGAAGTATGTTCTTGTTTTTAGTTGTTTTATGTATGCATGATGAACTCAAGAACTATCAAAACCACCAACTTGAATTATTCGAATATACGAGATGTGTGATCCGTCGGCACTCGCGCCGAGACGAATCGCACTGTGTATAATCGAAGTAAGGTTGTCAACGTAGTGGGAGTATGGGAGGCGATCAAGCGGCGACACGCGAAGGAGTAAGGGCTCGTGCCCGCAGCCGGCGAGACCGCCGCTCCCGGCGAACTCCGAGAACTACGTCCGCACAGTGGGATCATGAAGCAGCGATCAAGTAGTGACGTGAATACGAGCAAGGGCTCATCCAAGTAGTGGGATCATGAAGCAGCAATGCCCATGCAGCTCCAGCACCACGGCGGTCAGTGATGCCCATGCAGCTCCAGCACCGCGGCGGTCGACGGAGGGAAGACGGCGACGGAACCGCTGCTCGTCCGAGAGCAGCGGAAGTTTTTGCATCGCATAACCCTAACCCTAACCCTAACGGAACCCTAATCTTGTCAAACTCGAAGCCGTGTTAGGCGAAACCGAGAGCGGCACCTCCTTTGAGTGGTTGTTGCTTCGCGATGCAAGCTCGACGACAACGGCAGAGGAAGACGGCGACACCATGTCTGTCGTCGGGACAGGTGGCGTTTAACGCCACAGAGGGAGACAGCAGCAACAGCGTTTTTCGCTGGCTGCCGTCGGGAGCTGGACGACGTTACGCCGTTCCGGCGAACTCAATTTATTCGTGTCTATCCAATATATAAATAATTCAATTTATTTTAGATACATCTTATAGAAGACATGAATAAAGATTGAACTTTAGCAATTAATATATCTTCCTTAAATAAGATATTAAAAGATGATAAAAGCTTTAATTATCCAGTCAATTAAATACCAACAGAATTTAATTAAGCTTTTTCTGCATTAAGGAAAAGGATAATTAATGAGAACCATAACTAAAATATTTTAGCGATAATTACAAACCACGTTTTGTATATGGTCTCCATCGATTGGTCCACAAATTATGAAGCTATTTTCTAAATATTATCGCCACCCATACTGTGTGGACTTCTCAAATGTAAATAGTATGGACTAGAAAGTAGTTTCCAATATTATCGCCACTCATGCTGTGGGGACAATAATCCTAAGAAATTACAAGTTTCAGAAGTCCAAACCGAATTTATGAGATAGCTTGGTCTTGTTATTAACACATTAGCATTGTTATGGGAGTGTGTTGTAGAAACGAGATTCTGCAATGCTAAATCTGATGGTCGTGCTTAGGCAACATTTGGCGACCATACCTTACTGCGGTCTCTGGACTATTCGTCGGTGTTGTGACCAGTAAAAATGATAAAATTTTAATGCGTATAGACTTCTGCTTGAGGGTACAAAATTATAATTTTACAGTTGTAAGATTTTGAAAAGTTCTATAGTTAATCTCTTCAATTTCATTACATAATATTTTACAGTTGCGACCATGCCGTGCTGTGGTCTCTAGACTAAACCGTCACAATGTCACTCAATCCACTTTCTGCAATTCTTAAAGAAAACAAACTCGAGGGCCAAAATTACATAAAATTGAAACAAAATTTGGACATCGTTCTCACGGCTGATGAGTACAAGTTTGTGCTCACTACTCCACGGCCTCCAGTGCCAGCGGCTAATGCCGCGCAGGCAGTCCGAGATATGCATAAATGGCGGCATAAGGAAAATGAGATGGCTAAGTGTTATATGTTGG
Source organism: Salvia splendens (assembly GCF_004379255.2). Taxonomy (NCBI): domain Eukaryota; kingdom Viridiplantae; phylum Streptophyta; class Magnoliopsida; order Lamiales; family Lamiaceae; genus Salvia; species Salvia splendens. Next base: position 27,356,202 of record NC_056046.1, read on the forward strand.
CCTCCATGTCAACAGTGTTTAGACATCAGCATGCTGCCTCACGAATCTTTTTGGTACTTAGAATCGAACGGCTAAGTCTCAAGCCTTTCGGAGTATCATGGCGAAGATTATGAAGGAAGGTTCTTCTGTGCGGGACCACATCCTTGAGATGATGAGCCACCTTAATCAAATTGAAGTTTTGGGAGGGACGATCGATCTCGAGTCCCAAGTGACTATCATCCTTCAAAGTCTACCCCCTAGCTTTTACCAGTCAAGATCAACTTTGATATGAACAAAAGGAACTATACCTTGGCTGAATTGTTGACTGAACGTCAGCCGGCGAAGGATCTTAAGATCCAAGCTAAGGCAGCGATGGTTAGTTCGACACATCATTTCTCTAGCACTAGGCCTGGCGCAGGGTAGCACCCCGAAAAATTTGCAACTTTAGTTTTTATTAATGTGGATGTTTGATGAGCTCGCAGGATTGCATGTGTCGTGTTAAGCAAGGGTGTATCCTCCTGATCATGATAGAAGTCCCAGCTTGGCTGAACCTGGTATCAAAGAAATTCCTCAACCCGCTTCTACTGGCTAGTATAGTGGAGGTAAGGGTCGAATCCCACAGAGATGGATACGCTTTGGTAATTGTGGTGATAATCTGGAGGGGTTTGGTTAGCTACCACACTTGGGTTGAGATTCTACATAGACAGGAATTAAAGGTGGTACTCTACTGACTGGGTGGTATGAAAGTGATCGACATGTGGCTGTGTACGTGAGAGTGGGAGACAAGGTGTTTCAGGGACATGTGGAAAGTAGATGGTTACTATAAAAGGCTAAACAGAATATTAGAGAATAAGAGGTAGTTAGGTACCTGCACTGTTAGATCTGTAGGGTACCAGCAGAAAAGTAAAGGACAAAAGCAAAAGTAACTAAAAAGCAAAAGTGGTCTCAAACTTGGATGTGGATGTTATCTTCTTCAACAAGAATGCAGAAAATCAAACAACCTCAGATCCATGGTTAACATTTGCAGACTAACTAATTCACAATTCAAAGCCACAGATTAACTCACTAAAATTCGAAGATTAAACTACACATACTGGACGATATGCAAGGTGGCAGAATCACGTAAACTCAGATCTCGCACTTAATCACTTCAGAAATTAAATCTAGACAGCTACATAACTAACAATCACAGATCAAGCGACTCCAAATGAAATCACGCCTTTAACACTTAGAAATTACCGCAACAACTAGATCTAAGCTACCTAGGCAGAATGAAATAGATTCAAACCGAAAGGGATGCATAAAAACAACTTCATTGCATAAAATGTTTGGATCTAAACGAAACACTTCAAAAGATCACAAGTACTGAAAATGCAACAGATCCAACGAAAAGATAACAAGTAAGATTAACTAGGAAAGCAAGTAAAGATTGTTTTGCCACTCCGGGCGATGAAACTGCTACGACTACGGAATGAACTGGCTGGAATGATGGAAGGCGATTCTTCGGTGGACTGATGGAACTTCAGGTGACCATGGCTGTGGCGAGGAATGAGAAAGTTTGGACGATGCTGAAGGAACTGATCTACCGAGAGAATACTCTAACTAATGCGAATGTAGATGATGATCCCCCCTTCTCTCTCCAAGTTGCTTCCTTTTATAGAGAGTCATGCCCTTGATTTTTAGGGTAGACTCTCTTCGTGAAATGACTCTTCTGCCCTTGGTTGATCCTTCATAGCAATCCTTCTTCTCCATCTCGAGCCTTTTTGGCATGCATCCTAGTCAGTATAGCACCCTTCTGGCGCTCTTTTTCACCTGAGTTATCCGACCCCTTTCGTACTGACTGGTACCCTTTTCCTGCACACTTTAGCAACTGTTTTGCAGATATAATCCAATTAAGCATGTTATACTGACCAGTAACCAAGTCCTAGAATGCGACTTATCAAACTGCTCACACTTACCACATGCTTGTCCTCAAGCGTGAAGAACAAACAAAAGGAAATAAGTCGAATTCTAGCCTGGTTACACCCCTGACCGACCCTATCCTAAACTAGACTCTAAACTATGACGCAAAGAACAACACATACACGACAGACAACACATATAAACAGACTCACAAGCACTTCAACACATTGAACGGGATATATTTTCAATCATCCCTCCCCTTGGGATCAGGTGCAATCTGGCCTTAGACAGCCTTGAACTTCTGCCGCCCCCTTTTTCCTTCCCAGTCAGTATATCTGCTCGTCAAGATCACCCCAACTCTCGGCCAAACACCAGATTCGCTCAGTCACTCATTCTTCACTGGGGATGTTAGGACCGTCTTCTCTCAAAATACTGAACCCCAGATGCTTCGGACTCAGATCTCACGTGCGGCTCCTGAAGGGCTTTAAGGCTTGTAATGGGGCTATTGGTTTGTAGTGTTTGGAAAGGATGTTCCTAAGGCTCTAAGGTTCAAAAACTGCTACTTTATTTCGATGTGTGGGAACTGTGTGCATTTGGGCTCTTGGCTGTTGCTTCTCTTTCGGCTGTACGTTTCCTGATATTGGACTCCAACTGGTGGGTAGCTTCTTTGTGGCTTTGACACCCTTATTCCTTCTTTCTTCTTTTTGTGGTCAAGTGTTTTCGACCATTTTCTTCAACATTTTTTTATATGGCTTCGCCACCCTTATTCCTTCTTATTTTCTTTGGACCTGGGATTTTTCCTGGTCGATTTTCTCCTTGCCCCTCGACTTCTTTCTCCAGTTGGTTTTTCCTGTATGCCCTCCTTGCCAGACGCTTTCTTGCCTTATGCCTCTCACACACACAGTCCCAGTGGCTAGTGGGTTATATCTGGGTATAGATTTGGCTAGAAAGAGGGGTTCTAAGGGATGTTTTTTTTATGGGGGTTTCCTACTGCCTTCAGGACTTGCTACACGCAGTCACCTTACCCTAGGCATCATGTGGCAGCCACTCTTTTCTTTTCTGAATTGGTGGAAAGTGGTTCCACTTAGGCTTATAACTCACCATTTAAGAGGGCTTTTGTATCTAGCTCTAAGGATGGGTTTTTCTCTCATACTTGCATCATCTATACTGACTAGGAGATACTGGGGATGTGGTTTCCATTGTCCAGCATGCCTTATCTCCCTCAATTCCCCTCACCGTCAGTTCGAGGCAGTTGAGTTTTAAGCCCAATCAACACGTATATACAAATCCTAGACCTAGACAAACATTAGCACAAACAACTAACACAGACCACACATATACACATGCCATACTGGCCATTGTCTCCCCCCTCCCACTTCACAAGTGTCTGCCCCTAAATATGGCTATGAAGTGGAAAATGGAAATGGCTAGTATGGCCGACATACAGACGCATTAACAAAACAAGAACAAAACATTCTTAGTCTAAAACTTCTCACACTTAGACTATGCAATAGGCTAAGTGGGAGAATTAAAGACTTAAACAGAACTCAACAAACACAAACATATATATACATAAACTTCTCACACTTAGACTATGCAATAGGCTAAGTGTGAGTTAACATGCATAAAAAAAAACAAACATATACTCATGCGCCAAAGTAGCAAACCCTGTACTTCTCACACTTTGACTATTGAATAGTCTAAGTGTTGTGAATGGGGTTTGCAACACACATACTACACAAAATTACTCTACCTAAAACAACAGAACAACAACAAAAAAAAAAACTAAAACTGAAAAAGAAAACTAACTGGTCAGTGGGGTGTCACATATTCCTTCTGCTCCTCCGCGGTGCAGGGCTGGGTGCAGGTGGTTCCTCGGGTTCCTCTTCCTCGGTATCGGATTGATTCTCCTCAGACTCTGCCGGTTCATCGGCACCTTCTTCCTCTGGCTCTTCTCCTTTCTTCTTGGTAACCTGTGGTTCATCAGTCTGGCCTCCATGGCCGCTTGTTCCAGCTCCCTTAACTGTCTTCCCTTTCGCTAACTCTTTCAGAATACTTTCCATCACATTCGTCAGACGGGTCAACTCCGCTCTGGCTTGCCTGTTCTCCTCTGCTAACTCTGCCACCGCCCTTTCCAGGTTCGCTTGCCTGCGAGCCTGAACCTGCGTGCCTTGGCCTGCTGCTACGCATCCAGCAGGGATAGCTTCTTCACCCATGGCGTAAAAATGCGGGGCTCCTTCTCTGATGTAGACAGTATTCTTGCGGACGAAGAAAGACGTATCAAACGGGACAGGAGGGTCCACCATATACAAGGGAGATAAACCTTCGACCTCCAAAATAGTAATGTTGTTCCTCATGAAGCCTCCCAATATGTGGCAGAGGGACAGATTTCTTGCAGGGTGTGTGGCAATGAGGCATTGATAAGCGGTCCAGAACCCCAGATGCACTCTCCTCCGCTTGGCGCACCAGAGGAGGTAGAGTTCGGTCATGGACGTCCGGACGGTCGAATTTGACTGCCCTAGCAGATTGAAATCCAGCTAGAGTTGGACCAGGCACAAGATGGGGTTGTTGAAATGAATGGAGCGTGATATGGTAGATGAAAACTTCCCAGCAGCTGGGTGAGTTAGTTCTACCCACGCTTCCGGGGGTTCAAATTCGATGTGCCTCCGAGGAATCCCCCTCTCCCTACATCTCCATTCTGGCCCTATGGCCTCTTCTAATCTACACATTCCCAATATGACCGTCCACCCGATCAAGCTCATCCTCACTTCTCTCCCGAATAGCCTAAAGGTTATGGACTCTTCATCCAGATCCGTAGTGACCCTGAATCCAAAGGTAGTGAAAAACTCCTTTGCCAACTTTATCGGTATACTCAGATCCCTATTCTCCAACAACCAGTCAAAACCCAACGCACGCAAATGCAACAAGAAAGGCTCACGGGCATTCAATTCATCAAGTGATGGGAAATAGAGTACCTTCCCGCTCTTAATCTGCTTGCTGCCATCATCTTTGTCATCAAACGCATCCTGAAGCTTTTTGGTGTTTAAATGCTTCATGTCTTCAATTAGCTCGTCAGTGAGCTCCACTTTCCAACGCCGGTACTTCAATCGTTCCACCGGAGGATGCATCAACTCACGATTGTTGTGTGGGAACTGCTTTTCACCATACTCCTCGTCCTCTAGGGAGATGTCACTTTCTGACCCCGATTCTTCACTTGCGGTGTACTCACTGTCACTCGGCTCCCTTCGGCGCGGTGGGGCTCTCTGATCTGACTCTGTGATGACGATGTCGGTGTTAACCGTGCATTGCTTCTTGCTGCTTGGCTTCTTCTTAACAGGGGCTTTCCCTTTCCTTTTCATCTCCTTGCGGTATCTGTCCTCATCTCCGTCTTCATTATCCTCCAGTCTCTCATCTGTTGGTGTCGAAGGCCCCTTCTGGGCAGTAGGCTGGGTCTCCACGCGGATATGGGTACTGCCATCTACTGGCTCTGCGTGACCTACTGACTTCGATGCGAGGTTCAGACCCTCAGCCATCTGGTCAGTTTCCTCTCTTTGGTCACTCGGCGTGGGTGAGACCACTTCCGTCGTTGTCGAAGCATCTTGCAAGTTGGTAGTCGACAAGGATTCCTCCCCAGGTTTTGTAGGAGTAGTTCTTTCTTCTTCACTAGAGATCTCCACTGCACTTGCTGCCGTGTTTGCTCCTGCCTTGCTGGATGTCCATTTCCTGAGGCATCTTTGTCATACTCTCTTTGGCTTCGGCCGTTCTGCCTTCGGATCATCCTTCAACACCAATTTTCTTTTAACTGCTTTCAGTTTCAATACTGGTGGTACCACCTGTTCTGGTTTCGTTGGTTGTACCTCGGTCTCCTTTTCCTCGATGTGTGTATCACTCTCCCCTGCTTCTGGCTGGGGAGTCACTGACTTCAGGTCTTCATCTTCGGTCTGCATCTTATCCACCTCGTCTCCTGGTTGGTGGGCTATGCCTTCTGAGTCGCTTACCGTGCTAGCTTCTTCACCTCCTCCTACTGCCTTTGATGCGAGGTCCAGACCCTCAGCTATCTCGGCAGTGCCATCTTCCATCCTGGTCACCTCATCTAAAAGCGCCTCAAACTCCTCATCAGTCACAAGGCCCTGCTTTCTAGCTGTTTCGTTCAAATCTATCTCCTCTCTTCCCATTCCTTGGGGAACGGGTTCTGCTACGGGTGTTCTCTCCGATTCATCTCATTCCTCCCGGCTCTTCTTCCCTTTGCTTTCTTTTCCTTCGGTTCCCTCTAGGTCCGAGTCATAATAGGCGGAAAGGGGGTCAACATCCATTGGTTTGATTTGTTGGTGAGTTGGGGAGGGTTTCGAGGGTTCTGATGGTGCGGTCGTCGAGGGAGATTTCTTTTCTAGTGGGGTTGAGGAAATCGGAATGGTGTTTGGTGGGTGCACCGTGGGCTGAACATTTGTTTCTGGGGTTGGTACTACCGGAGTTTCTCCGGTCTTGCTTGATCTACCTCCGATTTGGCTAAACCCCGCCAACGCAGCTGCCCAATCTTTGTTCGGGTCTTGCTGCCTGAGGAACTCAGCCAGTGCGTTCAAGGGAACCATCGCCGGAGCTTGAGGAATTGGGTCTTGTGGTTGTGGTTGTGGGTTCGGCGGCCGCTTTTCAGTCGGCGGTTGTAATTCCGGGGATTCACCTCGGAGGATTGAAGGGGGTTTCTCAGCGGTTTGTTTTCTTGCCATTTTCTTCTTCCCCATGGTCTGAATCAGTGATTTTTGGTGGTAGTGTGGGTGTTGATTTCGGGTGATAACGGTGGGAATTTTGGAAGAGAGAATGCAGATAAGAGTTTGTGAGGTGAAGGGGAATGGGCGGTTGGCCTTTTAGAGTGGAATGGAGAAGTTGAGGGTTTTAATCGGTAATAGGCGGTTTCCAGGTCGCGCCGCTTCGTGTGGGAGACAGTTGGGAGCGCTGTCTTCTGATTGGACGTCGCCTGCCCGGTCTCTGCACCACGTGCCCTCCCAGTCGTTGTCCTCTCCTGCAAAGCTGCACCAAACACTAAATTCAAATTTAACCATATCCTTTTCAAATTTCCCCCTTAACATTTCCCCCCTATATTTTCTAATTATGGAAACAAAGTAAAAAGGACACTTAAATAAAATTTGGAGTTTCACCGAATTGGCATTCTTGTGGTCAGTACGTACTCCAAATTAATATATAAGGTCCGAAAATCTTTTTGGATTTTAATTGTTTTAATTGGATGCAGAAATTAACTATTAACTTCCAAGTATTTACAGTATTTACATTTTACTCTAGGTAATTTGGAATTCTACTTGGTCAGCATATGCAAACTTTGCTAAAAGGAAACTAGCCTAGTGGAACTCCAAATTCCCATCCTACTGGTCATTACGCAACCTTAGTATATGGTTGTAGTGGAGTCTCTTCCACTACAGCCACATCACTATTATCCCTAAACATCTTCAGCCTATGTCCATTTACGATAAAGGGTTTTTAGTTAGGAGTACTCCCTGAAATCTCCACTGCTCCTTTAGAACGGAGTGCAGTTATGACATATGGTCCGGTCTACTTCGACTTGAGCTTCCCAGGCATTAGCTTCAATATGGACTGGAAGAGTAGTACTTTCTGGCCAACATGGAGGTCTTTGGTCCGTTGATTTCTGTCGTGCCACAATTTAGTTCTCTCTTTATACCACATGGAAGAATTGAACGACTCCAATCTAAGTTCCTCTAACTCCTGTAGCTGCAGCTTCCTTTCCTCCTCACAGGCCTTAGCATCCATATTAACTTGTTTACTGCCCAGTATGCTTGATGTTCGATCCCCACTGGTAAGTGGCACATCTTCCCAAAAATGATTCGGTATGGGGACATTCCTATGGGAGTTTTTTCAGCTGTCCGATACGCCCACAGAGAATCCTCTAACCTCACACTCCAGTCCTTCCTAGAAGGGTTGACAGTTTTTTCTAGAATGTTCTTTATCTCTCGGTTAGAAATCTCCGCTTGGCCATTCGCTTGTGGGTGGTATGGGCTAGATAATCTGTGGTGAACACTGTACTTCTTCATCAAGGCTTCGATAGTGCGATTACAGAAGTTGGTTCCCTGATCGGATATGATGGCCCTTGGTACTCTGAACCGACTGAAAATATTACTCTTGAGGAACTTGGCCACCTCTTTCGCCTCACACGTGCTTGTGGCCTTGGCTTCTACCCACTTAGAGACGTAGTCAACTACAACTAAAATATACACATTTCCATAAGACGAGGGAAAGGGACCCATGAAGTCCATCCCCCATATGTCGAACAACTCACAAACAATAACCGGTACTTGTGGCATTTTATCTCTTGCAGAGATCCCACCGGTTAGTTGGTAACGTTCACAGCTTCTACAGAATTCATAAGCATCTTTGTTGAGAGTTGGCCAGTAGAATCCACTGTCCAGAATCTTTCTTGCGGTTTCTTGGGACCGAAGTGTCCTCCACCAGGGAGTGGCAATGGGTCAGTACGTCCCTCTGCTCCCAGTCAGGAACGCATCTTCTTATCACTTGATCTGCTCATACTTTCCACAGGTATGGGTCGTCCCAAAAGTAGTATTTCAACTCACTTCTGATCTTCATTCTTTTGGCCTTGGTGACGTTTGACACTTCTGGAAGTTCTCCTGTCACTAGGTAGTTGGCTAGGTCCGCAAACCATGGCTCCTGCCCTAATTTTTCTTTCTCTTTTGCTGTTGTATCCTGGCCAGTGAGCTTCATTACCTCTTCCCAATCAATTTTTCTGACGACAAAAATCACTTCACATAAGTGTTCCTCAGGGAACCGGTCGTGCACCTCCTCGCTGCTCCCATCTTGCACTATTTTGCTCAAATGATCTGCTACTTTATTCTCAACTCCTTTTTTGTCTTCCACCTCCTAAACGAATTCTTGTAGCAGAAGTACGCATCGGATCAAGCGTCGCTTTGATTCTTTTTGGCAATCAGGTACTTAATGGCTGCATGGTCAGTATAGACGATGACCTTGGATCCTAACAAGTACTACCGGAACTTCTTGAATGAATACACCACGGCCAGCATCTCCTCCTCAGTGGTGTCATAATTCATTTGAGCCTTATTCAATGTTTTAGATGCATAGAAGATCACATACCTTTTTCCTTCGAATTTCTGACCCAGAACAACTCCCACTGCATAATCGCTGGCATCACACATCACTTCGAAAGGATGATCCCAGTCAAGAGCCCGGATGATTGGCGCGAATATCAGCTTTTCTTTGAGAAGGTTGAAAGCGGCCTTGCACTGTTCATCAAAGATGAACTCCACCTCGTTTTGAAGGAGTCTGGTAAGAGGTTGGGCGATTCTGGCGAAGTCCTTATTAAATCGTCGATAAAACCCTGCATGCCCTAGAAAACCCCTTATTTCCTTCTGGTCAGTAGGGAATGGCAGCTTGGATATAACGTCCACTTTGGCTTGATCCACTTGGATACCTCTCTCCGACACCACGTGTCCTAGGACGATCCCTTCTGTGACCATGAAATGGCATTTCTCGAAATTCAAGACTAGGCTCTTGGCTTGACATCTCTCTAGGACTACGTCCAAGTGATGAAGGCATGAGTCGAAAGAGTCTCCGTAGACCGTAAAGTCATCCATGAATATTTCTATACAATCCTCGATTAGATTGGAAAATATTCTCATTATGCATCGTTGAAATGTACCCGGGGCGTTGCACAGACCGAATGGCATGCGTCTATACGCGTAGGTTCCGAATGGGCAGGTGAAGGTGGTTTTGTCCTGGTCTTCAGGGTCCACGTAGATTTGGAAATACCCACTGTATCCATCTAAAAAACAGAAGTACTTCTTCCCAGCCAGTCGCTCTAAAATCTTATCAATGAAAGGCAGGGGAAAGTGATCCTTCCTGGTTGCAGTTTGCGGTAGTCTATGCACATCCGCCAACCAGTGACTAGCCTTGTTGGTATCAGCTCATTTATCTCATTTTGAACCACTTGGATCCCTGACATCTTGGGGACCATGTGAATGGGGCTGACCCACTCGCTGTCGAGCACCGAATAGATAATTCCCAATGAAAGCAATTTCAAAATTTCATTCAATATCTCCTCCCGCATGTTAGGGTTCACCTTCCTTTGCGAGTCTCGATGTGCTTTTGCTCCTTCCTCCAGCCTGATGTGGTGCATACAGACATCGAGGCTTATTCCCACCAAATCTGTAAGGCTCAATCCAATCGCTCTTTTGTTCTTGCTCAGCACAGTCAGTAGCCTTGCCTCTTGCTCTTCCGTGAGGCTGCTGCTGATAATCACAGGGTATGAGTCTTTTTCCCCGAGGAAGGCATACTTCAGGTTTGCTTGAAGTTTCTTCAATTTGACTTGTGGGGGAAGTGTGTTTCCGGGTAGAAGGCTTTTTGCAGCATCCCCATCCTTTTCTAACTCATCATCTGAGAGTCCCTCTGTACTGGCTGGTAGCTGATCCCCTGTGGCTCCAATAAATTCTGATTTCTGACAAAAGTCCTTAATTGCTCCTTCTATCTCTTCATCGGTCAACCCTTGGCTACTGATCAGATCGTACCATGCAGCTGCTTCTACATCAGCCTGTCCATATGCATCCAATGCTTGGAGTTTTTCCTGTAATAATTCGGTATCAAGAAAATCTTGGACTAGGGGGTCAATTACATCAACATAGCATAGATTTTCAGAATCGATAGGCTTCTTAATGGCCTCATTGATGTCAAAAGTGAATTTCTCTCCATGAAAATTAATGCAAATTGTCCCCTCAGCCATGTCCACGATTGTCTTAGCTGTTCTAAAAAACGGTCTCCCTAACAATATACCGCTAGACTCCCTAGCTTCAGACTCAATCATCTTGATCACATAAAAGTCAGCAGGGTAAGTAAAATCATGCACTCTCACCAATACATTTTCCAACACACCCTCAGGATTTATTGTCACGACCGCCCATACTAGGGGTACTACAAACGCGGCGATCGTGATACAACATGCAAGGGTAGCCTTTTTATGAAAACGTAATTAACTTAAAAGAATGAAAACACTTTAATTTAAAGGAGTTTAAAAATATAACCTTCCTATTCGATGAAAACGACTCACAATAAATACCTTTAAAAGATAGCAGCGGAAAAAAAGAGAATTAAGTATCAAAAACCACATTAACTTCTAAGAAAAACATTTAGTTTACTTCACGGGAAAGAACACCATTTTCAGACATTAATGTAAATAAACGTTTAAAAACCTAACACGACTACACATGCTCAAACACAGTACGGAAAAAAAGAATTAAAGTAGTGAAACATAGTTCAAAAACATAGCAGCGGAAATAAGGTTTAAAGAGAGAGTTAAGGATCACGCCTATGTATGAAGACACAACGCATCCTAAGGCAAGCTCAACATCCTCCGCAACATCTTGCTCAACCTGCACATAAGAAAAATAATATGCAGGGCTGAGTACTTGTTGTACTCAATGGGCTCATGCCGAAAACATTTTTAATATAATTATGTCATCCATATCAGTGATCTCGAGTTTTAGATATCAAGAAAATATCACGAGAACACAAAACATTTCAAGTCTGGCCAGACAATTTATCTCCACACTTTTCACATCAATCCATCAATCACAATCATCATATCGCAGTGCGACGAAAGTGTGGCCACACTATTCGCCCACGAGACCGGCCGACTAGCAAGGACGGCTCACGATCCCACCAGTGTACACAGCCTGATAGAGTTTACGGCCCTACTCAGACCCGAATTCGTTTCAGAACACAGCCCTATAGCGGAGCAAGCTCAGACGAACTAGGCATCAGGCAACAATCTCACAAACAAAAACATGGCATGATATAATAGTTAAACCACCCTTATAACGCCACATAATATTTTCGGAAAATAAAGAGGTTTGAAATGAAAGCCCACCTCGTTCGCTTAACGAATCACAATCCAACTTATGGCAACTCTCGTTCCTCGAGTTCACGAAAACACAATCACCCTTGTCAACGACAACACAAGTTAGCCTTCCACAAAATCATATTACTATGCATGTCCTATCGTTTCTCTCTCATCGTTATTCTCAATTTACCCAGCCCAAAATTCGTCCAAAGGTAGAAAAATACACCATAATATATTTCAACGTATCACACGTGATCACATCGTTACACACGTTCCTTGGACTTACATGCATCATATAATACTCTTAAACTTGGAAATAAGTGTCATTTTATCAAGGCAGAAAACTGGCAGAACTGAGCGACAGTGTTGTAAAAATCACTAAAAATTCAACCGACCTCATATCAAGCTAAATTTTGGTCATAACACGGAAGACACATTCAAGTTCATTCAGACAAATTATCACACTGAATTCACGTCGTTTAGTCAGTCAAATCAATAATTAAACTCTCTGGTCGGAGCATAAAATTTCTGGCAGTATTGCGCAGTTCATTTGAAAAATTCACCATAAATTCATCTGATGTCCAAAGAGGCTGAAATTTTTACACGACTCAGAAGACACTAATGTTCATGTAGTTTAAGAAGCACATTAAACGGAGGTCATTTGGTCGGTCAAACAGAATACGAAACTTTCTGGGCGAGAACACAAGTTTCTGGCAGAATTGCGCAGTCAAATTCAAACATTTATTAAAAATCCATTTTTCGACAAAAATGGCTGAAATTCATACGAGACACAGAAAACACCCTGAAATATACTCAGTAAAACTTCCACATCAAAATTCGATCGTTTGATAGGTCAATTACACATCAGAAACTGCTGTTCGAACGTCACAGATTTCAGACTCACAAATTCAAATTTAGGGTTTCTTCCTCAATCATCCAAATACAATTTTTCATGCTTATAACACAAAATCATGCTAAAAAAGGTTCTCATAATCATGCTTGCACATAAACTCACATCATTCACCGAAGATTCAAATCAAACTTCACACAAACTCAATCAAAAACACATATTTATCAAAGTTCTCATGCAAACACACATTCCCACCGATTAATTTGCGATCTATGATTCCTACACCCTCTATATGCATGTAGGATTCAAGAACATGGTTCAAACGAAAAAGAATGAGGGAAAGTGAAGCAAATATACCTTCTTTGACAAAACTGAATCGGTAGAAACAAGAAACGGTGCGATTCGTCAGAGACTCTTGAAAATAAACTTCAACGGATGTAAGAACAAGAATTGAATGGAGGATTTTTGGAGAGATTGTAGAGAGGGAGGGGAAAAACGTGTGGGGTGAGGGAGAGAGGGAGGTGGACGATTTTTTTGTGAGGGAGAATGGGGGCTAGGGTTTGTTTAGGTGGTATTTATAGTCTAGGGTTAAGTCCATAGGTGAAATAATTAAATAATTGTGGAGGAATAAAATATAGGCTAATAAATCAATATCCCACAATTAAAAGAAGCCAAATTTTCAAAAATTATGGCTGTAAATTCAACAAGGAATTATTTGATATTTACTTGGAGAGAAATAAATCCAAAATTTAGGAAATAAAACAATGGATATTCCATAAACAAGAGAACAAAATAAATTAAATCTCCAAATAGGAAAATAAGAGAGAGGGCCAAAAATTTCCATAGGAAATGCACAAAGAAATTATTTAAATCCTCAATTAAGTAGAATAGGATTTAAGTTTGGTAATTTCTTTATAGGAAAAGACTCCCATAAAATAGGCAACAATTAAATAAATTTCCACAAGGAAATTAACCAAAAAGGGGCGTGCAACACAAGGAAATATTCACATCCCAGTTAATTTAACTTAGGTATTAATTTGGTATTGAACAAAAGGAATTCCACAAAATAAGAAACAATATATTCTCCTCTACAATTAGGGAGGGGCCGAAAATTGGCTTAATTAGCCACAAGGAAAATAATTCAACTCTCCATTTATTTAGGATGAGAAATAAAAAGTGGCAAGATTTAATTGGACTTAAAATAGTTCAAGGGAACCAACAAGGTGCCAATTAAATCAAAGAACTAATTCATCCTCTAATTAAAATAGGAGATATCCGAAACTCATAAAAAATTTATAGGCAAGAGTTCGAATTTTCATGAAGCACAATTTTGGAATAGTTCGTTTTGGACTTAATTTGGATAAATATCCCAAAATAATTTATCAAATCCAAGAAAAGAATATAATTTCCAATAATTGGAGGGGCCGACAATAGCCATTTTATTTGGCTAGAACAAGATGCATGATTTTATTTAAATTGATTCCCCACATTAAAAAATAATTAGCACTTCATTCCAATTCATCCATGACAATTTATTCTATATAATCAAACTCAAACCCGTAGCAACAATTTAATTCCATAAATGAAATTTTCAATCGACATATTAAAATAAAAGTCGCAAAAATTGGGATGTTACATTTATGCATTACCTATCAGCCAGTTGGATTAACACTCTAGTGTTTGACAACCTTACTCCCTTCAGCCGATTATAGACTGATAATGGCATAACATTTATAGATGCTCCCAGATCACACATTGCATGCTCGACTTTTACATCTCCTGTAGTTATAGGTAAAGTGAACATACCTGGGTCGGCTCTCTTAGGCGGTAGTTTCTCCTGCACAATAACTGACGCTATCCCTTCCACCATGATCTTTCCATCCTCCTGGGCTTTCCCGGCTATGAACTCCTTGATAAATTTTTCAAACGGGGGTAACTTCACGGCTTAGAGGTATGGTATGGTGACATCCAGCTTTCCAAAAATTGACATGTAATCCACCGGGTTCTCCTTCTTCCTCCTAGTCACGAAACGGTAAGGGAATAGTTTTTTTCTTGTCGCGTCGTCTACTGGTTCTTCAACAGCCTTTCCTGAGTCACCCTTGGGCACATCCTAGGTTGAAGTCTCTGTCGTGGGTTCCGTTTCTTTAGGAGGGTCTCCCCTGGGTCGTACGCCCTTGGGTTCATCTTTTTCCAATGGTGCTTCGTCCAAGAAAAACGGATCCTGCATATGAGGCAAAGGTCTGTTGAGCTCTCCACTGGGTTTCTTCGTATCTTCGTTTCACTGGGCTCTCCACTGGGTTTCTTCGGTTGGGGTCCCTCATAGGCAGTACCGGACCGCAATGTGACCTTGGTCACGTTTGCTTTTTCAGGTACATGGACTGTAGACGGGAGTTTCCCTGAATTCCCTTTCAATTCACCCCTTGAATTCGCCAGGTGGGCTAATTGCCTATTCATCATATCTATGTTCGCCTTATGCTCCTTCTGGGCATTCTGCATCCCCTGCACTACTTCATTATTGGACTGCAATTCACCCTTGATACTCTGCTGTGAAGCGAGCAGTTCTCCTATCATGTCTTCCATATATCTTCTTGACCTGTTAGGATATTGGGACTGATTCGGAGCTTGGTGCTGGCTATACTGGGGGTTTTGGTTGAAGGGATCTAGGATTGCCTCGGACCTTTCCTCGTAGCTCTTGTCGGGGGTTAGGATCACTTCCTCTTGATGAATCACATGCTTGTGGTCGAACACGTACTTGTGCAACTGCGACACATGGAACACGTTGTGCACGTTCCCAAAACTGGGAGGTAACGCGAAACGATACGCTACAGGACCTACTTCATCGATGATCTCGTACGGTCCTACAAAATGCGGTTTCAGCTTACCTTTCACTCCAAACCTCACAACTCTTCTCGTCGGGGATACCTTTAAGAACACTTTGTCACCAACGTCGAATTTGATTTCCGTTCGACGCACGTCAGCATACGACTTCTGCCTATCTTGAGCTTCCTTGATCCTTGCGCGGATTTGATGCACAATTTCGGTCATCTCCTTTATAGCGTCGGGTCCTAACATCTTCCTCTCACCAACTTCATCCCAATAAAATGGGGATTGACCCTTCCTGCCATTCAAGGCTTCATACGGAGCCATATCGATCGTCGCTTGGTAGCTATTGTTGTAGGTGAACTCCACCAATGGTAGAACAATTTACCAACTTTCCCTTCGATCTAAGACAACGGCTCGTAGCATATCCTCAAGCGTTTGAATTGTCCTCCCTGACTGCCCATCCGATTGCGGGAGTTAAGCAGTGCTGAAGCTCAATTGCGTGCCCAATTCTCGTTGCAGACTCATCCAAAACTTTGATGTGAACTTTGTATCGCGGTCGGACACAATGGTCTTTGGCACCCCATGCAAACGTACAATCTCATTCACGTAGAGTTTTGCTAACTTGTCTGCGCCATAGGTAATTTGAATTGGTAAAAAGTGCGCGCTTTTCGTTAGTCGATCGATGATCACCCAAATCGCAGTGTTGCCCTTCTGTGACATCGGCAAACCCGTCACGAAATCCAAAGCTAGGTGCTCTCACTTCCATTCGGGAATTTCAAGTGGTTGCAATTTCCCATATGGCCATTGGTGTAAGGCCTTCACCTGTTGGCATGCTAGACATCGTTCAACATATGACGCACGTCTCCTTTCATTCCACTCCACAAAAAAAACGTTGCTTCAAATCTCGATACATCTTCGTGCTTCCGGGGTGAGCAGTGTAAGGTGTATCGTGCGTTTCACTCAAAATCTCATCCTTTAGCGTCTCATCGCTCGGCACACACAATCGTCCATCGTACGTCAAGGCATTATCCATCTCCTCACGGTAATGATCAAGCTTCTCGGCTCTCACCTTCGCACGTAACTCTTTCAACTTCTCATCACGTCATTGGGCTTCTATGAGCTTGGTCATCAAATCTGGTTCCATCACTAGCATCGCCAATCTTGCTTCTACTGTCTTGGGCGCTTTCACTATCTCCAATTTCATCTTGTCGAACTCGTGAATCAACGTTTCTTCTTGCATTAGGAAGTAAGCCAATTGCAGTTGGTTCTTCCTACTCAACGCATCGGCTACTACGTTCGCCTTGCCCGTGTGATAGTGAATACCACAGTCATAGTCTTTCACAATCTCTAACCAACGTCGTTGTCGCATGTTTAGCTCATTCTGTTCGAAGAAATACTTGAGACTCTTGTGATCCGTATAGATTTCTCATCTCACTCCATAGAGATGGTGTCTCCAAATTTTCAGTGCATGCACCACTGCTGCTAACTCTAAATCATGAGTCGGAAAGTTCAACTCATTCGGTCTCAACTGTCGGGAAGCATATGCTATTACTTTCCCATCTTGCATTAACACGCATCCTAGTCCCACTTTCGACGCATCTGTATAGACGGCGAAGTCCTTGTCGGGTTCTGGTACCGCTAGGACTGGTGCTGTAGTCAACTTCTCTTTCAACAATTGGAAACTCGCCTCGCACTCTGGCGTCCTGACCACCTTGATTCCTTTCTTTAACAGTTGCGTCATTGGTCTCTCAATCTTAGAGAATCCTTCAATGAAACGTCGATAGTATCCCGCCAATCCCAAGAAACTGCGGATTTCACTCAGCGTTTTGGGCGATTTCCAATTCGGCACGACCTCAACCTCTGCTGGGTCTACTTGAATCCCATTTGCCGTCACAATATGACCAAGAAAGTTCACTCGAGTCAACCAAAACTCGAACTTACTAAACTTGGCATAAAATTTCTCCTTTCGCAACGTTTCCAACACTATTTGTAGATGCCCTTCATGTTCCTCCTCATTCTTAGAGTACACTAACACATCGTAGATGAAGACTAACACGAACTTCTCGAGATACTCATGAAAAACTCGGTTCATCAAATCCATGAAGACAGCCGGGGCGTTCGTCAGCCCAAATGGCATCACGACGAATTCATAATGGCCATATCGAGAGCGAAAAGCAGTCTTAGGCATATCCTCTCGTCGGACCTTTAGTTGATAATACCCTGATCTCAAATCCATTTTCGAGAATACGCCTGTTCCTCGAAGTTGATCAAACAAATCATCAATCCTCGGCAGTGGGTACTTGTTCTTCAAGGTCATCTTGTTGAGCTCCCGATAGTCGATGCACATCCTCATCGTGCCATCCTTTTTCTTAACGAACAACACTGGCGCTCCCCATGGTGACACACTGGGTCGAATAAAACCCAAGTGTAACAGTTCTTGCAACTATATCTTCAACTCGGCCAACTCCTTAGGGGCCATTCGGTATGGCGCCTTCGACACTGGCGCAGACCCTGGTTCTAAGTCGATAGTGAACTCTAACTGTCTGTCGGGTGGCGGTCCTGGCAAAGCTTCGGGAAACACATCAGGAAAATCTTGCACTACTGCCACGTCTTCCACTCTCAAATCCTTCTTTTCCTCTCCATTCAAGTATACGAAATATGCCGGACGTCCTTTCCTTATCATTGTAGTTCCTTGCAATGCGGAGATTATGGAGGTTCGTCGGTTCATGGAGATCTCATACAAGATAGTCGGCTCTTTGCCCGGGCTTGAAAAGAAATCTGTCTTTCCTTGCAGTAAATCGTCGCATGGTTCTCAGTAAGCCAATCCATTCCCAAGATTATGTCTACGTTCTCCAGAGGTATAACGTGCAAAAGTTGGGCCACTACTCCTAATTCTCCTAACACAAATTCTATGATCGAGCAGGTTCTCACGATATCAACCAATCCTCCAACCGGTGAAGTCACATTCAAATTCGGTTCAAGCTTAGCAGTAGGGAGTTCTAAGGCATTCACACATGACATCGAAATAAAAGAATGCGAAGCACCCGTATCAAAAAGCACGATAATAGGTAGTTGTTGGAGCTTTCCCATACCTGCCAAATTCTCCTTGCCCTTGTTAGCTTGTGGCTCCTGCACTTGATTCCCTTTCAGTGCATACGCCCTTGCTTGTTGTGGGGCCACTTGTCGGATCGGTTGGGGTTGCTGTGGCGGCCTCTGTCCTTGCCCATTCTTTGCTCTATCTTTGTTGTTATTTGGGCACTCTCGAGACATGTGCCCATTTCCACCGCATGCGTAGCACCAATTGCCTCCAACTCTGCATTCCCCAACATGATGCTTGGAACACCAATTACAGTAGGGTGTTCTCTGTGGGTTTCCCCTCTGATGTTGCACAACTTGGCGGCCATGGTTCTGTGGATGCCGAAAAGTGGAAAAACGCCGCTTGTTGTCAAAAGGAGCTCGGTTTCCTTCCCACTTCCTCTTGTCTCTATAGTTCGATGGGAGTGCGGGTGGTGTAGGATTTATTGCCCTCTCATTCTTGGGCAGTGCTTCCTCCACATCTAAGGCGCAGCCCAACACCTCGGAATAAGGGATTCCCCTGCGACTGGCCACAGCTGCCCTTATCTCGGGCCTAAGGCCGGAACGAAACTTTGCAGCCATCTTCTCGTCTGTGTCCACCAATTCTGACGCATAACGAGTCATCTCACATAGGGCGCGGTCGTACTCTGTGACCGTCATGTTTCCTTGCTTTAGGGTGTGAAACTCCACTACTTTCGATCGCCGATAACTTATGGGAACATATTTGTTGTAAACCTCTTCCTTAAACTCTTCCCAATTAACTGCCTCACGGCGAGCGGGGTCCATGGTTCTCCTCTTAGGTTCCCACCAAAAGTCAGCGGGCCCTGTCAGTTGGTAAGCCACGCAGGCCAGGCGTTCCTTATCATTGCATCCCATGAAGTCAAAGATACGCTCAAGGTCGCGTACCCATGCTTCCGCCTTCGGGAGCTCTCCTAACCCATCAAACTTGGGTGGGTTCTCTTTTCGAAAGGCCTTGATGTACTCCCTTTCGTTTGGTTGGGGTAGAGGTGGTGGTGGAGGTGGGGGTGGATTCCCAACACTTCCCTCTGTCTGTTCCTCCACTCGGGGACCACGTCTACGTCTTGGGGGCATATTGATCTAAATCACTAGTACCGTTGTGAGTAAATATTGTTATTAAAAACACCACTGCTTTCATGCACGCATACGATACGATAAACACAAGCACGTAAAGTTATGCGAAAAGTGGAACTTCAATAAACAACGTGGAAAAGAGAAACAAAGTATTCGTTCGGAAACAAAAGGTACTACTGCCATCGTCATAACAACTTAAGAAAAATAAAACGACATCTATCTATCCATCGTTATACTCTTCCTCTTCCGGTTCCTCTTCTTCCTCGGGGTCCTCTTCTTCGACGACCATCCTATCGTCCACATAATCATCCTCAAAACCCGAGACCATTCCTTCTTGTGGTACGGCTTCTCTTACTACCATAGGTTTAACCTCGATCACGTCTTTGTCTTCCCATACTGTCTCATCTTTATCCTCTTCTGTTGACGGTGGTCGTTCGGAACGGGAGTCAATCAAAGCACACGTTAAGGCCTTTAGAAAACCTTTCATGTCGCCAGCCATCCCCTGGTTTCTCGGTTCGTACCACGTGAATCGACTGGCTGTTGCTTCCATCCAAGACTCCCAATCTTCGGGCATTAACTCGACTAGTCTTTTTATGCCACCATAGACTGATACATGGTACCCGCAGACATCTCGCCATAGGGTCTCGAAATGAGTGACAACCTCTCTCAAGGCTTTGCCTTCTTCTCTCTCATAATGGTCGTAATCGTATATTGCTTGTCGCATCCTGGTACTATATTGACTGTTCTTAAGCGCGGTTTGTTTCGTTCGTACCATCTACGCCAAGACGAAAGTTTCTTTTTCAAAACACAATTTGTATTATTGTTAGTTTGAAATGAATCTTAAGTTTGTCGCGTTGTTTGAAAGTTTGTTGTTGTCTTATCGTTTCATATCTTTACATGCTATCATTGTAGTATTTTCGCATATGATACACATTCAAAACATCACAAAGTTCATGCTCACACGTAATCATACAATATCAATATCACTTTCGTATATACAACACATGTCTTTAATTATCATGCCAGTCATACTTGTATTCCACGAAATCATGCTATTACAACATCATATTTACGAACTTAATATATGCTTAAGCTATCATAGCAAACATGCCCACATAGTCATCCCATTAAAACTCATCCTCATGCATATCGTTCATTCACATGTATAAACTTGTCAATCGTCATATCATATCATCATCCATTTCATGCATCTATCTCACATGCCTTCAACAAATAAAACATACCTCTCTTTCATTGGTTGAGCGTGATGTTGTGGATGTTGAGCCTTCATGATACTTCTAGTCAATAAGGATTAACTAATCAACACTTAAAACAAAAGAAGACTCTCGAACCAGAGTGAAACACTAAGCTCTGATACCACTCTGTCACGACCGCCCATACTAGGGGTACTACAAACACGGCGATCGTGATACAACATGCAAGGGTAGCCTTTTTATGAAAACATAATTAACTTAAAAGAATGAAAACACTTTAATTTAAAGGAGTTTAAAAATATAACCTTTCTATTCGATGAAAACGACTCACAATAAATACCTTTAAAAGATAGCAGCGGAAAAAAAAAGATAATTAAGTATCAAAAACCACATTAACTTCTTAGAAAAATATTTAGTTTACTTCACGGGAAAGAACACCATTTTCAGACATTAATGTAAATAAACGTTTAAAAACCTAACACGACTACACATGCTCAAACATAGTACGGAAAAAAAAGAATTAAAGTAGTGAAACATAGTTCAAAAACATAGCAGCGGAAATAAGGTTTAAAGAGAGAGTTAAGGATCACGCCTATGTATGAAGACACAACGCATCCTAAGGCTAGCTTAACATCCTCCGCAACATCTTGCTCAACCTGCACATAAGAAAAATAATATGCAGGGCTGAGTACTTGTTGTACTCAATGGGCTCATGCCGAAAACATTTTTAATATAATTATGTCATCCATACCAGTGATCTCGAGTTTTAGATAGCAAGAAAATATCACGAGAACACAAAACATTTCAAGTCTGGCCAAACAATTTATCTCGCCACTTTTCACATCAATCCATCAATCACAATCATCATATCGCAGTGCGACGAAAGTGTGGCCACACTATTCACCCACGAGACCGGCCGAATAGCAAGGACGACTCACGATCCCACCAGTGTACACAGCCTGATAGGGTTTACGGCCCTACACAGACCCGAATTTGTTTCACAACACAGCCCTATAGCGGAGCAAGCTCAGACGAACTAGGCATCAGGCAACAATCTCACAAACAAAAACATGGCATGACATAATAGTTAAACCACCCTTATAACGCTACATAATATTTTCGGAAAATAAAGAGGTTTGAAAAGAAAGCCCACCTCGTTCGCTTAACGAATCAGAATCCAACTTATGGCAACTCTCGTTCCTTGAGTTCACGAAAACACAATCACCCTTGTCAACGACAACACAAGTTAGCCTTCCACAAAATCATATTACTATGCATGTCCTATCGTTTCTCTCTCATCGTTATTCTCAATTTACCCAACCCAAAATTTGTCCAAAGGTGGAAAAATACAACATAATATATTTCAACGTATCACACGTGATCACATCGTTACACACGTTCCTTGGACTTATATGCATCATATAATACTCTTAAACTTGGAAATAAGTGTCATTTTATCAAGGCAGAAAACTGGCAGAACTGCGCGACAGTGTTGTAAAAATCACTAAAACTTCACCCGACCTCATATGAAGCTAAATTTTGGTCACAACACGGAAGACACATTCAAGTTCATCCAGACAAATTTTCAAACTGAAATCACGTCGTTTAGTCAGTCAAATCAATAATTAAACTCTCTGGTCGGAGCATAAAATTTCTGGCAGTATTGCGCAGTTCATTTGAAAAATTCACCATATATTCATCCGATGTCCAAAGAGGCTGACATTTTTACAGGACTCAGAAGACACTTCACATGTTCATGTAGTTCAAGAAGCACATTAAACGGAGGTCATTTGGTCGGTCAAAGAGAATATGAAACTTTCTGGGCGAGAACACAAGTTTCTGGCAGAGTTGCGCAGTCAACTTCAAACATTTATTAAAAATCCATTTTTAGACAAAAAGGGCTGAAATTCATACGAGACACAGAAAACACCCTGAAATATACTCAGTAAAACTTCCACATCAAAATTCGATCGTTTGTTAGGTCAATTACACATCAGAAACTGCTGTTCGAACGTCACAGATTTCAGGCTCACAAATTCAAATTTAGGGTTTCTTCCTCAATCATCCAAATACAATTTTTCATGCTTATAACACAAAATCATGCTAAAAAAGGTTCTCATAATCATGCTTGCACATGAACTCACATCATTCACCGAAGATTCTGTTGAAAGGCTCAATTTTATTCATCTTTGTTGATTGATTTACAGTGAGGAATACGCAGCCTCAAATACACACCAAGATCCCTCTATACATGGTAAGATTTACCCTAGTATCAATTGCAATTAATGTGTGCAAATCAATCTAAGGGATGAATCAATTTCTGAGTTCACCAATTAGGATCGAAAAAGCATGCTCTGATGCCATGTTGAAAGGCTCAATTTTATTCATCTTTCTTGATTGATTTACAGTGAGGAATACGCAGCCTCAAATACACACCAAGATCCCTCTATACATGGTAAGATTTACCCTAGTATCAATTACAATTAATGTGTGCAAATCAATCTAATTCCCTAATTGATTCTTAATTGATCTCTTTCCAACAGATTCAAATCAAACTTCACACAAACTTAATCAACAACGCATATTCATCAAAGTTCTCATGCAAACACACATTCCTACCGATTAATTTGCGATCTATGATTCCTACACCCTCTATATGCTTGTAGGATTCAAGAACAAGGTTCAAACGAAAAAGAATGAGGGAAAGTGAAGCAAATATACCTTCTTTGACAAAAATGAATCGGTAGAAACAAGAAACGGTGCGATTCGTCGGAGACTCTTGAAAATAAACTTCAACGGATGCAAGAACAAGAATTGAATGGAGGATTTTTGGAGAGATTGTAGAGAGGGAGGGGGAAAAACGTGTGGGGTGAGGGAGAGAGGGAGGTGGACGATTTTTTTGTGAGGGAGAATGGGGGCTAGGGTTTGTTTAGGTGGTATTTATAGTCTAGGGTTAAGTCCATAGGTGAAATAATTAATTAATTGTGGAGGAATAAAATATAGGTTAATAAATCAATATCCCACAATTAAAAGAAGCCAAATTTTCGAAAATTATGGTTGTAAATTCAACAAGGAATTATTTGATATTTACTTGGAGAGAAATAAATCCACAATTTAGGAAATAAAACAATGGATATTCCATAAACAAGGGAACAAAATAAATTAAATCTCCAAGTAGGAAAATAAGAGAGAGGGCCGAAAATTTCCATAGGAAATGCACAAGGAAATTATTTAAATCCTCAATTAAGTAGAATAGGATTTAAGTTTGGTAATTTCTTTATAGGAAAAGACTCCCATAAAATAGACAACAATTAAATAAATTTCCACAAGGAAATTAACCAAAAAGGGGCGTGCAACACAAGGAAATATTCACTTCCCCAATTAATTTAACTTAGGTATTAATTTGGTATTGAACAAAAGGAATTCCACAAAATAAGAAACAATATATTCTCCTCTACAATTAGAGAGGGGGCCGAAAATTGGCTTAATTAGCCACATGGAAAATTATTCAACTCTCCATTTATTTAGGATGAGAAATAAAAAGTGGCAAGATTTAATTGGACTTAAAATAGTTCAAGGGAACCAACAAGGTGCCAATTAAATCAAAGAACTAATTCATCCTCCTAATTAAAATAGGAGATATCCGAAACTCATAAAAAAATTTATAGGCAAGAGTTCGAATTTTCATGAAGCACAATTTTGGAATAGTTCGTTTTGGACTTAATTTGGATAAATATCCCAATAAAATTTATCAAATCCAAGAAAAGAATATAATTTCCAATAATTGGAGGGGCCGACAGTAGCCACTTTATTTGGCTAGAACAAGATGCATGATTTTATTTAAATTGATTCCCCACATTAACAAATAATTAGCACTTCATTCCAATTCATCTATGACAATTTATTCCACATAATCAAACTCAAACCCGTAGCAACAATTTAATTCAATAAATGAAATTTCCAATCGACATATTAAAATAAAAGTCGCAAAAATTGGGATGTTACATTTATGCATTACCTATCAGCCAGTTGGATTAACACTCTAGTGTTTGACAACCTTACTCCCTTCAGCCGATTATAGACTGATAATGGCATAACATTTATAGATGCTCCCAGATCACACATCGCATGCTCGACTCTTACATCTCTTATAGTTATATGTAAAGTGAACATACCTGGGTCGGCTCTCTTGGGCGGTAGTTTCTCCTGCACAATAACTGACACTATCCCTTCCACCATGATCTTTCCATCCTCCTGGGCTTTCCCGGCTATGAACTACTTTATAAATTTTTCAAGCGGGGGTAACTTCACGGCTTGGAGGTATGGTATGGTGACATCCAGCTTTCCAAAAATTGACATGTAATCCATTGGGTTCTCCTTCTTCCTCCTAGTCACGAAACGGTAAGGGAATAGTTTTTTTCTTTTCGCGTCGTCTAATGGTTCTTCAACAGCCTTTCCTGAGTCTCCCTTGGGCACATCCTGGGTTGAAGTCTCTGTCGTGGGTTCCGTTTCTTTAGGAGGGTCTCCCCTGGGTCGTACGCCCTTCGCTTCATCTTTTTCCAATGGTGCTTCGTCCAAGAAAAACAGATCCTGCATATGAGGCAAAGGTCTGTTGAGCTCTCCACTGGGTTTCTTCGTATCTTCGTTTTACTGGGCTCTCCACTGGGTTTCTTCAGTTGGGGTCCCTCATAGGCAGTACCGGACCGCAATGTGACCTTGCTCACGTTTGCTTTTTCAGGTACATGGACTGTAGACGGGAGTTTCCCTGAATTCCCTTTCAATTCACCCATTGAATTCGCCAGGTGGGCTAATTGCCTATGCATCATATCTATGTTCGCCTTATGCTCCTTCTGGGCATTCTGCATCACCTGCACTACTTCATTATTGGACTGCAATTCACCCTTGATGTCCTCCATATATCTTCTTGACTTGTTAGGATATTGGGACTGATTCGGAGCTTGGTGCTGGCTATACTGGGGGTTTTGGTTGGGCTGGTAATTCTGGAAGTTTTGCTGGTTCTGGTTAGGTGGGTATTGGTTATACTGGGCAGGAGGGTTGTACTAGTCTTGGTGATATTGATTCTGGTTCTGCTGGTGTTGGGGAGCTTGATTATACTGATTCTGGTAATTTTAGAAGTTTCTTTGGTGTGGTGGTACATAGACAAGATTTGAGTTTTGGTTCTGTAGGTTTTGGTTATGGGGTTGTTGGTTCCTTCCTGACCAGTTAGATTGGTGGTCGGGATTTGCTGGGCCACGGTTGGGATTTTGGTTCAGGTGGGGGTTGTATTGGTTCTGACCTTGACCTTGGTTCTGATTTTGGTTTCCATCTCCCCATCGAAAATTTGGATGGTCCCTCCATGATGCGTCTCGCTGTTTCCCCGGAATCCAATTCCCACTAGAGTTATAATACCCTGCAGCATTAACTTGCTCTATATTGATGAAGTCATTCGGTTGATCGTAGGTTGGTCCTGGATTTCCCTGCTCTGCACCCTTGTAGCTCCCAGTTGGGGAAGGCGGTGGCGTGTTCTTCTCGATCGCGCTTAGGAGCATCTTTTTCAGCTCTTCCATCTTCAAGTCCATCTTTTGCTCTATCTTGTTGCCTCGAATTGTTGTACTCCTTCTTCGCGCTCAGAAGCTTCCCTAGGACCTTTTTCGCTTTGCTGACCCTTAATTGCGTGAAGCTTGCTCCTAACGACGAGTTTGCCAGATCCTTTATTGCCTTATTCATCCCCTCATAAAAGGTGTGATGTATCTCTATATCTGCCATACGATGGTTTGGACATGCATCCAAAAGGCTCATATACTTCGCCCAATAATCACTCAAGGTTCGTCGTACCCTTGCTTCACCTTGGTTATCTCTCTCTTCAGCGCACTCGTCTTTGATGACGGGAAAAATTCGCCTAAGAAGGCTGACTTGAAATCGGCCCAACTCTCAATGGAGTTGGGTGGCAGGCGCATGAACCATGTGTTAGCCTCCCCTTTTAGGACGAACGACAAAACCTTCAATCGGTAGTTATCCTCGGTTGCCCCCGTCGGCCTTCTCTGTGCCTTACAAATCTTACAGAATTCATGAAGGAATTCGTAGGGCCTTCATAGCTCTTCCCACAGTATGTGGGTAGAATTGCGATAACATGGGGCTTCACATCACAGGCTGTCTGTCCTGGAGTGACAACTATGACTTGCTGCGGTTCTCCGTCGGCATGCGCGTTCAGCGATCCGATCTCTAGGTCATCGTCTACGTGGGCAGCCATCCTCCTTGAGTTACCTTCCAATTGTAGCACCAGTTCTTGTATTCATCCTTCTATGGTGTCTTGCTCTTCGTCATTACTCGTGCCTAGGTCAGACAGGGCTGTCGACAGGCCAGAACGAGTATAGTTCCTCGTTGGAGTATCTTCGACTTCCAATGGTCAGGAGCCGAACTGCTTCTCATAAACTGAAATAAAAAGAAAAGAGAAAAACTATGCACAATATATACGCTAAAATATCACGCACAATAACAATTAATAACGCCATCCATCCCGGGGATTTCTTTGTTGAATGGGGATTTCTTTTATGGAAATTGATTTTCTATGTGATTGAGTTAATTATGTGGAATTAGTTGTTGTGAGTTATGTGGAATAATACGAATTATGTTCCAATGTGTGAATTAAATTAAATGAGATGATGCATATTTTTCTAGCCATTTTATTTGATATTTTTCGGCTCTCCTAATTATTTGAAATAGTATTTTCTTTCTTGGATTTAATTAATTATTTTGGGATAATTATCCAAATTAAATCCAAACCAAATTATTCCTATGTTATTCTGCATAATTTCCGACCCCTTGCCTATTAATTAGGAGGATAAATTATTTTGTAGATTTAATTGGTACCTTACTTATTTCCTTCCTTGAATTAAAAATCCAATTAAATCTCTCCATATCCTATTTTAATTAGGATTTAACTCTTTCCTTCTTTAAGACCTCATAAATTTTTGCCCCTTATGTCTTTCAATTACCTTGTGGGATTAATTTAATTGTTACCTATTTTATGGGAGCCTTTTCCATAAGAAATTACCAAATTTAAATCATATTCCTATTTAATTTGGGGATTTAAATATTTCCTTTGACTACTCCCTATTTTACACGCCCCCCTCCTACTTGGAGAATTCTTGAATTATTTTGTTACCTTATTTATGGGATGCTCAATATCTTTTTACCCATTTTTGTGAGTATATTTCTCTCCAAGTAATACCATAATTTTCGAAAAATTTTCCCCACACTACACGCCAATTTCTTTTAATTGTGGAGCTTATTCATTGACCTCTATTTTATTCTTCCACAATTTTAATTGTTTAATTAAGTGTCGGAATAATTATTGAATATAAATTAAGAATACCCCCCTAATCTTCACTCCACACGCCTCCCTCTCTTCCTCTCTTCTCCAACACGTTTTTCTACTCCCCTCCTCTCTCTCAAGTGCTCCAAAACAATCCTTCATTGTTGCTTCGATTTGGTGTTGGAAACTCAAGATCCATCGAGGAATCGCACCAATTGTCTTTTCTACCGATTGTTTTCGAGAGAAAGGTATAATTTTTGATCCACCTTTCCCCTTCTTATCATTGAATCATGATTTTTGAACCCCTCATGCATATAGTGAGTGGAGAATCGTAAATCTAAGAATTTATTGGTTGGGAAGGATGGTTGCACATGAATGGTTGTGTGTGTGCGTGTATGTACGTGTGTGAGTGTGTGGATGAATCGTTTGTGAATATTATGTGAGAAAAGGAAAGCATGGTTGTAATCTCATTTTTGAAGCATGAATATGTGTTGGAAGCATGAATATGTATGTGTGAATGTATGATAGACAAACTAGGGTTTGTGAATGTTGAGCATGAAAGCTGTTGTGTTCGGACAGTAGGTTCCGATGAGTTTTTGACTAATCAAACGATCTTATTTTAACGTGAATTTTTAACTGGATGAAGTTTTAGATGTCTTCTGTGTTGTGTCAAAATTTCAGCTTCAATTGATGACGGACGAATTTATAACGAAATTTTCAATTTAACTGCGCAGTCCTGCCAGAAATTGTGTTTCGTCCAGTGAGTTTCATTTTTGTTTTGACCGATCAAAAGATATGATTTTGGTGTGAAATTTTAACTGGACAAACCTTTATGTGTCTACTGTGTGGTGACAAAAGTTTAGCTTCATATGAGATCGTATGGAAATTTAATGATTTTTATAAAAATACTGCGCTGTTCTGCCAGATTCTGGTTTTGTTGAAATAAGCTTTGTTGACAAGCTTTGAATGCATTACATGATACATGTGTGAATAAGGAACGCATCCTATGATGTGGTTATGTGTTGCACGTTGATATATGCTAGAGTGTTCGTTTCGTTTATGTTGGTGAACATTTGGGATGGGCAATATAAGAAAACGATGAAAGGAATGATAAGGCATGCATGATAAATGTGTTGATGGAAAAACTGATTGTGTTATGGTGTTGACAAGGGTTGTTATGCGTATGTGGGTACAAAGAGCAAGGGTTGCATTAAAGTTGTGAATTGTGTTGTATAAGCAAGTGAGGTGGGCTTTCTTTTACTAAACTCTTTTACGCTTTCAAAAGTATGATACGGTGTTATAAGGGTGGCTTAAAGTGTTATGTCATGTCATGATTGTTTTGATGCTGAGATTGTTTCATGATGCCTAGTTCGTTTGAGCTTGCTCCGTTAGGCTATAGGGTTGTGTTAAACTAATTCGGGTCTGAGTAGGGCCGCAAACCCTATCAGGCTGTATACACTGGTGGGATCGTGAGCCGTCCTTACTGGTCAGCCGGTCTCGTGGGCGAATAGTGTGGCCACACTTTCGTCGCACTATGGTATGAGGATGTGAATGATTGATTGTTGAGAAAGTGGGGAGATTGTTTTGTCTGGCCAGACTATGAAACTGTTTTTGTGATACTCGATGATATTTCTCTTCTAAATGTAAAACTCGAGTTCACTATGGTATGTATGACATAACTTTTATCAAATGTTTTCGGCATGAGCCCATTGAGTATATTAAGTACTCAGCCCTGCATATGTTTTCCCTATGTGCAGGTTGAGCGATGATGTTGCGGCGGATGTTGAGTCGAGCCTTAAGATTTCCCGGATGCGTCGTGTCTTCATATATGGGCGTCATCCTATTACTCTCCCGAGACACTTGACTTCCGATGCCTTGTTTGAAATTGCTTTCTTTCTAAAATTCTTCCGTTTTTTTTCCATTCTAGGTTATGACATTAATTACCTTTAGACATTAATCCGCTGCTTAACTATTCGATAGACTATTCGATAGAATAGTTAAATATTTTTTTGGAAGTTAATTGAGTTTTCATATTAAATGTTGTCCTTTATTGCTTCCCCCATTGCAAAAGAAAAAGAAGAATTTCACAACCTAGATAGGCTTTGGCAACCTATCACGAAAGGTTGCAATGTCAGTCCGATTATTTCTAAGTCTTATTGAAATAAGATGACGTTGGTGTGGTATAGCACTGAATGGATCTAACAGCAAGACATGTCTTTATGCTATCTACTGAAAGGCTAGGTCTTGATAAAATACTATTTCTTAATCTACATACGCTAGCATTGAGCATACGGTATTGATTATGCACTACTTTGACTTATCAAAAGGTGCAGGTTTTTCGCAACCCAATAATCCTGATATATTGGGTAGTAGTGATTAATATCTAGCGGTGCTAGGATTGCTATTATGTTGAATCGTGCGCGAGGTGAGTCTCGTTTGATAATGTCTTCAAGAGGAGCTTGAACAAGGTTTTATTATTTGAAAACTGGCCAGTTGGAATTTAATAATTCCATAAATAATAAATAAGTGTTTCTTGTTAAGTCCACTCTTGGAATTGATAAAGTGTTAATTAATTAAGTCCATAGCAGACTTTAATTAATTAATGAACATTTATATCTTAAGCGCGGGAAATAAATAATAAACAAAATGGAAACCCGGATTACTTGTAATTTCGGATTTGGATGGGGAGGTCAATATTACTTCTGTAGTGACTGCTCGTAATATTCCAATATAAGTTTGTATTAAATTATGGGTTCAATTTAATTAGTAAAAAGCTAATTGTGGGAGCCCATATCCAAAACCTTCCATAGATCTCTGACTGGGCCCAATATGAACTTAATATAAATAGGAGAATAAATGAGACAGAAAACACAATTTTTAAAAATAAAATTTTCGTCCCTTCTCTTTTTGAAGGAGGATGAAATTTTCTAATTTTCTCCTCCGTGAGAAAGTTCTGTCTCTTTATTCGAGTCCTAGTATTTTGATAAGATCAGCCCACCCTGATATCGAGATATAGTTCAAGAACCAGTCAGAAGATCTGTGGTCTAGTATTGAAGATCATCGTGGAGAAGGCGAGAGCAATCGACGAATATTTGGAGAATCAAATTGGTAACTCTAAACCGTAGAATTCATGTTTTAGGATTTATATTCTTTAAGCATGAATTATTTGCGTTCTAGCATGCAATTCTGTGTCAACATGTGAATAGATTAATCCCATAATCTGTCAAATAGATCCTACGTCTGATTTATTTGTTTTGTACATGTCTTCCGCTGTGCAAGGGGCTCCAAACCCCAACAATTGATATCAGAGCCAATTTTTTGCTCTGATTATGTATATTAATTTCATGTTATGTGAATTGCTTGAATGCATGTTGTTCTTCGTTACTTGTTTTATTTACATAATTATACGAATGAACAAATCCTCGACGCCGAGGGAAAGGGTTGCGCGGAGTATTAATTCTCACCTCGTATGTAATCAATTCCTACGTGAATGTTGAGATACTTGTTATATTTGCTTTCATGATGTTGGTGAAGAATTGGGTACAATCGTTCATTCATATTCATTCTTCAATGTACAAGGTTATATACCTTTATATAGGCTACAATATCACAAATTAAGGTAACCCTAAATTACATTCATTGCATATCAATCGATCTATGGTAAGCTAGGATTGCATATCAATTATGTATCAATCTACTGATTATGTGCCAATCTACTGATTTCTTTCCTACACTCCCCCTCAAGTTAAGTGACGGGATTCCCGATACTCAACTTGCCTAGTACTTCTCGGAATGACTGTGAGTTTACCGCCCTTGTCAGAATGTCAGCCAGTTGATCTTCGGATTTGACATATGGCATCTCCACCACCTTAGCTTCAATGTTCTCCTTGATGAAGTGCCTATATACCTCCACATGTTTGGTTCGATCATGTTGAACTAGATTTTTGGATATACTGATCGCAGCTTTGTTATCGCAGAACAACCTACATGGTTGAGTGGGACGAAGGTCCAACTCTGTCATAAGTCTTCTTAGCCATAATATCTCTGTCAGCACACTTTTGATTCCTCGGAATTCTGCCTCTGCACTAGATAGTGCGACCACCTTCTGTTTTTACTTCTCCATGTTACAAAATTACCTCCTATGAAGGTAAAATAGCCGGCGGTTGATTTTCTGTCAGTCGGGTTGCCGGCCCAATCAGCATCAGTGAAGCCATGAATCTCCATATGCCCATGCTTCTCAAACATAAGTCCATGTTCAGTTGTCCCCTTCAAGTAGCGTACTATCCGCAAAACTGCCTCCCAATGGTCTTCTTGAGGTGCATGCATGAACTGACTTACTATTCCCACGGCATAGGCAATATCCGATCTTGTGTGAGATAAGTAGATCAGTTTTCCTACTAATCTCTGATATCTCCCCCTATCAGTCAACTTTCCTCCTTCCTTCAATTGTAATCCATGATTCCAAATTATCAGGGTATCTGCTGGCTTGCAGTCTATCATTCCAATTTTGGCCAATAGGTCTAGTATGTACTTCCACTGATTTATGAAGATTCCCTTTTTTGATCGGAGTACCTATATTCCCAAAAAGTACTTAAGTAGCCCCAAATCTTTCATCTCAAATTCTCTGAACAGGTTCTTCCTCAACTCGCTAATTTCCTCTTCGTCATCTCCTGTAATGATCATGTCGTCTACATATATGATAAGACACGTGATCTTGCCATCCTTTTTCTTGAGAAACAAAGTGTGGTCTGAATTCCTTTGGATGTACCCATACTTTTTCATTACTTTTGTGAACCTTCCAAACCATGCTCGTGGGGATTGTTTCAATCCGTAGAGAGTCTTCTTCAATTGACAGACTTCACCATCTTGAAATTCTTCTGTGAACCCAGGCGGAGGTTCCATAAAGACAGGTTTTGATAATTCTCCATGAAGAAAGACATTGGTCACATCAAACTGATGCAGTGACCAATCCTTGTTGGCTGCAATAGAAAATAGTACCCTTACAGTGTTGATCTTGGCCACGAGAGAGAATGTTTCAACGTAATCCACGCCATATGTCTGAGTGTACCCTTTCACCATGAGTCGAGCCTTGTATCTTTCTATCGTACCGTCTGGCCTTCTTTTGATCGTGAATACCCATCTGCACCCAACAGTCCTTACTCCTTCAGGCAACTTGCCCTTCACCCACGTGTTGTTCTTCATTAAAGCCTTCATTTCAGTAATCATGGCCTCTTTCCAGTGTTTATGTCTCATTGCTTCTTCGGCTGACTGTGGAATTTCTTCCTCCTCATATAAAGCGGCTGCAAAAGCTCTAGCCATTTTTGTCAGGTTTCCTTGCACGAAGTTTGCCACCCCATACCGGCTCTTCTTTCCTATCTTCTCTGGGGAATATCTCTTTGGCGGTATCCCCCTTTTACTCCGAGGTGGAAGTACATATCGTCCAGTGTCTCCATCGATGCCATTTTCCTCCTCTAGGGATCCTGTTTCAGTACTGTCACTGGAAATAGGTATAGACGAGGGTTCTGAGCCGTGAAATACTTCGGATATCGTCGGAGGGGAGACAAGGGTTGGTGGTTGAGATGACTGTAACGGTGAGACCTGCTCGGCGGTAGTGACAACTGGTTCTGTTAGATCCTCAATCGAAGAGCTTGACGATGGCACAACCCAAGTTAGGTAGTCGATGGTACTACCTGGATCACTCTCCCCCCGACTACTAAGGTGGGTTTGGTAAAAGAACTCAGTTTTCAGAAAGTTACAGTTCATAGTGGTAACGATCTTTTTGGTGTGAGGATCGAAGCATCGATAACCCTTTTGGTTTTGCCCATACCCTACAAAGAAACATTTAGTAGCACATGGGGAAAATTTGGTTCTTTCATGTTTTGGGATATGGACATAAACGGTGCAGCAGAAGACTTTTGGTGGGAGGTTTAGGTACTCGGGAATTTTGGCTATCTTGGATAAGGTGTCAAGAGGAGTTTTCATGCAAAGGATTTTTGTAGGGAGTCAGTTCATGAGGAAGATAGAAGTGGCAACGGCCTCAGGCCAGATGAACTTTGGGACTTTGGATTCAATCATTAAGGCTCGGGTCATTTCTAGGATCGTTCTTTTATTTCTTTCTGCTACCCCATTTTGCTCGGGTGTATAAGGGCAAGAAGTCTGGTGGATGATATCCTTTTCCTTACAGAATTGGGTCATGGCAGTATTCACAAATTCGCTCCCATTATCAGATCTGATGGTTTTACAGTGGTGTGGTATTGTGTTTGGATAAGTTTCACAAATGAGAAACTTCATATTTATGTTTCAAGAAATAAACCCATGTCATCCTAGTACAATCATCGACAAATATAAAAAAATATCTAAAACCATTTCCACCCAAAAAAGGAGCAGGACCCATACATCAGAGTGTACTAAAGAAAATATGAAATTCATTCGAGTATTTGTAGGTTTAAAAGACTGTCTATGGCTTTTGGCCAAAACACAAGTTGCACAAGAAAAATCAGCAGGAATAAAAAGGTTCGGATAAAGAAGTTTAAAATAACCTGGGGAAGGGTGCCCTAGTCTTCGGTGCCAAAGACAAGTTTCTTGTTTCGTGGACCCGTGAGCCAGCATCGCACTACCATGTGGAGCTATCTCATCCACGTAATAGAGCCCTTGCTTCTCAGTGCCACGTCCAAGAATCCTCCTCGTCTGAATATCCTACAAGATGCAAAAATCAGGATGCATTAGGAGTGTGCAGTTTAATTCCTTGGTGACATGACTAGTAGACATTAGCCTTTGAGACAATGTGGGGACATATAGGCAGTTTGTGAGACGAAGAGTAGGAGATATCTCAATAGTTCCAGATCCTACAACTGTAATTAATTCCCCATTGGCAGTTCTAATATAGGACTTATCAACTTCCCGACTGAGATTAATAAAGTCATCTTTTTTCTGGAGTCATTGTGTCGGTTGCCCCACAATAAAAAATCCATCCCTTAGTATGTGTATCATCCCTAATATTTACATGAAATGCAGCGAAAATGTCTCGTAAGGGTGCAAAGGGGTTTTTTGACACAAAATCGCATGTATTGGGGTTTATTTGTATTTTCTGGGAGTATTTGGGGTCAATTTTGTATTTTAACAAGTCTGGGGGCCAGTTTTTAATATGATGGGGCTCTATTTCTAATTTTGCAATCTTTTGGGGATTAAAAAGAGATATGTGGGATTTATTAGGGTTTGTTTAAAACCAAACCCTTTACCTCCTTTAGACGACGCTGCGCCGCTCCTGGTTCTTTTAGTGAGGTTTCCGGCGCCTCGTACGCCGCCGCCACCGTTCTGACCCTCTTGGTAGTTTCCCGATCCTCCACTCGTTGTTTCCCTCTGATTTCTGACCTCCATCTGTCGGTGCTGTCCCTCACCACTGATGGGTATGGCTCTTCCTTTAGTATCTCTCGCCTTATTGGGTTGTATTCTTGATTCAATCCTTTCAAGAACTTGATCAAACGTTTCTCATTTGAGTGCACTCTGTACTGACCAATCCCCTTGTCGCAGCATGTTACGGACTGTTTCTGGCAGCGGTCGATGTTGATCCATAATCCGTGGATCCTTCGGTAATACGTTTCTAAATCCATGTCTCCCTGTCTGATTGAAATAACTTTCTCCTCCAAATCATAAATCAGATACTTATCTGCCTTGTTTTCGTATGTCACGGCGAGGCTCTCCCACAACGCCTTTGAAGTTTGGTGATGCGCAAAATCGGAGATGATGCCGTTTTCGATGTTATCTTCGATCCACGAGAATACGATGAGATCGTTTTCTTCCCACTCCTCGAACCCCGTACTCCCGGGGTTTGGAGGTTCGTTCCGGATGTAAGTATAGGCTCCCCTGCCGCCTATCTTCACTTTCATCAGCTGTGACCACAACGGGTGGTTCCTCCTGTTCAATTTGAACGCCACCGTGATACTCTTACTGTTCCTCAAGCTTTTGGTTTCGTCTGGGGTGATTTTCTTTGCATCCTCTGTATATGTGTCTGACATTGTTTTGGTTGTAGGATTTGATTTCTGGATTTGATCTTGGCTAAAAAAGGGTCGAGAATGGGTATTTGGCCGTGATGAAAAGTTTCTGAGCCTAGGATCGGTTTTGCTGCTGTGGTACCATGAAGAATTGGGTACAATCGTTCATTCTTATTCATTCTTCAATGTACAAGGTTATATACCTTTATATAGGCTACAATATCACAAATTAAGGTAACCCTAAATTACATTCATTGCATATCAATCTATCTATGGTAAGCTAGGATTGCATATCAATTATGTATTAATCTACTGATTATGTGCCAATCTACTGATTTATTTCCTACAGTTGGTAGTGATTATATACATGAAATCTCATTGAGTAATGATTACATTCCTTGGTGATATTTTCAATTCGTACCTTGTACGTGAATTTGAATTAAACATCACCGCTCAGTTCGTCGCTTCGAGTGGGAGCCCTACGTGGGTAGTTTCCCTGACTCGAGATGGACAACGTTGGGGAAACAACGGCGCAGCAGCCGCTGCGAAGCCGCCGTCGCAGCAGCGACCGAGGCGAGATCTAGGTTGTTCCGTACAGCAGCGCCGGTGGCTGCAGAGACAACGACGTCGCAGTAGCGGTAATCAGGCAGCAACTGCAGTGACAACTCAGCAGCGGCAGTCTAAACTCTGGGGACGCGAGCGCTGTCCAAGATGCATTTTCGGTGGAGTTTCAGGCAGCAAGAGGTGCGGATTTCAGTGGGAGTACGACTACGCAAGATTAGGGTTTCCCTATGCGTAACGTCACGATGCTCGTCCTGTGACTTCGCTTTCCAAATTTAAATTAGGGTTTCCTAACTCTTGGAATTAATTTTGGAAATTATTCCAGATTTATTTGGAAATAATAATTGAATATATCTCGTGTGGATTTTATATATTATATGAGATTTAATTTTGAATTAAATCATGGATTAATTAGATTTTATCCTTATGGATTTAAATAGATTTAATTCCTATATGAATCCTAGTTGTATTTGGATAAAAATAATCTAATTTTTATCTCTATCCTATGGATTTATATGAATTCATTCCTAGACAAATCCTAGTTGGATTTAGATAATGATAATATTATTTTATTCTTATCCTATGAATTTATATGGATTTATTCATATATGAGTTCTAGATGGATTTGGATAGTGATAATATAACATTTTATTCTTATCCTATGAATTTATATGAATTCTAGATGGATTTGAAGAATGACAATATATTATTATCTAATTCTTTGGATTTATATCGATTTACTCCAAGAATAAATCCTTGATGAATTAGGATAAACATTTATATTAATATATTTCATCTTATGGATTTCAATAGATTTAATTCTATTAAGACAAATCCTAGATGGATTAGAATAAACATTAATCCAAGTTATCGTTATCTTTTTTATTTATATCCTAGATAGATTAGGATAAAGATAATATATAACAAAATCTTTGTTTAATTGGATTTAGACAAATTAATTTATCGAAGAAATCCTAAGTAATGTTTGATATATTCTGGATGTCTATTCTAAATAGAATTAAGATTTGTATAAATCTTGGTTGATAGGATTTTTTTTTATCTTATGGATTGTGATGGAATTGTTTCTATCTAGTAATATCATAGTACGATTTAAATAATGATAATCCTAGAGCAATGTTATCTTGAATCGAAGGATTTGATTTTATCGAAATAAAATTTAGAATAATCCTAAATGGATTTAGATAGTTAACACTACCTTGATAAATCCTAAATGAATTTGGATTATCATCATCCATGATAAAACTAATTATTTAATTGATTCTCCCTTGACTAGATGAAATAATTATCGTTAATTATCCAGTGTGTTTAAATGCCATGCATTAAATGGATTTATCTATTAGTTTGGTGTTTATCTTTTTAAGTGGATTATATGCCTTATCTGCTTATGTGATAATTATTCAAAAACCATATAAAATATCTAAGCGATAATTACAACAAGTGCGTTGTATATAGTCTCCATCGATTATGAAGCCAATTACTAAGATTATCGCCACCCATTATGTGGGGACAATAATCCTAAGAAATTACAAGTTTCAGAAATTCATACAGAATTTATGAGATAGTTTGATTTTGTTATCAGCACATGAGCATTGTTATGAGAATGTGTTGTAGAATCAAAATTCTGTAATGCTAAATTTGATGGTCGTGCTTAGGCAACATTAGGCGGTCATGCCATTATGTGGTCTCTGGACTATTCGTCTGTGTTGTGACCAGGAAAAATGTTAAAGTTGTGAATGAGTATTGACCTCTTATGGAGGGTACCTGTTTTCGATTTTACAGTTGCAAGATATATAATTGTTTTGTGGTTATTTGCTATTATGTATTGAGCATAAGTATGTGATAATAAGTTAATTTTCCAAATCTTCATAATGTCATTCAATATTTTGTCTGCGATCCTTAAAGAAAAACTCGAATGCCAAAATTATGTAGACTGGAAACGTGAATAGATAAGATTCTCATCGCTAAAACTTGGAGTGTATATTCAATGATTCATGTCCTCCATATCCTCGACATAATTCCATGAAGAATGTTCGAGAATGCTTTTTGTATGTACTTGACAAGTTCTTTGAGGAATAAGGTCAAGCTATTTTCTTTTAAGTAGCATGACAAGTGATGATGAAAGATGGATATCAATAGAATCTGTCAACATGATTTGATTGGAATATCCTAGAGGGACAAAATGTTTTGAGGAATCTTTTTATCATTCAAATAGTTTCTGACTCAAGTCATCGCCTGAAGTAATAAGAAATGACTAAAAGAAGGTTTAACCGAAAAGTAGATAACCTTCAGAATATTAGTCGTAATATTACTGTTAGAGGAAAGTAACATGATAAATGACGAATTCATCAAGGCTGCAGTTTTCCTAAGTCCTAGTTCATTGAAGAGATGCTTTGAGAGTTGGATTGACCTTTTAAAGAAGGACAATGACTTACATGGAAATGCAACTTCTAAGTAAGAGATCTTGGTCCAGTTAGGCATTTGTTGCAGTGTGAGCTATTTAGGCTCAATTATTGTTTCATGATTGATGTTTATGACATCATAGTATTGAAACAATATAAATTCAACAAGATTGAGTATGAAACAACACATCAACTTCTTAAGCAATGAATGAT
This sequence comes from Salvia splendens, assembly GCF_004379255.2. NCBI lineage: Eukaryota > Viridiplantae > Streptophyta > Magnoliopsida > Lamiales > Lamiaceae > Salvia > Salvia splendens. Next base: position 27,395,526 of record NC_056046.1, read on the forward strand.
AAAGTATTTATAACTCTTAGTCTTAAGGCCAAGAAAATACTTAGCTATTGTTCAAAACTGATCTAGACTATCAAGATTTTAGCAATTTGTTTGTTAAATAGCTTGAAAGTCGAGAATGTATGTTTGATGCACTATGAGTTACAATCATTTGATTCAGAATACTTATAGAAGTGCGACATAGAAAGACTAGCAAGTTTTAATGGTTTACACCATAAGAAGACGAGCAATGGGTTATGATCAGTGGTGGGAGTCTAATCACCATTGACGAATCCAAACATTCTTCTAAAGAATGGGATAGTTATATAAGAAGGAATCGAAGTCTTTCTAAGACAAGTTTGAATAAGTGATGAGTTGTACTCATCAAAGAAACTACCAACATCAGTACCTTCTACAAAACACGAGTTGTGGACTAGAGCGACTCTAGTCTAGCACATCTCAAGGTGTAATGTTGTTCCAACACATGTTGGAAAGGTATCTAAGTAATTGGAGTTGAGTACTGATCAGGCATGTTTTAAGGTTGTCCCAAATGATGTAAGATTATAAGTTTTATAATCTTCAAAGATAAAATTCTTGTATGAAGATCAAGAGAGGAACTAAAAGCCTAACAGCGTCATAACTCTTAGGACAAAGAGAGATATCGAATTTTCCACATTACCAAGGAGTCATACCATTAGAAACTTTTGCACTAATAAAATCAACTTCAACACCTAAGATTGTAAGAACCATGTTGTAGTGTGAGCGTTCCTAGGAACATAACAAGTTCATGGGTCTAGGAGTGTATCAAGACTCAGTCTTAGATTAACTTGAACATAATCCCTCTACAACAATGTTGCATTGGTTCATTTGGATATTCATCCTTAAAAAGGTGATAGATTCCAAACTACAATCTAAGATAAACAACATGTTTTACAAGACTTGCATTACTACCTACAGGCTGTGTCAGTCTGTGGGAGCTAGTATATTTGCAAGTGTAAATGTGGATATCAAATGGCTACATTAACAATGGGTTATGCCCAAAGAGAAATATCATCTTCTCTTCTGTCGTTGTGCCATGATTAATTCGATCCTACTATCTATCAGAACTTACATAAATTAGAATGTATGTATTGTGATTGTCAAGACAGCTTTTATTAATAGAAGTATTGAGGAAATCATCTACATGGAATATTAATGGGTATGTAATAGAGGGCAAGAAACACATGATTAGAATCTTATGAAGACATTTGTGGTCTTAGGCATGAATCTAAATAAGAGTATACGTGTTTTATCAAGATTGTCAAATGTTTTGAATTTGACTTGTAATCACAAGGAAGTTGAAAGTGCATTAAATATGGTATTATTGGTACTCCATGATGATGAAATCTACAAAAGTTGCAAACAACTGAGATTGACATCTGGAGTAGGAAACTGGTTGTCTACCCATTTTAAGATAAAGGATTTAAGAGAAACTAATTACAATCTAAGCATCTAAAGTCTTTAAGATTGCTACAAAGAATGTTGAGATTCTCTTAGAAATCCTATATCTATACATTGCTTGGAACATTTTAGCATTAGAATTTCCATCCAAAGGCTTTTACATTTCAAGATGAAATTGTTTTGTCTGTAATAAGTGTCGTTTGACACTTAGTGAGATCAAGAATGATGAGACTAGTTTCGGAGATAGATGTCTCATATATGCTATGATGTGTACTAAGTTTGATATTAGTTGTGCTTATGCATGGGAAGTGTATATCATATTAACCATGTCAAAGGACTTTGATTGAGGTAATGAATATAACATAGTACTTGATAAAGACTAATCGCTATATTCTAGTTTACCAGTAACTCATGTAATGTTCTTGGGGTTACACTGACTAAGTCTTATGACTAATCAGTGATCGAGCAAGTCATCCTCATTATATGTGTTTACCGTAGGAGTATATTCCTAGTAGCTTTGATCGTAAGTTTGAGTATGACTATGAGTATTTTTTAATTACTCTAGCAAAGGCTAACTCAAGGGACATACGAGAGCATAAGCTAAGCAATCACATAGAGAGATGAAATTAATTAAAGATCAAGTACGCAGCAGAGACATACTGGTGGAAAAGATATGATCAGAGAACAACCAAGTAGATTTCACAGAAAATGCCTTTGTGGCAACATGTTTCAAACTTGATGTTAAATAAATGGTAGTTTGATATATCTAGCTCCAAGACCTGCCTTGTGAATAAGTGAGAGAGTTTTGGCCGTGGGTATACTCGAAAGCATGTTTTGAGTATAAGTGGGAGATTTTTAGGTTTAGTATACTGAAAAGCATGTTTCAAGCAAGTTCGCGCAAATATAATCTTGCTTGTATACGGAAAACTCTACAATCCACTCTTAACCTGATTCAATATTATTCGAGCAGTTTGCATGAATAGAATCAGTATATTATTACATTGTGTTTGCTTGTGCGTTTGTAAGATGTCTTATAAACATTTAAGTGCATGAGAAGTAAACAAAGCCTAAGTCTTTTGCTTAGTAGACTGGTTGTGGACGCCGTCCACTTTAAGGTAACTACTGTCGGTTCTATGCAATGCTTTTCAAAAGAAAAAGAAGAATTTCACAACCTAGATAGGCTTTGGCTACCTACCGCGAAAGGTTGCAATGTCAGTCCGATTATTTCTAAGCCTTATTGAAATAAGATGACGTTGGTGTGGTATATCATTGAATGGATCTAGCACTGAATTATTGAAATAAGATGATGTTGGTGTGGTATAGCACTGAATGGATCTAACAACAAGACGTGTCTTTATGCTATCTACTGAAAGACTAGGTCTTGATAAAATACTATTTCTTAATCTACATACGTTAGCATTAAGTATACGGTATTGATTATGCACTACTTTGACTTATCAAAAGGTGCGGGTTTTTCGCAACCCAATAATACTAATATATTGGGTAGTGGTGATTAATATCTAGCGGTGCTAGGATTGCTATTATGTTGAATCGTGCGCGAGGTGAGTCTCGTTTGATAATGTCCTCAAGAGGAGCTTGAACAAGGTTTTATTATTCGGAAACTGGCCAGTAGGAATTTAATTATTCCATGAATAATAAATAAGTGTTTCTTGCTAAGTCCACTCTTGGAATTGATAAGATGTTAATTAATTAAGTCCATAGCAGACTTTAATTAATTAATGGACATTTATATCTTAAGCGCGGGAAATAAATAACAAACAAAATGGAAACCCGAATTACTTGTAATTTAGGATTTGGATGGGGAGGTCAATATTACTTCTGTAGTGGCTGCTCGTAATATTCCAATATAAGCTTATATTAAATTATGGGTTCAATTTAATTAGTAAAAAAGCTAATTGGGGAGCCCATATCCAAAACCTTTCATAGATCCCTGACTGGGCCCAATACGAACTTAATATAAATAGGAGAATAAATGAGACAGAAAACACAATTTTTAAAGGTGAAATTTTTGTCCCTTCTCTTTTTGAAGGAGGACGAAATTTTCTAATTTTCTCCTCTGTGAGTTTTTCAGCTCCTCCTCCGTGAGAAAGTTCTGTTTCTTTATTCGAGTCCTAGTATTTTGATAAGATTAGCACACCCTGATATCGAGATACAGTTCGGGAACCAGTCAGAAGATCTGTGGTCTAGTATTGAAGATCATCGTGGAGAAGGCGCGAGCAATCGATGATTCTTTGGAGAATCAAATCGGTAACTATAAACCGTAGAATTCATGTTTTAGGATGTATATTATTTAAGCATGAATTATTTGCGTTCTAGCATGCAATTCTGTGTCAACATGTGAATAGATTAATCCCATAATCTGTCATATAGATCCTATGTCTGATTTATTTGTTTTGTACAAGTCTTCCGCTGTGCAAGAGGCTCCAAACCCCAACAGTCGAGTCATGTTTGGGTTCAACATCCACTCATACTTGGGTTATTCACACCAGAGCTACTGATCATTTTTTTAATCTTGACTTAATACAGGTGACAAGGTGGGTATATGATCGTGAGATCGAGGTCCAGCTGGGCGACGCTACTAAAGTGACTGCCTTTGCAGTGGGAGACGTTTATTTGCGTTTTAGTAATGATAGATTTTTGATTTTGAAGAATGTTTTGTTGATACCTTCTTTTAGAAGAAATTTAATTTCTATTTCTAAATTAGTTTTTGATGGATATTCAATTTCCTTTAATGATAATTGTGTTATTACGAAAGATAGTTCTTATATCTGTCGTGGTATCATAGAAAACAATTTGTACACAATCACATCTACACAATTTAATGATCGCAAATCAAAAGTCAATACAATATCGAAAATTTCAAGGAAAATGAAAGAACCTTCAAGTTCAATGAACGAAACATACTTATGGCACCTTAGACTTGGTCATGCCAACCAAAGAAGGATTCATTCTCTAGTGGACCAAGACCTTATTAAAGGTCTAGAGAAAGAGCTGTTCTCAACGTACGAATCCTGCTTAGAAGGCAAGATGACTAAGAGACCTTTTAGGGTAAAAGGTAATTGGGCCAATGAAGTACTAGAGCTCGTTCGTACTGATGTGTGTGGACCAATGTCAACTGAGACAAGAGGTGGCTATCGATATTTCATCACTTTTATTGTTGATTATTCGAAAGTTGGACACATTTATTTGATGTGTTTCAAGTCTGAATCTTTTGACAAGTTTAAAGAATTCAAGGATTATGCGAGACACATCATAGAAAACGTATTAAGAGCCTGCGATCTGATCGCGAAGGCGAATACCTATGTGCCGAGTTTGGACTACTTTTTTGTAGAGGGAATTGAATCCCAATTGACTGCGCTGGGCACACCTCAGTAGAATGGCTTAGCTGAAAGAAGGAATAGGACTTTGTTAAACATGGTCCAATTGATGATGAGTTATGCACGATTACCTATTTCGCTTTGAGGACATGCATTGCTTTCTGTGAGCCATATTTTAGACAATTTACCATCAAAATTGGTTCTTGTTACTCCATATAAGTTGTGGACTGGGCACAAGCCTAATCTAGAACATCTCAAGATATGGGGGTGTTCGGCTCATGTTTTGGAAAAGGAACCAACTAAGCTGGATTCATTATTGGTTACCCTAGATGATCGAAAGCGTATGAATTCTATAGTCTCCGAGACAAGAAAGTCATTGTGAGTACTCACGCGACATTCTTAGAGGAAGACTTTGTTTTGAATCATACACCCAGCAGTGAAGTGGCTCTTGACGAGCTAACTTCTGTCACAAGTTCCATTACCAAAAAACAAGTACCGAATGTACAAACTACACCAGAACTTTCAACTTCTATACCTAATGTTGTAGTGCCGCGACCCAGTGGGAGGGTTTCACATGAACTCGATAGGTACATTGGTTTAGGGGAGTCCTCGGACCACACCTCAGACGACAATGTATCAGATGCCTGGAATTTTGCAGAGGCGCAGGCGGACACCGATAATTGCGAATATGTGAAAGCAATGGATTCAGAACTACAATCAATGATAGACAAAGACATATACGATTTGACGGTCCTCCCCGAATGTTGTACACCCATTGGGAGCAAGTGGATATACAAACGTAAACGTGGACCCGATCGACGAGTAAAAGTTTTTAAAGCAAGACTAGTGGCTAAGGGGTATAACCAAAAGAAAGGTATCGGTTACGATGAGACCTTCTCCCCAGTGGCCATGCTCAAATCGATCCGGATACTATTGTCTATAGCAACTTACATGGATTGGGATGTGTGGCAGATGGACGTTAAGACTGCATTCTTGAATGGTATTCTTGAGGAGACCATCTACATGGAACAACCCGAGGGCTATGTCGTTAAAGGCAAAGAACACATGGTTTGGAAGCTTAAGAATGCCGTTTATGGCCTCATGCAGGGATCTAGATCATGGAACCAGTGTTTCGATCAAACCGTTCAATCGTTTGGATTAGAAAAGTGCCCAAATGAAAGTTGTGTGAATAGGAAAGTTGAAAAATGGAATGTAGTGTTCTTGGTTTTATATGTAGATGACATTCTTCTAATTGGAAACAATAAAGAGATGTTGTCATCAGTGCGAACTTGGTTATCAAACCAATTCGAGATGAAAGATATGGGAGAAGCTAGACACATTCTAGGCATCAAGGTCCTCCGTGACCGTGAAAAGAGAATGTTGTGTTTATCTCAAGAATCTTACATCGAGACTGTACTTAGGCGTTTTAGCATGCATGATTCCAAGAAAGGTTTCCTACCTTTTAGACATGAAATCCATTTGGCTCAAGAGATGTGTCCTAAAACACCATATGAGATAGAAGAGATAAGAAGGATACCGTATGCCTCGACAGTTGGTAGTCTCATGTATGCTATGCTTTGTACTAGACCTGATATTTGCTTTGCTGTTGGCATGGTAGCAAGATATCAATCTAATCCTGGCTCGGGACATTGGACTGCCGTAAAGAACATACTCAAGTACCTGAAAAGGACTAAGACTATGCTCTAGTTTACAATGCAGTCGAGCTTTTTCCTTTAGGATATACCGACTCAGATTTCCAGGCTGATCGTGATTCGAGGAAATCTACTTCTGGATATGTGTTCACCATAGGGGGTGATGTCGTAATATGGAAGATTGTAAAGCAGAAATGCATTGCGGACTCTACCATGGAAGCTGAATATGTAGCTTCTTCGGAAGCTGCAAAGGAAGTTGTATGGCTGAAAAACTTCCTTCTGGACTTAGGTGTGGTTTCGAATTTGCCCAAGAGCATCACTATTTATTGTGACAATTCTGATGCTGTGGCGAACTCGAAAGAACAGAGAGCTCACAAAGCGAGCAAACACATAGAGAGGAAGTATCATATCATCTGTGATATAGTTCAGAGAGGAGACATACAAGTGGTCAAGTTTACGTCAGAGAACAACCTGGCAGATCCTTTCACGAAGGCGTTAGCGGTCAATCCGTTTGATCGCCATGTTGAAGGAATGGGAGTTCGGCTCATACAAGACCTCAACTCGCTTTCAGTATACGTGGGAGAAATTAGACGTGTTTTTAGCTCATTTTGTATACTCAAAAGTGTTTTGAGTATAACTGGGAGATTGTTAGAGTTTTGTATAGTAGAAATCACCTTTCGAGTGGTTGGATACTGTAATAACTCTTATTTTATTTTCCAAGGAATAAAACAGATTATTTCTGTTATAATGTTGTTATGTTTTACATTTAATGGTTGTTTTATTACATGTTTAAATGTATAAGAAACTTTACAAAGTCTAAGTCTTTGTTTTAGTAGACCGGTTTTGAGCGTCGTCCACTTTAAGGTAACATGGTTAGTTATGAACAAAGAAAAAGAAGAATTTCACAACCTAGATAGGCTTTGACTACCTATCGAGAGAGGTTGCAATGTCAGTCCGATTGTTTCTAAGCCTTAGTGAAATAGATGACATTGGTGTGGTATAGCACTGAACGGATCTAACAGCAAGACGTGTCTATATGCTATCTACTGAAAGACGAGGTCTAGATAAATAAGTATTTCTTAATCTACATACGTTAGCATTGAGCATACAATATTGATTATGCACTACTTTGACTTATCAAATGGTGCGGGTTTTTCGTAACCCAATAAGCCTGATATATTGGGTGGTGGTGATTAATATATGACGATGCTAGGATTTCTATTATGTAGAAACGCACGCGAGGGGAGTCTCATTTGATAATGTCCTCAAGAGGAGCGTGAAACAAGGTTTTATTATTCGAAACCTAGCTAGTTGTAGTTTGATTACTCTATGAATAATAAATAACGGTTTCGTGCTAAGTCTACTCTTGGAATTAATAAGAAGTTAATTAATTTCGTCCATAGCAGACAATAATTAATTAATGGACATTTCTGTCTTAAATGCGAGAAATATACATTTAATTTAAAATAGAAACTCGGATTTGGATGGGTAGTGCAATATTATTTCTGTAGTGGCTGCAAATAATATTCCAATATAAGCTTGTATTAAATTGTGGGTTCAATTTAATTAGTCCTAGGCTAATTGGGGGAGAACCTTCCATAGATCCTAAGCTAATTAGTCCAAAACCTTCCATAAATCCCTGTCTGGGCCTAAATATGAACTAAATATAAATAGGAGAATAAAGGAGAGACAGATAGACATTATATTTTATTTGTAATTTTCGTCCATCACCTCATAGTGTAGGGATCGAATTTTTCAACTCTCATCCGTGAGAATTTCTTTCTTCTTTATTCAAATCCTAGTGTTCTGATGAGATCAGCCCACACTGATATCGGAATACGGTTCGGGAACCAGTCAGAAGATCCATGGTCAAGTATTGAAGATCGACACGTGGAGAAGTAGCAAGCCATTCGTGATTCTTTGGACAATCAAGAAGGTACAACTTCCGCTCCGTAGAAAAGCATGTTTTAGGTTTCAATTAATCAAAAGCAGGTTTTAATTCAAGTTAATGAGCATGATACATGTGATAAATTGGGTGAATAGATTTTGTCTAAATAATCTGCTAAATAGATCTAGTTCTCTGATTTATTCATACTTCCGCTGCCAACCCCTTCACTAAGGGGTGCCCTTACAATGAGGCGGGTTCATCTGGTTTGAAAGAGAAAGGCCCAATTGGTTATTTCCTATTGCCTTTAGTCCTTACGAGCCTGTCATTTCCCTCTCAGCATCAGGTGACAGCCATTCTATTTTTTATTTCAGTAGAAAGTGTTCTACTCGGGCTTCTAACTCACATTTAGAGGGCTTCACAGTTGGCTAAAATCTGGGCTTTTCCATCGTTCTCACTTCATCTAGACTGACTTCAACTTATTTTTAGAAAGAGGGGTCTTACAATTCAACATGCATTTTTTTTCTTCATTCACTCTCACTAAGCGTTTTATGCCTTCTGTTATTGCTATCTCATTCATGTTTTCCTAACACAACTTGGACACACACATAGACTGATTCGACATGCTTCGTTCAAATGACTCATTATCCTACCAACTGGCCTATTAAATGATCAATTTATGGTTCGACATGCTTCGCTTAGTTGATTTAGATGATTAAAAGGTTCAAATGGCAAACATAAATTAGTTAAGTCGTGCTTATGTCCAAATACTCCACATTACTCTCCCCTCTCACTTTATCTCTGCTTGCCCTTAAGCTAGCACGATAAAGTGGAAAAGAGTAGTAAGTGCTGCAACAACAAACACTCTAAAAACATGAAACCATAATATCAGATAAAAACTTCTCACACTAAGACCGAGCATCAGGCTAAGTGGGAGACGATAACACACCAAACATAGAAAACTATAAACAAGGTACAAATTACTTGGTCTAAGAGTGATGAAAATGAGACAGACACACATATATATATACAGAACTAAAAACAAAAACTAAAATTACTTGGTCATGTGGGGGGGAGGGGGGGTCATTTCCTTGGCTGATCCCTTCTGGAGTCAATTGCTCTGGGGTGGGAATAATCTCTTCCAGCCGGTCGTCTGCTGCTTGCGCCTTGTGATGTATGTTGGGGAACCCTTTGCCGCTGTGGAACTATCTCTCTGGCCATCAGGGATACCATCTCTCGCACCGAATAGACCGCCGTCCTAACATCCTCATTATGTTTCAATTGTACCTCCGTATGGGTTGTTAGCAACTGTGTGTGGGCCTCGGAGCTCAGACCTATTCTTTCAGTATTCAGGGTTATTCTGTCATTCAGCTCTTCCATTCTGGCTCTCCAATCGTCAAGGTGTCCCACAAGTTCCACAAGGCTAGCATGTCCACGAGACACCACAGGTGTAGCAGATGTAGCAGGTGCAACAGCTTCATTATGTGGCTCTATCTCCTTTTCCTTTTCAGCAACAAACACTTCCATCTGCTTATTCTTGGTTCTTTTCTTCACCACCCCCTCCGACTGCGAGCCTGGCTTAGTTACCTGATAGAAACACATTCTGCCACCTCTCTGTACCAGGATGCTCACATTCGTTAAGAATTGTACTCCAAACAGCTCCGGGTTAGGGCAATAGGACAACCTAGGTATCCTCTCTACTACGGTCATATCCACACAGTTCTTGAAGATAACCCCTAGTACATGACAGCCATTTAAGTTGCGGGAAGCGCGACTGGAGATCGACTGACAGGTCATAGCGGTCCAATAACCCAAATGTACCTTCCTCTTCTTCATCATATACCACATAAAGTATAATTCTGCAGTGTTGGCTTGGGCCAACAGATTTGCGCCTACAAAGATTTGGGCCAAACGGAGGATGGGATATTTGATGCAATCAGCTCTGGTTGTTGTTGGCTGATAAGCTTCAGTGCCCCTTGAACCCATCTCTTCCCACGCAGCTTGCTTCATTGTCTCTCTCAAACCATTCAACTTCTTGGTCCGCAGTGTAGAGGCCAAGTCGTACCGACCACTCCCTGATGCTCATCTTCATTTCTCTCGTAAATAACCTGAAGCTGATGGATTCAGCCCCTACATCAGTCGTGTACGTGAAACAGAACAAAGTGTAGAACTCCTGGGCCAACTCTATTGGCATTCTTGGCGTGCGCAGATCCAACTGCTAATCAAATCCTATTCCCGTGATGTACTTCATGAACTCCTCCACTCCGTCGAGCTTTTTCTGGGTGAGTTGGTCCAGCCGCCTTCCAGACCTTGCTTTCTTGCTCGAACCTACCATTGTTGCACATTCCTTCGTTATTTCGGGGTTGTTGAATGTGATCATTCGTTCGAGCAAATCATTGTCCAAACGGACCTGTATTTTCTCAAATTGTATCCTGGCCATCTCTAGCCTCTGCTTGGATGTACTCCTCGCCCCATCATTCCTTTGCTTAGAGCACGCTCCATCCTCAGCGCCTCATCTTCCTCATCATCTATTTCCTCGACGCTCCGTCTTCCTTCTTGAATTACCAAGGTTGTTGAGGCCTTCCTTGGCTTCTTTTAAAATGGGACAACGATGGCTTTTCCCTTCCTTTTTCGCACCTTCCTTTCTCTTTCACTGTCGTCCACCTCAGCAGGTGGATCTGGCCGACCAGAGCTAGGCTGTGCGTCTATCGGAGTGAAGATAACATCTTCTCCTTCTTCAGGTTCTTCATCAATTCGGAGCCTCATTCTGCGGCGTGGAATTCCAACCGCACTCCTCGCTGGACTATCTACATTCTCCCATTCTCTCTGACCAGGGACTTCCTTTGGTTGTTCTTCCTCATATATCTTTCCCGAGGTCTGTTCTCTAGCTGGCCTCCGCTGATAAGTACGGACGGTAGCAGCTCTTGTTTCAGCACCCTCATCACAGGGAGGCACCTTTCCAATCTCCTCCTCTTTGTCAGTTACAATCACCAATTCCTAAGCGGGGCTTGTTTCCATCCTCTCAGTAGAGTTCCATCCAGTAGTCTGGTCTTCGTCCATTTCCATATCCATCCCAGTAGCATCAGAATTCCTTACAGCCAAGTTTGCTGCGACCTCATCACGAGTGAGTACTGTCTGCTCGGCTTCTTCTGGGTTCATTCATCGTTGCCATTTCCATGAGAATTGACTCCGCTTGAGTCACCTCCGATATTTCAACTAAATTGCCTGAAAATATCCACAACTTCATCTTTCTGGACGGTGGGCTCCTCTGCGCTTTTCTCTTTAGATGGCAACTGTTGCTCCACCTCTTCCCCCTTTTCCAGCGGTCCATCCATTTCGTCCCCTAGGTTTTCTTCATCTTCAATTACGGCAGTCCCCTCGCTGCGCTCTTTTTATACTGTTGCGGTAAGTTGATGGTTCAGCTGCATCAGCTTAGATCAAGAAAAAGAGAAAAGAGAAGCTCAATCGAGCTTCGGATACTCAGGAACCATTCGATGAAGTTTTAGTTTAGGGATTAAATCATGGCCGTCAGACCTAACTATCCGTTAGATGTGTCAGCTTAAATAGTAGTTAAGTTTGTTGTGAAATTTGTTTTTCCCTTTTTCGGTTTTAGCTCAATCCCAGTTTCTTCTTCACATCTCTTCTCGTTCAATCAATTCCAGCTCGTATATACAGATCACAATCAATCCTAACAAATTGGCGCCATCTGTGGGAAAGAAGAAATTCTTGAGCTGAATTGATTTCACGTTGGGAAACAAATCCACGAAGATCGATGGCTTCTAGGTTTGAGGCGCAGAAGTTCACGGGCAAGAATGATTTTGCCCTTTGGAGAATGAATATGCGAGCCATGCTGATCCAGCAAGGTTTGGCGTCAACACTTGCGATCGAGGAGAATGATGAGAAAGGGAAGGAGGCTTTAGATGAGAAGGCGATGGCCAGAAAGGCTGAGATCGAGGCGAAGGCGCATAGCGCGATTGTTCTTTGTCTTGGAGACAAGGTGCTGCGTGAAGTATCAAAAGAAAAGACCGCGGAAAATATGATGACTAAGCTGGAAGAACTTTATCTCACGAAGTCTCTTGCAAATATGCTGTTTATGAAACAACGCCTCTACTCCTATAGGTTCTTGGAAGGAACTGGGGTCTTGGAGCCGTTGGAGGAGTTCAATAAGGCGGTTGATGACCTTGAAAATATCGATGTGTCGATAGGGGATGAAGACAAGGCAATCTTGTTATTGAACGCTCTGCCGCAATCTTTTGATCAATTTCGTGATGCCTTTCTATTTGGTCATGATAAAACCATCACATTGCTTGAAGTTCAAACAGCCTTAAGGGCAAAGGAGCTTCAGAAGTGTGAGTTGAAGACAGCTACATCAAATGCAGAAAGCCTCAACGTTAGAAAATACAAAGGAAAGAAATTGTTCAAGAAACCCCAGGAATCTTTTAAGAATGTTTAGGTGGTCAGAAGGAAACTCGCTCCTATCATTGGTGTAAAAAACCTGGCCACTTGAAGAAGGATTGCTTTGCTTGGAAAAGAAAACAAGAAAGTGAAGGTAAGGTGGTTAACTCAGCTGAAGGGATGAATGAGGCTCTGAATGTTGTTGATGACAAGATTCTGGTGTCTTGGATCATGGACTCCGGTTGTAGCTTCCACATGTGTCCAAACATTGAGTGGTTTGAGGATATTGGAGAGGCCACTGGTTCTGTGATTCTTGGAACAATCAAGTTTGCTTAATTCAAGGCATTGGCTCAGTGAGATTGAGATCTGGGGATAAAAGGGTCACAATAGTTCTGAGTGGAGTAAGACACATTCCTGATGTGAAGAGGAACTTGATATCACTTGGTTTCCTGGAGAGAAAAGGATGTTCCTTCATTTCTGTGAATGGAAGGAGGTTTCCTGGAGAGAAAATGATGTTCCTTCATTTCTGTGAATGGAAGGATAGAGGTGTGTAAGGAGGGGAAAGTGCTCTTGAGGGCAGAAAGGAGGGGGAATCTGTATTATATGACTGCACTCATCTGCAGCAAGAATTATGGGGAAGCTTATAATGTGGCATCTTGCACACTAAGCCAGTGGCACACTAGGCTTGGCCATCCATCAACAGGAAGTGTGAAGGAGTTAGTGAAGAAATGGGTTCTGCAATGCTCTGGTACTGAGGAAGCAGTCTCATGTGAGGAGTGTATTCTAGGAAAGGCCAAAAAATTTCCATATCCCAGAGGTACTCACTCTTCCTCTCAGCATATAGATTATGCACATAGTGACCTACGGGGCCTGCTCAAGAGAGATCTATTGGAGGTGGCAGATATTACATAAGTATAATTGATGATCATTCAAGAAAATTATGACTATATATACTGAAAGAGAAATTTAAAGCCTTCAAAAGATTCAAAGAGTGGTGTGCAGAGGTGGAGGCAGAGAAGGGAATGTGTTTGAAATGTTTCAGAACTGACAATGGCCTTGAAAACCTATCTAAAGAGTTTGCTGAGTTTTGTAAGTCCAAGGGCATCAAAAGGCACAGGACCGTACCATTAAACCCCCAACAAAATGGGGTAGCAGAGAGGGCTAATAGAACAGTTCTGGAGAGAGTGAGATGCATGCTTCTTGCCTCTGGATTGGAAAAGAGATTTTGGTCAGAGGCAGCATTAGATGCAGCCAAGCTTATGAACAAATGCCCTTCCTCCAGCATTAATGGAGACACTCCAGATTTCAGATGGTATGGGAGCTATGGTGGATATTCTGAGCTCAGAACTTTTGGATGCAAGGCTTTTGCTCATGTGAAGCAAGGAAAATTAGAAGCTCGGGCATTAAAATGTGTCATGCTGGGATACCAACTAGGAGTTAAGGGATACAGGCTTTGGTGTATAGAGCCTAGAAATGGGAAGGTTATTATAAGCAGGGATGTGATATTCTGGGAACATGACCCGCCATTCAGAATCAAGACAGATAATATAAGTGCTGCAACAACAAGTCCAACTTATGCAATTGAGGTGGAGCCTGAACAATCTGATATGACTCCTGAAGTGCTTTGTGATCCGATAATGGATGAACAAGCCACTCAACAGCCTGATCCAACAAGTCTGGGAAACTGGAGGCTTGCAAGAGATATATCAAGAAGAACCATCAGACCACTAGCCAAGTACTCAGATGCTGAATTCCTTTTCTATGCTTTATTGGTTGCACAGGAGGTTTAATATTCAGAGCCTTGCTCTTATAATGAAGCCATGCAGAGTAAGGAATGGGAAAGATGGATGCAAACCATGATAGAAGAGATAGAATCCTTGTTAAAAAATGGTACCTGGGTATTGGTAGAGAAACCAGATGGAAGAAGGGTTGTGAGCTGTAAGTGGATCTTTAAGAAAAAGATTGAAGCTGCTGAAAGTGATGGGGTAAGATTTAAAGCCAGACTGGTGGCCAGGGGCCTAACACAAGAGCAGGGTGTTGATTTTTATGAGGTCTTTAGCACGGTAGTAAATAATACATCAATTAGGATACTGCTGGCTATTGTAGCAAGAAGGGGTTGGGAACTGGAGCACCTTGATGTGAAAATGGCCTTCTTGGATGGTGATCTTAGGGAGACAATCTATATGCAGCAGCCTGAGGGCTTTATTAAACCAGAGGATAAGGAAAAGGTTTGTCTCTTAAAGAAAAACATATATGGCTTGGAGTTGGCTAGCAGACAATGGCATAGGAAGTTTGATGATCATATGATTAACACTAGTTTTATGAGCTCCAAATTTGATGAATGTGTTACATTAAGCATGAAGGTGGAGCTGCTGTGGATTACT